>NC_133557.1:28245000-28560468 GCF_048773025.1 Camelus bactrianus
GGGTCCCCGGCTCCTGATCTAGGAAAGTATCTTTAGAAAGTGGCAGCTTCCATGGGGAGACCGATGGGACCAAAGCAGGACCCAGAAAGAAAGAGACAGCTCCTGAAGACAGCCTCCAACTGATCCCCATTTCCTCCGGCTTGATGGGGGCAACTTTGCATCTTTAAAAGCCCATCTGGCAAGGCTGGAGGCAGGGAGACCGGAGAGCAGACTGCTGGTGTTATTCAGGACAGAGGACGGTGGCCAGATCCGGGCTGGTGCCGGGGACTTGGAGGTGGATGGCCAAGATAGATCTTAGATGGGGAACCAAGAGCCTTCGTTGTTTAATAACCTGCATTTCCCCTCATATTATGGTTGACTGCTATATAAATTCAGATCTATGTTTGAACCGCATGGCATCACTAATATTCATCTGTTTTGATCTACAGAAGCAGAAATGCCATATTGTCTGACCAAACACATCACGGGTTTCCAAGGACTGGCTCACCCCTTCCCTCTTGTTCTACCATGTGTGACCTCCATTCCTAAGGTCACCCCCACCATGGTCTAAGATGGCTGCTGGAGATCCAGCTGTTACATATAATTCCAGCCAGCAAGGAGGAAGAAACAACAAAGAAGGTCATACTCCCTCCCTAAGGACACTTTCTAGAAGCTGCACAAGCATATCAGTTTATGCTTCTTTTACCTGAATTCAGTCAAGTGGCTTTGGTGTAAGAGAAGCTACTATATATATATACACAGGTTTTATTCCAGCTGATCTCAGGATCAAGTAACAGTCAGGGTTTTTCTTGCTAAGGGAGAAGGGGAGAAGCAGCATAGAGAGAGATAATTAGCAGATTTTACCACTAATAAATACTATTATTATCCTCATTTCTGGATGAGATTGAGGCTCACGAAGATTAAATAACTTACCCAAGGTCACTGAATTGACAGCCTACCCACAGAGGCTGTCTTGTGATAACCACTATCATGTTATTTGACTGAATTAGTCTTCATAAATGCCAATTACATAAGTAGGATCTGATGATTGGCAAACCGTTGGTTTTTTTTTTAATATAACATTCAAACAAATCATGGACATTCAAACAAATCATGGACATTCAAATATCAGCACTTTGTAAAACACTCTAATGATTGTAACAAATGCAGAAAAAGTCAGGCAAAAAATGTGTAAATGACACACCCCACACAGATATAAGAGAGAAAAGACCGATTTTCCCACAGATCAGTAGTCCTGCTAGGGAAGAAACAGTTCGTCTCAAGGCCTAAGAGTCAGTTTAACCAAAATGATCAAAAGGAGAAACGGATCTATGAAGTGGAAAAGTGGCTGTGGGGGAGGGGAGGCAATGCTGGAATCAGTGAGAGTAGAAGCTGGAGCACGTGGGTGTGAATGAGGACTGAGCGGGCTCTGTGGGTTTAAGAAATACAGCTCAGCACCACCCTGCAATGTCTTTGAAGTCTTGGATCCCAGCGAAATGGCCTTGGGAATGAGAAAATTCTCCAGGAGAAATATTATTTGTAGCCCACGGTTGTCAAGTGAATAGCTCTCCCTCACCCCAAACTGGACGAAGGGAAATTCGAGACCTGTAATCCAGGAGCTGGGCTCCACGTGGGAGGGCCTGACTCCCAGGTAAGGCGGCCTGGGGCCTTCTGCAGGCCCGTCTAGAGGCCCAGTGGCTCTAACTGTTGGGAGAAACTTTCTGAAAATCCACAGCTTGGTTGGCCTCCCTCCTGCTAGGATTAGGCTGCTCACAAAATCATGGCTTCACAGAATGCAAAAAATAAAACAGAGCTTTGAGACTATCTAGGCCTCTGACATCAGCTGGGTCTCATCTCGGGGGGCCAACTTCCTTCAAGGCCGCCAGCTGCGGGGAGCACTGCACTGAGCAAGTGTGGACTTAATGAGATGGGATGCTCTGCTTTGATTGATGCGTTATGTCTGCTGTGGGCACAGAATGGTAGGGGGAAGCTCGTGTGCTGTGTTTCCTGACTCTGAACTTGGGGAAGCCCTTCATTTTATAGAGGAGGTAAATGAGGCTCTCTGAGGGAAAGCAAATTGTCCTGAGCCTTCTGGTAGCTGAGTTTTAGTCCTGTCTTCCTTCTACCATCAGCATCTGAGGCTGGCAAATGGGATTTTCTCCAGAGCAATTCCTGACGGGCATCCTCATTCCACTCAAAGAGGACTCTCTGTCCGTCCAGGGGAATCCATTCCGCTGTTCGTTGATTCGCTTTCAGGTCTGAGCATGGCACAGTTAGAGGAGGGATATGTTTGATGTTGGAGTCAACCGTCCCCTGCGGCAATAGGAAGAGTAACTCTTGTGTGCTGCTGTAACAAATAACCTCAAACCACAGCAGCTTAACACAGGATGGCAGGCTGAACGAGGGCCCCTCAATGGTCCCCACGTCCTCATTTCCAGAACCTGCGAAGAGGATACTTAACAGGGCAAAAGGGATTTTATAGGTGTGATTGAAGATCTTGAGATGGAGAGGTTACCCTAGACAAGCAAAATGTCTCCAGACGTCGCCCCCGTGCCCTGGGTGGGGGTCGTTGCCCCGACGAGACCAGCAGCTCTAGACCATGGCAGCCGAGCTCGACATGGGAAGTGTCTTAGGTTTCCGACTGGCACCCAGGGGGTGGAGTCCAGGGACGCTGCTAACTTCTCTACAACGTACAGGACGCCCCTCAACACAGAGAATCATGAGCCCCGCGTGTCATCAGTGTGGAGGTGGAGAAACACCGTTCTGGAACGCAAGCCCTGTGACGGCAGCGTCTTTTTCTGTCACGTGTGCTGCTCTCACCCCTGCGCCTAAAAGAGGGCCTGGCACAAGGTGGCTACCCGATTAGTGCCTGCAGAATCAGCAAGTGCATGGGTGGGGCTGGAAACCAGCCACGACACAGCCCTCTCCTCCCAGCTCCAGTCTCCCCCAGCGTGCGTTACCCTCTTCTCATAGCCTCTTCACCCTGGGGTTCCCGTCGCCTGGCTTTTGCTGTCTGGCTTCATTCCTCAGCATTTTTCTCCTTGCCCACCATCTCACGGCCTGACTGGTCTCCTCGGTCCTCAGATATGCTGAGCGTCCCCAGCACCGGACGAGCCTCGAGCATGAGGTCCCTCCAGCCTCTCGCAGGGTGTCTCCTCCCCTCCTGCCCCTCACACTCTACGTATTTGCTGCATAGAGTTGACTTCTATGCAGAAGTCCCTGCTTTGCTTTTTTGTTTGCTGTCTCATCTCCCGGGGAGTCACCACCATGATGCAGAGTTTGTCTCTGCTTCCCCCTGAACCCCCAGCTGGCCAGAGGTTAGCATGCAGTAGATGCTCAATAGATAACAGTCTGTGGACTGAATGAATAAATGAGCTGGCCCAGGTCCACCGGCGAACTTGACATCCCAGAAGTTCAAGACTAACGGAAGGAAGGCAGGGCCCACCTGCTGGGCGCCCAGTGGTGACGAGAGCTGGTGTACATGAACTTCTCGGGGATTCAGTGCACTCCTTCTCCGGAGCTGTAAGGGAAGCTGGCTCCTCCAAGCTGTGCAGAGGGGAGGAGAGAGAGGGGGGAGGTGGCAGAGAGAGGGAGGACCCGGATTTTGCACGGGAAGGTTCAAGGCAGAGCACACACAGAATGTGTTTCCACTGTAAGATGTCAGCTCCACTTCCCCGTGTCAAAGGCCTCGACTCCACTGCCCACAACGAGGCTCCCGCCAGCCTGTGACCCCAAAGACACTCATACTTCCCTCCAACACTCTTTTGATCATCCCCCTAGGGTCACATGTCTTCCAAGGCCTGAAGATAAACTGTTAGTTTTATGGGGTCAGTTTTACTCCCACCAGAAAAATAAAATAAATGCATGACATTGTTTTGGGAAATCTACTTGCATTTCTCACACACGTGCCTCCCTTCTGCCTGCAGATGATTTTTCCGCCACTTCCTACCTGAGCAAAGACTTCCTCTCCCACCCGCACGAGCTGCCCTGCTCTCCGCTGCACTGTCTCTGACACAGGTTTCACTCACAGGAGCCGGGTGTGTGTGCCCTCGCACTCATCCACATGCATGGAGAGAGGAGAACGGTGTTTCCTGAACTGACGAGGAACTTGCAGAGATCAGTAAGACACGGCTCTTGAAAAAGCTATTATGGAAAATCTCTTTATAACAGACAGAAAACCGAGACCATCAAGTGTCAAATGGCATGGGATTGCAGCCTTTCTGAGGCCCCGCGCTGCAGCCAGGAAAATGGATGTTAAGGAAAGGGTATTCACTGACCTGGAAAAACATTTGTTTTATGTCCAAAGGGAGGTGGTGGAGGGATTAATGAAGACTCTAGCCAATCTGCTCTGGCCCCATCCATGTCCCCTTGGCCGGCACGCTTCCTGGGCACGTGACCCCAGCAGCTTCCAGCGTCAGCACCTGCAAGCGCTCCCCAGATGCGCCAGGGGTGACGTCCTCCCGGGAGCAGCCCTCGGGCAGTGGCTGATCCGGGCAGGTGGGTGAGTGGTTCGGCTTGTGCATGGGGCGACTCTAAGGCGTGTCATGTCTGATACTGTCTCCCAGAGGCTCCCAGCGGGGTGGAACCCCACGTGAACCCCAGGTCTCGAAAGGCGGAAATCCAGGAGTCGGCAGGGCCGCCCTCTGCTCTGGAGGCTCTGGGGAAGAATCTGTTTCCAGCTCATCAGGTTGCTGGCGGGATTCAACTCCTGGTGGCTGTTGGGCTGAGGTCCCTGTTCCCTTCAGGCTGACAGTGGGGGCAGGTGTTTGTGCCCCAAGTCTGCCCATTTTCCTTCTAGTGCTTTCCATATGATCCCTGCAGCAACAGTGGGTCAAGTCCCTCTCCTGCTTCAAATCTCTCTTTTCATCTGCCACACCTCTGACTCTAACCAGAGAAAGTTCTTGGCTTTTAAGGTCTCACGGGATTAGAGTGAGCCTACTGGAAAATCCAGGTTAATCCCCCATCTTAACACCCAGAACCTTAATCAGGTCTGCAAAGTCCGGTTTGCCAGGTAGCATACCATCTTCTCAGGTTCCAGGGATTGGGGTGTGGGCATCTTTGGGGAGCCCTTGACAATGCTGTATCACGAACAAAAGCTGATGCAATGTCTGGTCTCCATTCTCATCTCGAATGATTCTTCACTCAGGGACTCTGCAATTGTAGACCTGAGACAAAGGCCATTCAGACTGCATGGAATTGAAAGCAAAGATATTCCTCCCTGACAAGAGCAAGGTATGCAAGAGAAGAGCCTTCCTAATTCTCCTGTTAGGAATTCCATCATGTAAGGATGCTTGACTTGGAAGCTTGGCAGCCATCTTGCCACATGAGGCAGCACCAAGCACCAGGATGGCAGGCCAGAAGGAGCCCAGGTGGAGGCAACTGCTGATGTTAAGGCATCAAATCAGTCCTGGAAGCTTCTATCTCCAGGTAATTGGTAGGATTATTAAATCTGTTATTTAAGTTAATTGAGATGCGTTCTGTTCTTTGCTGATGAAAGCATTTCTAACAGATATGGATGATGGTTGTGATCATTTGGATTATTACTCAGCATCAGTCACTCCCTTCTGCCTCACACTGTGGAAGAATATCCCTCCTTACCTGGCTGACCATAGACCTGGCCAGTGAACATTAGCGAATGTGACACAAGCAGTGGCCTTCAAAGTGCGTGCGTACTTTGGCGTGGCTCTTGTGCCCCAGTGACCCACCAGGACAAGACTGTCCCCAGGGTTAGCTGCTGCCTCTCCAGTCTGGGCCCCAGAGCAAACCACGTGTTTCTGAGTAAGCCCAGCCGGAGTCCTGTAACCCAACCCAGCAGACCCTCAGCCTGAAAGCAGACCCCAGCAGAACCCAGCCGAGGTCAGCTGAGCCACATTCAACCCACCCTGTTGCTGCAAGCCACTGAGTTTAGGAATGGTGTGTTATGCAGCATTATTATTATTATTATTATTAATAGCTGAGTAACACAAAGATGAACATGCAGAGGTCTGCACCCTCCCCTTCTCCAGGACTCCCAAAGTTAGGTAGAGGTGAGAGATAGAACCTCCTGCTACTTTGAGGATCTAAGAGCAAAGAAAAACCTATGCCAACCGTTTGTAGAAGAGAATCCAGGGAACTGGCCAGCTCCCAACAGTCTCCCGAGACACACAATGGGGCAGCTGCACAGACAACGTGTGTCTGGTGTGCTTGGGAGCCGCACAAAATTTCCTCAGCTCCAAATCCCACAGTATCTGAAGAAGCTTCCTGTGGGCTCTCAGGCTGCTCTGCTGGTTGTGCCCCAGGGACCCAGCATCCCTGGAGAGGCTTTGAAGACGCAGGCGGCACAGGTGTGGCTGGTAAGAACTGAGGACCAGAGAGGAGGGGAAGCAGGCAGGCTCAGCAGATTCCCAGGACACCCCAGGCAGCCCAGACCAGGTGTCACATGCACACATGGGGCTCCATGGGCTCCATGAACAATGATCCACAGAGAGGAGGCCAAACCTCTAAAGTTAAGTTTTTACCACCTGGCACTGGGGACTCAAAAGAGTACTTAATTTCAGTTAGAGTTACAGTCCTTGCACACCATAGACAATAGATCGAAATCCATCATCATTATAGACAGAGAATTTATTTAGTCCCTGGGTAGAGTGGTCAGTTTGCTTAAGGATTGGCTTGATGCCTTAACATCAGCAGTGGCCTCTGCCTGGGCTTCTTCTGGCCTGCCATCTCCGTGCTTGGCACTGCCTCATGGTGGCAAGGTGGCTGCCAAGCTTCCAAGTCAAGCATCCTTATGTGATCTCCGAGTAGAAGAACAAGGCAGGCTCTTCTCCTGCATAGTTTGCTCTTGTCAGCCTCTCAATTCCTATTGGGCTAAACCAGGGTTGGCAAACTAGGGCGAGTGGGCCAAACCCAACCCGCTGCCTGCTTTTGCAAACAAAGTTTTTGTTTCTTTTTTGCAGGGGGAAATAATCAGGTTATTTATTTTTTTTATTTAATGGAGGTACTGGGGATCAAACCCATGACGTCGTGCATGCTAAGCATGTGCTCTACCACTGAGCTATACCCTCCCCTCTGCAAACAAAGTTTTATTGGAACAGCCCTACTCATTTGTTTGCACATTGTCCGGGGCTGCAAAGGCAGGTTGAGTAGATGTAAGAGAGACAGTCTGGCCTGAAAAGCTGACAATATTTATTTTCTGGCCCTTTGCAGAAAAAGTTTGTCAACCTTTGCACCAAACTGTCCCTGACTCTGAGCTCCAAATTCTAAATCCCCACCTCCTGGACTCCACTTCCATGATAGTAATTCAACAAACACTTGAGAACAGTGCACACAGCATTAACAGGAATAGAATTGGCTTTATAAAAGGAAACCAAACCCTTGAGTGGGCCAGGGAGCTATTTCCCACATACCACAAAATGCTGCAGACTTCCCCCTCCAATTAGCAAACGGGATGTGTCAGGGGCCTGCCTGGATCTCACTTTTCTACCCGGTCCCGTCCAAGAAAAATGACTTTTCCTCTTACTGTTCACATCCCTCCCTGCCTACTGCCCGGCACTTCTTACAATCCTCCCTCACCCCCATGTTTTGCAGGAGAGGCCAAAATGAGAAGAGAAGTCTCAGAGTTTGAGTTCCACATGGAAACTGCTCTGGCCAGACTCCACCCAGCGCCGTGGATGCCAACAGAAATCCAGTGTTTGTGTCTATTAATCACTGGTGGAATCAGCAACTTGAGCCCATGCACCAGAAATGAATGGAAAAAGTGCAACCTGACCACAGAAGTATTATTTTATAAATAAGGCTCTTCAGTAGTGGTTAATTAGATACACATTTTGCAAGAGTTGGGGAACATTAAAACTATCATAGTTGACTGGACAGGCTAGGTTCGTATTACAGTAGTGGCCATTTTCTAGGCGATGTCGGGCCCCAGGTTGCAAATCCTAACTCTGAGACTCTATGTTTCCCTTAAGGATGTCAATTCTCCATCCCCACCCTCAAAAACAAACAAAAAAAAGATCAAGATTGATTTAGTGGATGTTTAACAGTGCTGTAAATCACTCAACATACTCGAAGCTCTACAGAATTCTGCCAGAAATGATTTTCACTAAAGCAGATGGCCTGTTTGGGAAACCGATTTGGCATGCTTGATTTTCGACCAAATCTCGATGCGTTCCTACTGTGTGTCAGCCTACACTGAGCACTGGAAGCGACCGAGGGGAGTCGTGTCCAATGTGCAGCTCTTCAGGTAAGAGAAAGAGAACACCACGGGAGCCGGAAGTGGGAGCGTCTGTTCAGGAATCCAGCAAACCTGCTGCGCAGACTGGGAGCCGCAGGTCAGGCCCCTGTTTGTTCTGAGGCTGTTTGAAATTCACAAGTTCCTCATGAAGACGGGAGAATCAAACTCAAGACAAGCTTTGAGGGCCATCTATTGCTTCGCTTGTGCTCTGTGGGACACTGCAGGGACTTAGCCACACCTAGAGGGATGGCTAGAAGGTAGGGTGGCAGCTTGGGGGCCAGAAACTTCATCCTCCCTATCGTCGATTCCTCAAAACATCCCCCAAAGGTAAGTACAATGATTGTAGCCGATCTTCAGGTGAGAGAACCAAGTCTTTTGAGTTTCTCAATTTTTCCATCAAAATGCTCCTGATAGTAGAAGAAAATAGCATGTAAGCTGGAGACTTAGAGGGGCTTCCCAAATCAACCTGCTGCCAAACCAAAATTTCTGATTTTTAATGTTGAGTTGGGTTTTTTCCTATATTCAGCTCTATAACATTTCTCAGTCTGTTTTCACATAAAAGTAGTATTTTTAATTGTCTATCAGTGAAATTCCACAAATTCTGCCCCCTCTCTGGAAAACAAAACAAAACAAAAAAAAACCCTCTAATAAAATGAACTTTCCCAGAGGATGCAGCTCGTTTTTTCAGGGGCTTTTCCAAATCTGTCACCACTGACTTGTGCCCGGAGGCCAAACACATTCTAGCCTAAGAAGCTTAGTCAGAGAGCAGGGCTTGTAAAATGGTGGCCATTGGCCCTCTGGTTTTGTTTGACCTGCGTAGTATTTTTGTTTCTACCAAAAAAAAAAAAACAAACCCCAAAAACCTAGATTTCCAAGTTCTCTTGAAAAGTGGTCTTAAAATAGCCCTTGTGTGGCTGTGAGGAGTGCAGTCCCATCTGGCTGTGTGTGGGCTCTGCAGTTTGCCCCAGTCTCCACCACTCCCTAGTGTCTTACACCTAGACTATACCACTGATTTATATACTCATTTGGACTATGGAGGCATTGAGTATGGGTTCTTGTCTTGGAACTATTGATATTTGGGGTTCAAAGTGCTGAAAAGCCTCAGGGTCCTCCTTGGGAAGATAGAAGGCCACAAGAAAAAGAAAGAAAAGTCCATTCACAAAAGAGCCCTGCAGCCAATGCCAACATGGGGTTGTGGGGGGAGGAAGCCTAAATGACGCTCAAAGAAGCCTTTTTATTTTCCACTCTACCTCTGATGCGGCTCAGAGTGATGGATTAGAGAAGTTCATTTCCTTTGGTTTGGGGGGAAAAAAACCCAGAATGCAAAAGAAATAGCCAGTGTTCAATAAAACACGGAGGAATGACGCAATGGTGCTTGAAACCCACGGAGTGGAGCTGTTAATTGCTTCCTTCCCCGGGTCGGGGCGCTGGTCCACCCCCTCTCATGGACTTGAATGTGTTTGTCAAGGAAAGTACCAACCGCCCATAACTCTCTGAAACGATACAATACATCACTTGAAAGTCAGCTAGGATCAACACGTTGTTAACTGTTTGATCTCGCAAGTCAGAATTAATGATAGGTATTTTGCACAAAGAGAAAAAAATGAATGTTAAAAGCCTATTTACGTTAACTAAAGACATCCCTGCAGCATCGGGGTTGAGTTGGAGGCGATTTCCTGCGGCACAGCTGTTCCCCGTTTGTTAGTCTGCGGGTGGGTGGCAGCAACCGGTAATCAGAGCCAGATTGAGGGTGCGGGAGCTGGAATGATGGGGGGACCGGAATCTTCAAATGGAAAATCCCGGGGACTGCTGGGAAAAACGGGGTCCCGGGTTAGAGTTCAGTGCCAACTCCTTCAGAGCTTTGGGGAGAGTCGGGGATCAGTTTCCTCACCTGAACGATGGGCTTCATGCGTTTGTTCTGAAAATGCTCAGAGCGCCTGGGCTGGGCACGGAGGATCCAGCAGGGAACAGACCAAGTTGCTACCTGTGTGGAAATTACATCCTGGATGGAACCACTTTAGTGGATAAGCAAACAAGTAGATGAACAAATA
This sequence comes from Camelus bactrianus, assembly GCF_048773025.1. NCBI lineage: Eukaryota > Metazoa > Chordata > Mammalia > Artiodactyla > Camelidae > Camelus > Camelus bactrianus. The sequence goes on from NC_133557.1 coordinate 28,255,240, forward strand.
AAAAACCCTCCAGGTCATGATGATACTGGTAAGGGAACAAACAGGGTGAGATGTGGCCTGAAGGAACCAAGATGGGTGGCCAGGGAAAGCCTCTCTGTGGAGGTGACCCTGGAGTTGAGCCCTGAATGAAGGGAGGGCCGAGTGAGCCAAACAACCTGGGGCAGAATGTTCCAGCAGAGGGCGAAGCCCACGCAAAGGCCCTGAGGCAGGACTGGGTTTGGGGGTGTTCAAACCCCAGCAAGATGCTGGAAGATGCTGGAAGCAAGGGAGGGAGCAGAGTGTGCAAGAAGATGGAGAAACAGGGACCACATACAACGTGTAAGGTTTCAAGGCCAGGAGTCTGGCTGTTGCTGTGAAGGTGGAGGTTCCATTAGAAGAGTTTGAATGGGAGAGTGATGAGGTTCGATTTTCATTTTAAAAAGCTCCCTGGTTCTGGTTGGAGAATAGATTGTGGGGACCAGTGGGGGCAGTGGAGTCGGGGAGACCTGGTGGAGGCGTTCCTAGTGTCTGTTTTATGACATCGTTCTCTGCTTCTGGGGAGTTGGAGGCTAGGATTTAGAAAAGGCTGGGATGTTTAGAAAAAGCCACCTCTGCAGGGCGAAGGGAAGTTGAGGAGGATCAGAGCAACACAGAGTTGCCTCCTTGGACAGGCAAGCCTGCTTCTCCTGCTCCAGCCTCCCTCTGACCACGAGGGAGGACTCTTAAATTTCTCAGAGTCATCAAATTTGCTGTGCCCGCCCAGACAAATGAGGGTTTCCTGGAGAAATCAGGGACCATCGGTGACGGCATCAAAGCTGGCTCCGCTCCCCTGGGCCGGAGAAGTTTCTCGTCTACCAGACACAGCTCCTGAGGTGGGACGCCTGGGGAATGGGGGTCCCCGTGGTCCCAGCGCCAGAAGGAAACCCCACCCATCACAGCTCCACGTCCTCGCGGGAGCGAGGGACAGCGGCAAAGCAGAACAGGGACAACCAGTCTCATTTCAAATGTTCCAAGTCAATTCTATCATCAAATATTGAATTAATCCCATTTAAAATCATATTTTTACGTGGCAAAGGATTTTCACCTGTACGAGTTTATTTCCACGTGTTACAGAGGCTGTTCTGGACACCCCGGATGGCTCATGAGGTGGTTTTGGTAGGACACAGACTTTAAAATTTTATGGATTTACTTTTAACTGTATTGGAAAAAACATACCAAGCACATCAAACACATGACTTAGAATTGCTTAAGGCAAGGCTAGAGTGGGTATTTACATGAGAAAAAGAGAGGAGGGGGTACAGCTGATTTACATAAAATGTTGAAGAATCATAGTTATATCATGGGTGCAAGTAAAAATCATAGCGTGGCTGAAGTTTGGGGAACCCTCGCCCAGTGGGTGGCGACAAATCTGGAGAATCCACTCAACACGTGCTAGTGCCTTGAGGTGATGAAATAAATGGAGGGCGGCGAGAAATACAAGTCACACACGTGGTGATGAAAAGTCAGGGCCGAAATGCTGGGTTTTAGAATTTTTGGTTCAAAAGGCTTGTCACCGCCCCCGAGCTAAGACGTCAGCCGTCACTCTAAAATATGACTTTTGAAAACTCACCCCAATATGGCATTTCTCCAGAATTCTCTAGAAGCAGAGAAAACCTGACCAAATGTGGTAATTATCATGTCGTTCTTATTTTTCCTTAGATAGCAGGGCTTCTCCATCAGGGGTGAGTTGGCTCCCAGGGACGTTCAGCCATGTCTGGAGACACTTCTGGTTGTTACGTATGGCAGCGGGAGTGGGGTGGACACGTGGTGGGTGGGGGTCAGGGGCATCCCTGAATTTGCCCAGAAATGAACGTTTTGTTGGCTAAACACAGAGGGACTATTTTCTCATGAAGACTCATCATATGATAATATCTTTAAATTTGTTTTTTAATGTTTTTAAAATTTTAATTAATTAATGTTTTTGGTGAGGGGAGGTAATTAGGTTTGTTTATTTTAATGGAGGCACTGGGGATTGAACTCAGGACCTCATGCCTGCTAAACCCTCCCCCAATAATATCTTTAATTAGAGCAAACATTTATAGAGGCTTGTGTCAGATGTGGGCCTGCTGACTTTGCAAGTCATCCTCACAGCCATCCGATCGAGTAGGTGCAGAAGAGGAATCTGAGGCACAGAGAGGTTAAGCCACTCGCCTGAGGCTCCACGCGGGCAGGATTTGACCCCAGGGGTTCTGGTTCCCGGGCCTGCGCTCTTCACTACGCTGTTATTCAAAACAGTATAGAGCCAAAGTTGAAGGATATATATTTTCTATGGGACACACTCTAACGATTTTCGTTATTAAATGGAGGGAAAATGCCACACGTAAGACTCTAATTTTTCCCGAGTTGGTCTTCATGAAGAGAGAGGACGCACCGCTGTTCCAGGTTCGCCCCCTTTACTGCGGTTACTTCGATTTCCCTGTTTGGCCTTCATTTCCTTTCAGGCCTCGAGTGCCACGTAAACTGGACGGGACGGGTTCTGTTCAGCTTCCCAGGCCTGGGCAGATTTCAGGCTTGTTTGAGCAGGATTTTCGGGCCTGGTGAGAATGGAAGTTTCTAGAACCGTGCAAGTCTTACCATGTACTTCCAGGGAGCTAAGTTCAGCTGGTCCGGGTTATATGCCAGGCGCCATGCAGACGCTTCCAGGTGCTGTTTCCTCTCAGGCCCAGCCCTTTGGGTGTAGATACTGTTGGTTTTTGTTTTTTTATTGAGATAAAATTCGGCAAACGAAATTCAGCACTTTAACCTTCTTGAAGTGTGCGATTCTCAGGAAAACTGCTGTTTTTCTCTCCCATTGTTTTACGTAAGGAAACCGAGGCTCAGACAGGTGGACTGACTGGCTGGCCTGGGAGTCCCTTCCAGCTCCTTCCGACCTTGAAGCCAGAGGGCCGTGTTCACCACTTACTCTGCCTTTATATCCGTTATCGCATTTGATTCACAGCAAAGCCTATGAGGAGACGCTTTCATTAGCTCCGTTTGGTAGACAGGGAAACAGGCTCAGAGATGGGGAGTGATTTAACTGTGACCTTTTGGCTAAAGAGAGAGCCAGACTTGGACTCAGATGCCAAGTGTGAGGTTCTTTCTAGAACGAGAAGCCATTCTCTCGCAATTTAGGTGTCCGTGCAACGCGTCTCTGGCTTTCCTTCCCAAGGGTAAAAGTGTCTAGGCGTCCTCCTTGACTAGTTGGATGGGATTCGTATCAACACAGAGGCCTTGATTTCAGATCCCAGTTCGGAGCAAGTTGCTTAATGAGAAGTCAGACTACACACATGAAGGTGTATCTATTCCATGGAGAAATAATAAAGAAATAGCAAACTCATCCAAAGAGCTTATTTCATGGGACAAATAGGGCAAAGCATTTTCTATGTATTAATTAATTTAATCCTTGCAACAATCCTTTGACCTAGGTACTGTTTTTACTCCCATTTCAATAGAATAGATAGATGTGGAATAGATATGGACACTGAGGCACAGAGAGGTTAAGTGATTTGTCTGAGGTCACCCAGCTCCCATCTGCTAAGGCTAGAATTTGCAAGCCATGCAGCTTGGTTCTGTGGCCTGTGCTCTCAGTCACCACAGCTTAAAATCACACTGTGGAACTACATCCACTAGCATGGAAAATTTCATGAGTTCAGCTTAAAACGCAGGTTACAAAATGGAGATGTCCCTATTTCTTTTAAATTTATATGTACCACTTCGGTTTTTGAGTGCTGACTAGACGCTGGGTGCTAATGGAGTATATTGCTTAACTTAATCTTCAAGCAACCCTCCCAAGGAGGGAGCTACTATGGACAGATTTAGATGCAAAACTGAAGACTCAGAGGGGTTCTATCACCAGCTATGGTCACACAGCCCTGAGAAGAGGAGCTGGGATTTGAACCCAGACACTCAGGCCTCCAGAATGCACCCACGTGGAGGCACTGCAGACCCATGGTCATGTAGCCTACTTGCAGAGCCCTGAGTTCCTTCACCATGGCCCGTGGCTGGTGGCTGTGATTTGTGGGTGTGCGATGTGGCCCTGTATTGTCCCTAGAGACCCACACTCCCCGACCCCAGCCCCACTTTTGCAAGGCGCTTTTCAAAATATTTAACAGCACACAATCGGAGGATGGTGTTGGCCGCCCCACCGGGCAGAAGCTGCCCCTTTAGATGCTGGACTGGGGTGCAGTGAGGGAGGGTCCGGGGCAATGTGGGGAAGCCTCGAAGGCTCAAAGCAATGCTCTTTGCCATCTTGCAGCCTTTTGCAGCAGCCGGTTCCGGGGTTTCCTGTATCTCTCCAGGAGCTGCCGCCAAGCCCTGACTCCCAAGCCCCTCCACATGCAGAGCCCCAAGCGGGAAGACAATCTGGAAGATGCTGGGATCGTGCACAGCTTTGGAGAAGCAGCAGAGGGGATGTGGCGGGGCGTGGAGGGGGCAGGGGCAGGCTCAGATGCCCGCCCCTCCATGTGCAGGCCAGACGTAGGGTGGGGAACCGGAACCCCGTCAAAGTGGCGGGGGCCCAGGCCAGAGTGGGAGGGGCCGAGGAGGCGTGCGGCGCAGCGATAAAAGCCCAGGCCCCACAGAGCCGCTGCCATCTGCAGGCGCAGAGCCCGGGCCAGCGAGGCGGGCAGCCGTGACGCTGGCTGGTCCAGGATGGCACCGAGAACTTGGGTTCCTTGGTCAGCGGGGTCACGGCAGGGTTGCCTCTGGCATGGCCAGCAAAGAGGGTGAGGGGCCACGCCCTGCAGAGGTTAGGAGCACGGGCTCTGGACCCAGAGTGCCTGGGTGCAAATCGCAGCTTGACCAATCACTAGGGTTATAACCTTATGCAAGTGTTTAGCCTCTCCAGGCCTCAGCTTTCCCATCCATAAAATGGAAATAATAGTGCCTACCTTACAGGGCAGTTGCAGGATTAATGTTGCACAACATTTAGGGAGTATTCTGGGAGGTAGCGCCCCTAGGAGAGACCCCACTATGATGGGCAGAGTTAGTGGATTAATATCCTGGCATCCTTGTCGCTCTGAAGACCGTACACCACAGTCCCCTCAGGGTCCCCAGCAAGCTGGAGGCTCGGCTGCCCACAGCCATGAGCTGTCCTTTGTTGGCTGCCTCCCTCCTGTCTGACAACCCTGCCTCCCTGCCTCCCACATTCACCACTCGTCCTCACATCATCGCTGTCTCAGGGTGGGCAGGAGGGAAGGACCCAGTGGATGACACTGGTGAACAGCACTGGTTCTCTGTGCTGGGAGTCCGACCTCTGTGCAAATCCCACGCTGTCACCTGCACACTGAGACCTTGGACGAGCCATGCAGTGTCTCTGAGCCCCTGCTTCTCAACTATAAGATGCAGGCAGGTTAGTTGTCAGGACTTCACATGTTCTGCAGGTCGGGTGTCTAGCATAGACCCTGGCACATGGGACCCACTCAACAAATGTCAGCTATTACTATGACAGTGAGCTAGCCAGGGGCAGCTTCACTGTGAGGGCTCTAGGCAGGCGCACAGGCCCCTCACCTAGTTTAATGCTCTGCTGCCAATGTCATGAAATTCTGCTCTCTTGTTGTGCACAGCACCCTGCAAATTATGCAGCCATCCTGCTAAGACCTCTCTGGGCCTTGGTTTCCTCGTCTGTAAGATGGGTGACAACATAGTAAACCCTACCTGCACAGTGATGTGGGACAGAAGAGTGTGCGCCTATAAAAGTGCTTTGCTAATAAAGACAAATAACTCAAGTGAAACACTCACAAAGTCTCCGAATAGATGTTTCTCCAAAGAAGATGTACAAATGGCCAACAGGCACATGAAAGGATGCTCAACATCATTAGTCACCAGGGGAAAGCAAATCAAGTCCACAGTAAGATCGCACTTCACGCCCATTACAATGTCTAGACCCAAAAGGACAGGCTCAAACAAGTGTTGGTGAGGAGGTGAAGAAATCCGAACCCCTTACGTGCTGATGGTAGGAATGGAAAATGGTGCAGCCACTTTGGAAAACAATCTGATAGTTTCTAAAGAGTTAGAACATAGGATTTTACAGACATTGAAAACAAACTTATGGTTGCCGGGGACAGAGGAGGTGGGGAGGGATAAACTGGGAGTTAGATTTGCAGATACTAACTACTATGTATAAAATAGATAAACAACAAGGACCTACTATATAGCACAAGGAACTATATTCAATGCCTTGTAACAGCCTATAATGAGCAAGAATATAAAAAGGAATATATATATGTCTGACTGAATCACTATGCTGTACACCAGAAATTAACACATTGTCAACTGACTATACTTCAATAAAATTTTTTTAAAGCCCATAGGGTGACTATATGACCCAGCAATCCCATTCAGTATATACCCAAGAGAAATTTTTTAAAAAGTATGTCCACACAAAAACTGGTGCACGAATATTTACACCAGCATTATTCATAATAGCCCAAAGTGGAAACAACCCAAATGCCCATCAGCTGATGAATGGACAAACACAATGCCGTTCGTCCATACAATGGAACATAATTCAGTCGTGGAATAGAGGAAGTACTGCCACCTGCTACAGCGTGAACGGACCTGGGGAACACTGGGCCGTGTGAAAGACGCTGGACACAGATCACGTAATGCATGATTTTTCTTATACGAAATGTCCAGAAGAGGGAAATTCATAGACACAGGAAGTAGAAATTGGTTGCCAGGAGCTGAGGGTGGGGCGGGGGATGACTGTTAGCGGTGCAGGGTTTCTTGTCTTTCAGGGGTGATCAAAATGTTATAAAAGTGGTTGTGGGAGGATTGCACAACTCCAGGAATACATTAAAAATACGGAATTGTGTACCCTAAGTGGGTGAGTTGTATGGATGTTATATTTCTGAAAAGGTGCTTTGCAAATTCGGACGTGCTTGGCAATGGCTGTTCTGATGATGAGGAAGGCACACACACTCACCCCCACGTACACATGCGTGGTCCCGGCTGCCTGTGTGCCAGACCTGCACCACACCCCTGCTGGCTTCTCTGTGTTTATCTTCATCTTTAGGGAAACACAGCTGCTGCCAAGTCCTCTGGGGAGAGGCCCCGAATAAATACACCAAGCGGGAGGAAGCCCTCCTTCCTGCTCCTTACTCCATCCTGCGTGCCAAAGCAGACACAGAACAGAAGGAATCCCGGGTGGAACATGTGATGTGGCCCCTCCAGGTCCTCCCCAGGGCAGGGGCAGCCTTCTGGCCTTACCAGGAGGTGAGTGGCCTTCTCGCCTTGGTTCAGGCCACAGATGAGAGAGGGCTGAGTACAGTGGTGCCCAGACTAGGGGCTCCCCAGAGCAGTCAACATTCAAACAAAGTTGTGACTCATGTGGGGCCATCTCCTCTCCTTCTCTCTCTTTCCTTCTCTTTCCCCCTCTTTTTTCCCCCAGTTTTTGTATATATGTCCATCTCTCACTCTTTGATTCCCTCCCAATCTCTCCCTGTTTGTCCCTTCATCAGCATGTTTATCACCTCATGGCTGCAAGATGGCATCTATGCCTCCAGACATCACTCCCAATTCCAAGCAGAAAGGAAAGGTTGAAGGAACATTAAGCAATGCCTCGAAACATTTTCCAGGTTTTTGTGACAGAGACACACATCAATAAATGTCTGAATGTTCCTTTCTTTTATCTAAGCACCCCAGAATCCCCACCACTAAAGAGGATTTTCTATTTTGCTTGCTCAATTTTCTCCTTTGTTTTTTTTTGTTTTTTTTTTTCGTCTGCTCTAAAAGGATCCCAGCCTGTTCCTGAGCTTCTGTGAAATGGAAGTGGGAGAATTAATAAAGGCAGACCAACTGGTGAGGCAGGGGGCACAGGAAGGGAAGAGGGAGGGGCTAACTTAGCTTGGGAAGTCTTGGCAGTTGTGAGAGTTCTGGGCCTTCAGCCTTGTGAGCTTCTACCAAAGCTGTACTTTACCCAGCCACATCAACTATTTGGGTTCATTCATTCATTCTCTTACTCCCCCACTGATTTTCCCCCCTCATTTCAACAAGAACTAAGGGGCTCCTCAGACAGTGATGTGATTGCCTTGGACTAGTGAGCTCTTTGAGTCCCTTTAAGACCAGGGGTCCAGCGAGCTGCCTGTTTATTAGACAAATGAAGGGATGCAGGGATGTGCCATTAAGCTTCTCAGAGAAGGACCCTGGGTAAGAAAAGCTCAGTTAATGAGAAATCTCTGGGCCAGAGGCGATGAAGATGTTGGAGCCTGCTGGTCTGCTTTCTCCGTGACTCCTTGATGATGGAATCTTGCCACGATACCCTCATCTGGTTCTCCTCCAGTGGGGTCAGGACCCACGAAGCTTGATTGGAGCGCCCTCCAGCGCCTGTGCTGTGACAAAGCCTGGAGCACCATCTTGAGTGACGGAGGCAGGTGGACGTGGCTCCCACATTGGCTCCCACAGGCTCTGCTGGGCAAGTCCTCGCTTGTTCCCCAATTGTTGTGGGGGTGTAGATGTTTCAGGGTGGGGGAAGCTGGGTCTGGTTAGTGGGCAAGCTGGCTGGTTAGTTGAATTCCAACTAAGTGTGGGCTCCCTCTGCTGAAGACTGGCGAAAGGTCTGCTCTTCCCTGTGCCTTCCATCCCAGGTGGAGGCGACCTGCAGCAGAGTGGGGATAATTTCCACCTGCAGACTCAGGTGGCTGCCTCGAAGAATGGCAAAATAGCCTGATAATTATAATAAGAGCAATAATAACACCAGGCATTGTGCATTTATTATGTTCCAAATTATCATAATATGGTAAGCACATGATATTTATTTTTCTTTCTAATCTTCACAACAGCACTGTGAAGTAGATGCTATAATTATATCCATTTTGCAGGTAAGGAAACCGAAGCTCAGGGAGGCCAAATAACACAGTCAATAAGTGGGCGGAGCTGGGACTTAACCACAGAGGCATCCACCATCAGGGCGCACACCTTGGTCCCCACTCCCCACCGGCCCCTCCTCTGCTGCCACCCTCCTGCCTGCCCTCCAGCGACGGCCTTGCAATGGGCTTCCCTCCCTCTTCATGTAAACTAATTTACTCTAGCATGTGAATGACTGCTAAGCCTTTTTTATTTTAAATGCCAGTTCATCCAAATTCACGCTTAAATGGTGAAGTATAGCGTAGCATCAACCAAAGAAAAGGGCACCTCCCTGTGCCCATTCCCTGGGAGGTGGGGCAGACTGGGGGTGCTGAGACCCACTGACTCCCCTCCCATTGACAAATACTGTTGCAGTAGACAGTGAAACATCACCTGAAGCCCTGCCCTGGGTGGTGAGTAAGTCCTTCCAGGCTTTACCACGGAGACTGTTCCTCTCCAGCCCTAACGACCAGCCTGCTCTCTGCACTTCCAGGTCTTGTCTGGACTGGAACAATTTAAAGTGCTCTCTTATAATTACAGAGGGTGTGCGGGCGGGGGCTGCGCCGGCGGGAGGCCCCTGGGCTCGCACGGCTGTGCTGCAGCCGGCAATTTCAGTAATGATAGCTGTGCATGTCGTTTATCTTTGGGGTTTCCAGAAATACAGGGACTTTTCCAGACACTTGTGAGTGTCTGTGAGCTGAGTGATTCGGTCCGCGTCATCCTCTGAGGCCGGGAGGACACACCCCCTGGACGAGCCGGGGCACTTTCAGTGGCTGTTCAGGGAACACCAAACTCAGATGGGTTCAGACAATCCAGGGAGCGAAGGTACAGCTGGAGAAAGATGGTTTTCCCAGAACTCAGGAATTTCCAGGGAGCCAGGACCTTCACTTTTAAAACCAAGAAAGTTCTGGGCAAACTAGAAGGAGATGGTCACCCTAGCCATGCTTTTCTTTGCTCCATCCAGAGACCTTGCTAAACAGGTAACAAACGAAGATTTAAATAAAGATATAAACCTAAAGAACAATATGAATAGAAAAGGGGACAACAGCAGATGAAAGACACCCACAAAATATTTGAAAGCGAACATCAAATGCATAAGAACATCCCACTTAGGCGAGAAGAAAAGCTGAGCTAAGCAGCACAGGTGGGCAACGTTGGAAGGCTGGGAAAATCAGACTCCCTGATTTTAGCCCCCCTCTGGAAGGAGATGGGAGGTCAACCCTGCAGAGAGTTCACCTGAGACTCGCAAACCAGGGATGCCAGCACAGAGAAAGACGCAGTGACCCTGTTGTGAACAGGGATACTTAAGTAAGTGTAAGTCAGTGTGGGAAATGGTGAGCTTCACCCTTCTCCCATCACGGGGACCACCTCCACATCAGAACCAGAAACCAAAACCCACAAGCAGAAAACAACAGGACGCAAGGAAAACAAAGATAATGCAGAGAGAAGAAACACACTTAAGAAAAAAACCAAAAAGCATGGTTCAGACTATCTCCGAGATAAGATTGAATTGGTGAAACAAGAAGAAAATGCTACTTTAAAAAAGAAAAAAGAACTTTCAGAGAAGCAAGAATGCACCCCTGTAAAACTGTAATAAGAGAGTCAAGAGGGTAATTGAGAGACAGAGGTGAAGAAATACATGCCATCTTGGCCTAAAAACATGGATATGAAAGCTAGAAGTCAGAGATAGGAAAATTAGAGGTTCCATCCTGAGATCCAACTTCCAACTAGTAGGAGTTTTAGAAAAAGGAAATAGAACGGAGGGAGAAATGATCATAGCATTAAAATTTTTCATAAAACTGGACATAAAAAAGGCATGCCAAGTTTTCAAAGAGAAAGGAAGGGGAAATTTTCACATACAAATGAACAGGAATCAGAAAAGCCCTGAACTTCGTGACAGCGATCCTGGAAATACAGCAACTATGAAGAGTGTGGAGCCAAGCCTTACTAGCCTTCAAACACCTGGAGAAAAATTATCCTTAAACTAGAATTTTACGTCAGGTTAAACAACCAAAATGTGAGCTAGAATGATGATGTTTTCAGATATTAGCTGTTTCAAAAGTTTGCCTCCCACAGATCTCATCCCAGTCAGCTCTTAGAGGACTTACTCCAATCACACAATGGTGTAAACCATGAAAGAGGAAGACACAGGATCCAGGAACTGGGGGCCCATTGAAGAAGGGAGGGGAGGGTGACTCCCAGAATGGTATGAAGGAAGTTCCAGCGGTACAGCAGGGATGGAAGCCCCTGAGAGGGAACCAAGGAGGAATAACTGAAAAATAAAAACAAAAACAAAATCACCCCATAGATTACCTGATGTGTTTGTGCTGAGAAAAGTTTTAGATTTCTTTTGGAGAGGTGGAGAAGGACGCATGATGGATACAAAGAAAACGAAGTAGATTATTTTCTAAAGGCAATTATAAACTCCAGGAAAAACAAAAGGTTGTACAAGAAGGGAAATGATGCCAAAATATACCATATGGGGTAGAGGTAAACAATATTTATAAGGCTATAGTTATGTAAATACTAAATATTCATTTCACCAAAAATTTGGATCAGTAGTTCAAGAGGAGAAGTCTATCTATGGAAGTGATGTAAGGTTTTGAATCCTCATTTTCCATATGAGAGGTCAATGGTCAATGGCTAAAATGGGAAATCAAGACAGAACAGTATGAGCATATTATTTAGAAATACAAAGGTATATATGAGAAGAAAGAGCTAAAAGAGTAAAAAGGTGGTTTCTTCTAGAAGGCACTAATGTCCAGACTTAATGTGCCCATCAAGTACCAGAAGGATAAATTTCAAAATGATGACCATCGATCTGTATCCCCACTGGGAGAGGGAGTCAGTAGGAGAGGTGGGTAGAGCACAGCTTCTCTTTATTATAAACCTTGCATTAGAGTTTAACTTTTTATTTACCTCTGCACATATAGAAATTAAATGTAATTAGTAACAAAAGGACAGTTTCCTCTGGGTAAAAAAAGAAATAAAAGGAATTCATTGGTACGTATATCTGTGGTGGCAGGTCTCTGTACACCCGTGACTCACGGTGGGTGTCCTGGACCAGGCCTGCCAGACTCCGCCGCCGCCACCATGCTCGCTGCGCACGCAAGCCGCCAGCCCGCTGGACTATTTATACCCCTGGAATGTCACCAGGCTGCCGCGAAACAAAGACACTTGCCATTGCATCAAGGCCACGGCCGCCGCCCTGTCTCGGCCCAGGGCTTCTGCGCAGCCCCGATCAGCCTTATCAGGAGGCCCCTCGGAAGATAAGGAGCCTCCGCCTGGCCCACTAATGGTATTATTTTAGGATCACTCGGAAGGACAGGATGGGATGGAGGCCGGGGCATCTGTCATCCTTTCCTTCATCAACATGCGAAACAAGAATGGAACAAAGACCAGCGCTTGTTTGGAGAGCTGGAGAGGCCCCACCTGCCGGAAAGTCATCCCTCCAAAGACACCCGGGAAAGGAATTTGCTCAGAGCGACGCTCCCATCCCCTGCGTAGCCCCTCTGGGCGACCCACTCACCCGCAGGCCAAGGTGCCATGCCAGGTAGAGGCGCGAAGCCATTGCTCCCCAACTCTGGGCTGGACGGAAGGGAGACAATGGCTTCTGCTGAAATGTCCTAAAACAGAGAGACCCCGGGTCTGGATTCAGTTAGAAAGGGTCGGAGCTCAAATATGTCATTTCTCTGTTGGTCTTAGCAATTGAAACCATTTTTATTCAGCATTTCTATAACTTAAGTTGGATGTGCACCAGTGAGGGTTAAGACAAGGGTGTGGGCCTCTGAGCAAATCGTGGCAACACCTCACCTGCCCCCTTACCCTGCCCCTCACCCCCATCGCTCCGCCACACACACACAAACCGTCCTGGGGATTTATTTAGTCTGTTACTCGGCGGCTTGCTTGTGGCGTTAAATAATGCTGTGGGTTTGGGAGAACCAGGAACTAAGGTCAGGTTCATCCTTCCTAATCTCCCCAGCCACTTCCCTTCCTACGGCAGGAAATGTGGAGAAGGTTACAGGGTTCGGAAAGAAAGTCAGAGGGTCACTTCCCTGCTCCATTAAAAAGCAGTCCTGAGTACCCCGGACAAAACAGCTCACAGAGGGTCCCAAAATGCTGCCCAGAGGCCAAAGGGGCCGATCAGATGGAGCCGCCGGAGAACCCATCTGTAACCTTGACCTGAAAGGGCAGGGCTCAGAGGACACGCTTAAGGCCCTCCCCAAGGTCCTGCAGCTACTAGGGGCAGAGCCCTGTCTCCTGACTCTGGGCCTGTTAATAATGATAGAGACATGTATTTATCAAACGTGTCAAGGAAGCTCTGCTGTGTGCCGAGCCCTGAGCTGGGCAATGGGGACACCACAGCGACCCAAGCAGACAAAACCCCTTGACTTCCGGAGGGCAAGATGGACAACAGCTGCTTAAATAAGAAAAACACTGTCTGGTGGCGAGGAACCAGCAGGGAAGAGGACAGCAGGGCCGGAGCGAGGCTGCAGTCACCAACAGGGATCAGAGGACGGCTTGGGGACAAGGTAGTTTGGGCAAAGATCTGAAGGAGCTTAGAGAACAGCCTGCAACAGTCTGAAGGAACAGCATTCCTGGCTGGGGGTGGAGCCAGTGCAAAGGCCCTGAGGCAGGAGCACATACCTGGGATGAGGAGACCAGCCCAGGTGAGGTGAAGGGGTGCTCACCTGCTCTCTCTGCCATTGGATGTGCCGTCGAGAGTGGGGCCACCTCCCTGGCTTGTTCACAGCATAACCTCAGTGCTCAGAACACCGTCCTCTGCCTATTGATGTCCAAAATGTCCTTGTTGACTGGGAATGTGGCAGAGACCAAGTCAGACCTTGGGCTTGACAACAAAGTGCTCGTTCTGTCCACAGGACCAGCTACAGAAGCTTCAGGACCCAGAGTAATGTGAAAACGCAGGCCCAATCAGAGCACAGAGCCTGCTGTGGTCACCTAAGCCACACGTCCACGAAGCTGGCCCTGGCTGGGGGAGAGCTGGTACCATCTGGCATCACTGGCCTCTGGTGCTGAGATGTGATTTGTGGCCACACCTCACTGCTCACAGCGCTAAAGTAGGGCCAGCTCTGGGCCCACGTTCTGTGAAGCAGGGTCTTGAGACCCTGCCCTACTTGGCCACCTCCTCTGCCACCAGAAAGCAGTGTCTGAGAGGCGGTCAGAAAGCCCGAGTGCTGGGGGAAGCGCTGCCCTCCCGGCCCAGGTGCACTTTGCCTCTGTCCAAACAGCTGTCGCAACTCCAGAGAATTTGGAGAGTTCTGTGTTTTTCATCTTCTATTTTTATTTCCTCAAATCTAAGACCAAGAGAGGCTGGTGCCAGAGTCCTGAAGGGGTCCGTGCCAGCAGGAATTGATCCACATGCAAAGGGAGAGCATGTCTAGAAGAGGTCACTCGGAAAGGATGGATGGACTCCAACCTGAGTGCAGGGCTGGGGCACTGAGCAGGACGGGATTTTGTGAGAGAGGGTCCGTCCTGACATCAGATGCTCCCCAACTTAGGACTGGGGCAGGGCTGCCTCCGCATTGCCCCACCCTGGAGGGGCCCGGTAAACAGTGCCCCCTGGAGGTGTGTGGGGACATCCCCGCTAATATCCAGCAAATGTTGAACAGTGCCATTTCCACCTCCCTGCACTTTGTCTAACATGGAAATGAGAGAACACGGCTCTCAGGCTTGTCCCAAGGATGCAGTAAGCTCAAAAGGAAAGCATTTTATGTGCCTTGGGCAGCATCCCTGTACCTGAGGGAGTGTTCAGGAGCTTGCAGTGTGTTTTACAAAGATCCAAGCAGATCATCCCATCATCCTTCCCAAACGCATATGAGAGTAACTGGAGTGACAAGTGATTTTGTAAAGAATTTGGGAACTATGGGTAATGATTCGGGCACATGAGGGTCACAGTTCAAATTGTTCAACTCATTTGGTGGGGTGGGTGGGTTCTCACTGGGAGGACCTTGATATCCAGCTGGAGTCACTGGTGTTTGATTGTGTGCATGCTACACGCCTGGTCCTTTTTATGTACATATTTTCTCTAGTACCATCTACAACCAGAGGTGTGGTGTAGCTTAGGGTCTGTGCAAAGCAGAATTCTAAGACAGCACTCCCAATTTCTGCCTGATTTCTCAAAGGTGCAGGGATTTTTGCAGTTGTAATCAAGGCCCCTAATCAATCGACTCTGAGTTAATCAAAGGGAGGTCATCCTGGGTGGGTCTGCCCTAATCAGGTGAATCCTTAAACGAAGTAAATGAGATCCTCCTGCTGGCTTTGAAGGATTAGGCTGCCATGCTGTGAGAGGACCATATCAGGAGGACTTGACAGAGGCCTCTAGGAGCTGAGAGTGACTGTGGCTGACAGTCAGCAAGAAAGTGGAGACCTCAGTTCTCCAACTGCAAGGAATTGAATTTGGCCAAAACCCCAAAAGAGGTTGAGAGAGAACCTGAGCTCCAAGTGAGATTGCAGCCACTGACACCTTGATTGTAGTCTTGTGAGATCCAGCTACACTCTTGCTCAAACTTCTGATCCATGGAAGGCATAAGATAATAAGTGGGTGATGATTTAAGCCACCAAGTTGGTTACAGTTATGCAGCAATAGAAAACTAATAGACAGCAAAATAAAATAGATGGCTAGTTGCTAATCTCTAGCAGCCGTAAAATTCTCATTGCTGATTTTTGACTGTGTACATTGCCACTCAGAATAAAAGATTTTATCTTTCCTGTAGCTAGAGGTGGCCATCTGACTATACTTTAGCTAATGAGAGATGAGTGTCTCCTCTTTGGGATGGCTGCTTAAAGGCAGCATACAGACTAGAATATAGATATGATGGCTGGTGCTACAGCAGCCATCTTGGAGCATAGAGTGGACTGTGAGGATGGAAGCCATGGATTAGGATGACAGGGCAGAAAGAAAGAGACTAGATCCCAAATGGCACCATGGAGCTGCCATCTTGACCCTGGATGATTGACCTTCAGACTCCTTTTAAATGAACTAGAAATAAACTTTTTTTTCTGTTGTATACTAATTCTAAATAACCTAGGTGGGCACCATACTATCTCACAGGTAGGAAACTGAGGCCCAGAGAGGGTAGGAAGTTGCCCAACGTGGAGGTCCTGGCTAACTAAATAAGTTGGGCTTTGTGCTGGAGCTGATCCCGGGCCCCTCTGCCCAGCATGCACTCCCTCTGCGGCATGACAATTCACCTCCATCTCAAATAAATATTTGTAAGAAGGCAGCAAAGGTCTTCTCCCGGGGAAAGTGAGTGCTCCGTTGCCTCCACGTGGGACCTTGATCAGACACCACACCCCATCCCAAACACCAGATAGAGGGGTTTCAGTGCTCACCCCACCTCCAGGCTCTGCAGATGCGGAGATGAGAGGCTCAGCCGGGGCAGGAAAGATTAAAATGCCACTTCCTTCTTGAAGCCCTCTCTTATTCTCTTACCCACTCCCCAGCTCTCCCCATCATGTCTTCTGCTCTTAGCACTTCCTACGACCTCATGGCAAAGTCCTTCTGTGGCCCTCAAAGCCATTCACACCTGGCTTCTCCTTTGCCTCATTGACTTCATTCTTGCCCAACTCACTCTGCTCACAGGGTGGGCCTCCTTGCTGATCCTCCAACCTGCCAAGCAAGTCCAACCTCAGGGCCTTTGCACATGCTAATCCTTCAGGCAAAATGCTCTTCCCTATGGTGACTACATCTCTTTCCACTCCCTTCCCTGACCATTCTTTTCAAGAGCTTGGCCATTGATATCACCCTCCCTTCCCTGTTCACTGTTTCTTCCTAATACTCATCATTACTTGCCACTAAATGATCACCTTCAGGGCCAGCTTGTCCATCGGGCACAGCAGATACTGTGCCTGAGGCCCATGGTACTTTTAGGAGCCCACAAAAATCTCTTAATGTCTTTAAAAAGGAGAAGATAAGAAACAAATACGATGTGGCCTGGTTTATATTCATCTTAGTCTCACAGCTCAGCTTATTGTTTTAAGTCACTAATTTGTACTACTTTGTTATGGAAACTAATATAGTCAACTTCTCCAAAAGATCCGAATGGAGGGAAGGACTCAAAAGGTACCTGTGAGAATTTTCTGAGCAGATGTGCCCCCTGGCCACTGCTAATCCTCCCAGGCTCCCAGCAGGGGCCACACACTGCTGTCACCAGGCAACGGAGCAGAAGTCAGAGGTAAGGCCAGCTCGGCCGCACGGCAGGTGGGGCCACGGGCCCCGGCCAAGGGGAAGCTGACAGTTCGGCATCGTGTTCACAGATGAAGGCCCTTGAGCCGCTTGGAAGCAGGGGGGAGACCCTGGGCCTGCGCTCGTGTTCCAGGAACTCGGCATGGATCCAAGGACTGACGTGGGGAATCGAGGGAGGTCATGTGGAGTCAGGGCTGGGGGCCAGGAGGCCCCACATTTCACGAACAGCCCCAGAAGACTCCAACTCAGGTGAGCCCAGGGTCGGGTCCAGGCTTTGGGTTCCAATTCCAGTTCCAGGAATTAACAGCTGGTGACATTGAGTCAATCCCTTCACCTCTCGGCTCCCTCTCAGCATGGCCGGGGATGCTGTCAGGCCAAGCACGGGGAGAGCAACGATCCTGGACACAGGGGCTCCCTCTGTGAGCAGAACTGGGAGAAGAGGCACTGACACCAGATCCTCCAAGGTGACAACGAGCAAGAGAGGCGGGAACCAGGAAGGGGAATGGTGAGGGCCGAAGATGAGGCCAACGGTGCTGCCGGCCGCAAACACACCTGCCCACAGGGGTCTGACTGGGAGCCACAGTGGAGAGTGGGCTGGAGAGAAACCAAAGCCTTGTCCTTTGCCCCTGAAGTATGTGGCCTTCTCAGTCTAACTTTTCCTTTCCTCCTTTTAATAAAGACACAGGTACAAATCAATAGGCATCTACAATTTTAAAAATAGCAACGGACATTCGTACCTTCATGAGACAGACAGCGGGGAGCGGTGGAGACTGCAGCCAGATCCACGTGGGCGTGGGCCCCGGGGTGGCCAGATCTGCTAATTGCTCAAGCCAGAATCTTGAGATTTTTTTCACCCCTATCTTCTGATTTTCAAAAATGTGATGGCAACAAATTCACTTAAAAAAACAAACATATAAACACTCAGGGGGAGTAAGACACGTCTGCAGGCCGCATCTGGCCTTCTGGTCTGTGGCTCTGGTCTGCAGCCTGGAAACCGAACAAAAGATAGATCACGCATCAGGACCATGGCAGGAGGGTTTGGAAATCACAGGGGCTGGAACTTGTTAGGAGCGGCTGCTTCTACTGAGGCAGCAGGGGAAGACCAAGTAGCCCGGCCAAGGAGTGAGCCCGGAGTCTAACATCCATCAGGTGACCTCAGAGTGCACTTCATAGTAAAAAGGGACCGGAGACGCCGCTCCACGCTGCACGGCTGCCCGCCGCTCTGTGCACCGCGGGCCCTGGCTGCCTTCACCAGGCCCGCCGTGGGCCAGCGAATCTCAAGGCGGGAGTCAACAGCAGCCCCCAAACCACTGAAATAATTTGCACCGGACAATGGCGGCTCTGGGCCTGCTTTAAAGTTTTGGGTGCACACCCCCACCCCCACTACTTTTTTTCTTTCTTGTGCCTCTGTTTTATTGGGATGACTAAATCTTTCAACTATGTTAGCAGTAAACACAGCTAATTTACCCCCTGCCTCTTTGAAACAGCTGCTGACAGCTGCACTGTAATTCAATCAAGCATCTTTGTAGTCGAGCCTACCAAACTCACATTCGCTGTTTGGTTCCATCCCTCCTGCCCGGAGCCCCACACAGCTGCACCGAATATTGACGAGCGGCCCTTTCTCCCCAGGGCCTGGATGATGAACAGCGTGTTAATGGTGGAGGCCAAGGCAAAGAGTTCTGAGCAGACCAAGAGAACTCCGGTGTCCAGGCGCTGGAGAAAAAACAACACAGACGTACACAGGCCCAAAACCAGAACCAAATGTCTCCTTTTATTGCAAAGTCAAAACCCTTTTCATTTTGTCTATTTGTACAGCATTTTCTCTGAGGACTGCTCTTTGCAACAGCTGAAGGTCCATGAGTCTGACCATCAATAAATAAGTCTTAAATAAGAAAATAAACAGGTTGGAGGGACGTGAGCGCATCGTCCCGAACAAGGGGCTAGAGAGGGTCTAAAATGAGCTTCAGATGGACATAAATAATTTCTTTGTTTTGTAACAACTATTTACATGTTTCAATGTACAAATGATGCTAGCCAGAGGCCAGTTGGGGCATACGTGGTGAGGGAACTTGCACCAAGAGGGAATCACACCAAAATCCCCAGATCCACCAACAGAGAAAACAAAATATAACAAGAACGGAGACTCCTCCCCACTGACCAGGCAGAGTGAAGGCTGCAGCCCAAGCTACTGAAGAAGAAAAAATAAAAGAAAATTAAAACGGGGTCCCTGTGTTTCCAGGAACCAACTTAATCAACATGGAGAAACTAGGACCAGATTCCAGGGGCCTCAGGCCTCAGCTGGATAACCCTATTCTTTGTTCACAGACATCCTGGTCTCTCCAGGGCCTGCAGTACAGATGCAGGTGGGGGTGGGGCACACCATTTTGGGGACCCACCAGCCAAGGCAAGGGAGGCTTATGATATAGCCACATCAGAAATGGCACCTTCAGGTCAGGACACTTGATTAGAATGTCACTCTCAAAACAGCTTGTGGACCCTTCCATGTGAGGGTCACACCCCACACACCCTGTTCACAGCAGACCTCCCTCCGCGTCATCCTCCCCTGGTTAAGGGGCCGATCCTTTCGCAGGGCCCTTTGATGAGGGCCTGCAGATGAAAGGAGCTGACCACGGAGGCCCTGGTCAGAACCCAGACTCTGGGATGCTGATGTCAGTGACCAACAGAGGAGCGCATTTGGGGGATGACAGCCCCCTCTGCCCACCTACCCCTGTTGAGAGCTGGGTTTCCTTGGTGCTTCTCTCAGTAGGGCTATTCCGGCCAGAACTCAGGGTCAAGTTGCAGGTTCTGTCCTGAGTGCCGTCCTCCTCCGCTCTGCCACCTCTCACTGGCTCCCGACCAAGGGGCGGGGGCGGGGGCGCGGGAGGGGCTGGAAAGCCAATTCCAAGCATCTGCCGGTGCTTCACGTGGCTGTCTGAATTTCTGCCACTGCACACCCAGCTGAAAGATGGAACCTATTTTTCCTTCAAGGTCAACACCCTCCCAGCCCCAAGCCGAACATTTCCCTCTCCCCTCCCAGCCAAATCTTGGGTTTGGGGCAAGTCTACGTAAACAGTGGGCCTCACAAGCCTCAGAATGAAACCGAATGGAACGGAGAGGAAACCTCCCCTCCCGTCACTGGCCACAGCTTCTGTTTATGAAATCAGAGTAAACCAAGAAATGGGGATAAACTGTTTAGGAAAATATATCTGTAACATCCTAACCATTTTCATTCATTCGTTTTATTGTGACATTTATTACAGGAACTTCCGCGTTAGCCTTCCTTTCGCAGAGACACCGACGTGCCCACCCCTGGCCGCGCCCCCTTTCCTCCCGCTGCTGGTGGCCTGGCTGAAGGGCGCTCATAGTTACCCCTAGGAACGAGTCGGTGCACGGCTGACACTTCACAGCCAATGATCACGGCTGGGCCGTTTTTCTTTGTATTTTTTCCTGTTAGGTTTTGCCTGCAGCAGCTTGTAGGATCTTGTTCGTAGGAGGCCGACGAAAAACTGATCAAAAGCCATTTGCCTCTCGGATTCCTTAACACTCCTACACCGGTCAAGCTGGGGCGGGGAACGGGAAGGTCTAGCAAAAGGCAGCTGGTCTGCTGGCTCCTCGCCCAGGCGGTGGGAGGCGCTGGGTGGCAAGAGACCCAGGATCCAGAAAAATGTGGCCCCGAAGGGTCTGATTTCCAGGAGGGGCTAGTGGCAGCCACAGGCCCGGACCACCATGTTTCTGTATTTCTTCAGGATGACATTGGAGCTGTCATCGAAGTAGAGGACGGAGATGGCGTTGAGCTGAGTCGGAGCACAGCAGGGCTTAGGCACCGTTTCCGGGTTGATGAAGTGAACCTGGAACACACACCAAAACGTTGGCGGGGGTGAGACCCGGTGAGTCACTTCCCCCGGCCTCCTTATTTCTATAAGGAACAGGTACTGCTTCCTTAAAATCACCGTAGGTGACACTTAGCGAGCACTCCCAGTTCTAAGCACTTGCTGGATAACTAACTCAGTTCTGTGGGTGATTCTTGTTTCACAGATGAGAGAACTGAAGTACAGCGGTTTACACAGCTAGCAAGTTACTGGCCAGATGAGACATTTGGGGCCAGGTCATTCGCACTGGTGGGGCTGTCCTGTGCATTGTAGGGTGTTCCACAGCATCTCTAGGCCACATCCCCTAGAGGTCAGAGGCACTACCCCCCACCCCCCAACCGCGACAACCAAAAATATCTCCAGGCACTGTCAAATATCCCCTGGGAGGCAAGACTGACCCCAGTTGAGAGCCACTGGGCTAGACCAGGGTCAGCCTGTTGGCCAAACTCTGCCCTACCACCTGTTTTTATGAATAAAGTTTTACTGGCACACAGCCACACCCATTCACCTACACAGTGTCTGTGGCTGCTTCTGTATTACATCAGCAGAGGTGAGCGGTTGCAACAGACATTTATGACTCTCAAAGTAAAAAATATTTACTGTCTGGCCCTTTTCAGAAACGGGTTGCTGACTCCTGGGCCAGACGTATCCTGTCCAAGAAATAAGTATCATGCAAATCACACGTGGAATTTAAAATGTTCTAGTAGCCACATTTAAAAAGGTGAAAAAAGAAACAGGTGAAATTAACTTAAGGAACATACTTACTTCAACCCCGCATTTCACAAATACCATCACTTCAGTGTAGACTTAACATAAGAAGTCATTAATGAGGTATTTTACCTGTTTACGTTCTAAGTCTTCAAACCCGGAGTGTATTTTATAGTCGCAAAACATCTCAGCTCAGACTGGCCACACATCAAGGCCCAAGAGCCACACAGAAAAGCGGTTACCATCTTGGACAGTATAAGTCTAGACTCCATTAGACTATTCTGTCTCTTGAGCAATAAAAATGAGAGGAAAAGAATGTGGACAAACACTTAGGCGGACATCAGTGAGGAAAGAGAAGGTCCAGAAGGTATCAATGAAGGAAGAAGGCAGCCAGCTGCCCAGGTTTATTGTTCTTGTTCACTCATGGACTTGTATGCACCTTACAGAGGATGAGGGTTGGAGTGGGGGTGGGGGACAAACTCAAATGCCGGTCGGGCCACACACGTGCCACTGATGACCAACCTCGGCTAGGAGTGAGCAATAGGGGATAGTGAGGATGGGTGCAAACAGAAAGCAGACAGCCACAAGCTGACCACAGCCAACCGAAGCCAGCGCAGTCAGATGTGCCAGTGCTCGGGACAGGCCAGCGGTTCAGTCCTGTTTTCTTTTTCTGTGCAACTTCAGGTTTCTGACACCACGGGGGCCAACTAAAAATGCTATAGATGACCCTCCGAGCCCCAGTCTGTGACCTCTCACATAAGGCGGCACACTCTTTTAAACTGTTTTTATGGAAAATTTCACACCTGACAAATCTAAATCTTCCCCCATCTCCTCCACCCTTGAATAATTTTAAAGCCTATCTCAGATGTCAGCTCGTTTCCTCTGGACTTCACGAGGACTCTTTAGACGGCAAGGATTCACCCTCTTTTCAAACATGACCCTCATTTCAGAATAATCAAGAGGCTTCATTCTGACCCTCGAGCTCTCTGGGGAAACGTGGATTGAGTGGTTGGTCACAGGGCAGCCGGGCCGGCCCCTGCTCCAAGGGCCATGAAGGCAGGGCTTGAAGGAGGGTGGAGGTGTGCTCCTGGCAGCCAGGGAGACACCCCCAACACCTCCCGGGGTCCTTGGAGCAGGACAGAGCAGGGGAACACTGACACAGACCAGGGGACAGGTTGGGGACACTATCCATTTCCAGCCTGGAGACTTTCAAACCTGAATTGGACTCAGAGTTTACTGTTGTGGGAGGGAAGGCCCGGGCAAAGCAATGCTAAAAAAACAAAAAAAGGGCAGAGCAGGGTCCAAATAGAAACAGAGAAGTAAGACATGGGGCGGGACAAGGAGAGAGTGAGGCAGGTTACTAAATAAAAGAAGCACCAAGCTCTGTAACAAGCAGACCTGTGGGACAGAGGGGCTGACCCTGAGCAGTGAGCACTCCGTCCCTAAAGGCATTCAAGTCAAGGAGGATGACTAGTTGTCAGGAAAGGCGAGATACTGTTCATAACAGGGAGGTAGACCACCAAGTTTCCCTGAACCTCAGATTCTAAGCTAAAGAACAAAGTCCCTAACTCATATCACTACTGGCATTGTTAGTAAAGTGGTAAAAATAACATGTATTGAGTGTCACCAGTGCGGGGCACCCTTCTAAGAGCTTTTAATCTCATCATCACACCGAATCCTCTGATGACCCCAAGAAAGTTCAAATCGCCCCATGGCTAACACCCCGCCCCATCTCTGTAAGATACTATCTTATTTGCCATCTTCCTATCATGTCCCCTCTCCCTGAAGTTTCCTCATTTCTTCACTTGACTCTTTCCTCCCCTGGAAAATGAGGCTTTTAGGGCTGGGACCACATCTGTATTGTCCCCTGTATGCTGTTCCCTGTGGTGTCCTCAGCTCCCAGCACACAGGGTCCACATGCAGTAGATGCTCAGTAAACACCCTTGAATGGCTGAATCACGAAGTTCGAGGCTAGGAGGCAAAGATGTAAGCTCTGGGAGGGAACAAGTTCTCAAGCCTGCCCAATCTGGGGGCAGCCCAGACACTGGGGCGGGGGGGGCAAAAGTCAGGGAAGCCCATGGAAGTGGACGCTGACAGCCAGGAACAACCATCCCCTAGACAGAGGCTGGGCCAGGGCGACTCTGCCATTAGGCACAGTGACCTTTACCCGTGATACCTTTAGGAGCCCATGAAACTGTTTCAATTTCTTTTAAAATTAGGAGAAATAAATGAACTTTAGGGTTGAAGATTACACAGAAAGATTACACATGCATATTATTAAGTGTAATCTTTAATCTTATTTTATGGAGAAAGGGCCCAAGACAGTCAGCATGCCCAGGGTTCCTGAACGTCACAACGTCACCTTGGCCGGAGATCTGCAGTGGCCCCAGCTTGGAGGACCACGAGGCAGGATCTGGTGGCTCTGCTCCCGTCAGCTGACCACACCCCAGACGGTGCAGAGGCCACACTCACCAGTGTCTGCACAATGGCGTGGTTGGTGGCATTCATGTAGGAGTTCAGAGGGAAGGCGCACTCCCCCTCGCAGTAGTAGGCGGCGTAGCCTTCGGGCGCGATGATCCAGTCCTGCGGGAGGGAGGGGAGTGCGTGGGGCGTGGTGAGGGCCCCATCCAGAAACCCAAGGGAAGTGGGGGCCACAGGGCCCCACCCTCCAGGCCGAAACCTCCTCCTGTGGGCCAGACTCCATAGATCCCAGAGGTCAAAGGCACGGCCCACACCCACCCGGGCAGCCGGGGCCCCTGCAGGGGCAGGAGAAACAGGTGGCAGCCCTTCGTGACCACAACAGACTGCAGAAAGAGGGAAAGGCCACAGGGGGCTGGGCTGAGCCCAGCATGGACCCTTGCTCTTCATCTGAAGGTGGCACAGAGAGGGGTCACCAGGGTGGCATCCACCTTACCCCAACTAGGTGGTGACACGTGGGCAGTCTGCTTTACACAAAACCTCCAGGCCTCACCTGGGAGAGAGTGGATAGTGCAGCTGGCCCAGCCTGGTGCCTGGGACATGTGTGCCGCTCAGTAAAGGGTGAGTGGGGTCGGGTCAGCACAGAAATGTCGTTCTAGCAATAAACAGACCCCCATTCCCCACCCACCAAGTGACGCAAGTCTGTTCTGGGGCTCTGTCCCAGCACAAGAATGGAAGCACCCCTAGGCCATGAGTGTTGCCATCAGAGTGAGGACAGGACTGCAGGGGGGCACGAGTGGCTGTGAGCACAGGTGCCCCGGGGTGTATTTGGGAACCCCCCGGGAAGCCTCTGGACTCTCTGGCTGGACGGCAAGCTCGCTGAGGGGACAACAGCAAAACCAGTGGCCCTGGTGACTTTAGGACAACGCCCTGTCTGGGGATGCTCGGGCTCCACAAGGGCAGGCTCACTGCTACGTCCTAGGCTGCATTTCTGGTGCCTAGAAAAGGGCCCAGAATGTCAGAGTCTCATAAATCGTTGTGAGATCATATGACCCTCACTCCTTTTCTCGGATTCATCCCCTGCCCTCTGCCCGGCTCCAGATGGTTCCAGGGGGGCAGCCATGTTCCTTCAACATGATCCCACCCCTGAAACAGCTGACTGGCTCAGGGACAAGCCTGTGACCCAAGCTGGGCCAATCAGAGCCTTCCCTGGGAATCTGACTCACAGAAGTGGGGGGGAGGGGCAGATGAGGCAGAGGGTGGGAGCCTGCTCTCCAGGCAGCTGGATTCTGGCCCATGCACCCAGCCACGTCTGAAAGAAGCAGCCAGTGCAGGACAGAAATGGGGTTTATGTGGGGAATGAGGTTCAGAGTCCAAAGTGTAGGGGTTCCTGGTTCTGGCTTGAGCCTCAACCACATTTCTGCTCTTGGGTTTCGTGAGTCATCCCTGGAGCCTGGACCTAAATCCTCTACTGTGGTTGGGACACTTGGTCCCAGAGCCTTAACTGATATAAGAAACAAGACCCATTGCACATGCGGGACACAGCCCCATCATTGTGGGGGGAGCATGGGGGAGCCCGCACCAGAGGCCCCCGACACCCAGGGCAGAGCCGCCGACCTCCCGCCCCACCTCCACTTACCTGCCAGCCCAGGTCTCGGAAGCTGACGTACAGCTCATGCTTCTTACAGGCCTGCCTCTGGTCACTGCTGCTGTTTTCTGCGTTGACAAGGAAGCAGCGGAGCAGGATGGGGGAGAGGGAAAGGAAACACACACACATATTACACCTTCCTCAGTCTAAGGCAGTTGCATGAGCACAAAGTCTGAAAGCTGCAGGGTGACTTTCCTGACACAGAAGTTCAAGCACCCTTAGCCTCACAACTCACTTCCAGCCCCAGCAAACAGCCACCATAAGGGAGGTACCAACGCCCCTGCTCCTCTCACGCAGTCTTAGCTTCCAGCTTTCTCTCCATCCTTCTGTGGACACTGGTTTCTCTAGTTCTGATGCTGACATCTGCCCAGGTTCCGTATGGGAATCAGTCTCTGTCCACACCCCACAATGCTGACTCCAAGAGCCTAATCGGAGGGACTGATCAATCTCACCATGTGAAGCCAGCCCACCTCCCAATGCTCAGGCCTCTAAAGGGGGTGAGAGGAGGCACAGATGGAGCCAGGAACAAAGCCCCCACCACCAAGAAGAAATGAGAGGGCAAAAAGTCAAACCCCACTGACCTTGAGAAAAACACAACACTGAGGTTTCTTTGAGGAATGAAAATTATGCACTGGGGTTTTCCAGAAGTATGTAAGGTTTGTAGGCATTTGGGATTAGGAATTGAGGACTTGTAAACATGTAGAAATCTCTGTTTCTGTCTCTCTATTGTCTCTCTCTGTCACACACACACACACACACACTGCTGCCACTGCACAATCTCCCCCACACACAGAAGCTAGAGGGATTCATTTTTTTCTTTAACCATGACCTCAGCTCCTGCCTTGGCCTGTAAGGCGATATATGGCCCTGACTCCTGAACCATCAACCACACAGTTCCATTTATGACAGCCTTCTTTCTGTGCCATAAATGTGCTGCCAAGCCCATCCCTACCTCTGGGCCTTTGCACTTGCTGTTTCCTCTACTTGGAATGCTCCTTCTCAGACTCTTTGTATGTCTGGCTCCTACATAGTATTCAAGCCTTGGCTTGATGTCATCTCTTCAAAAAGGCCTTGTGAGATCACCGTTGGATTCCCAGAGCCCAAAGTCCACCAAAATTTGTGGAACGAACACACACATAAAGGAGGGGTCCCTGCCTTAGCTTCTTCCACTGCTCTGACCCACTCAAGGCCTAAGTGTCCCAGAAGGTCACAAACACCAGTGGGTAAGGAGCAGAAGGAGAACTTCTTGCAGGAGGGAGAGGCACTGGGGTTGCCAAGGAGATGAACCAGGGTTGCCTGTTCAGTTGACCTGCACAGGGAGACATTCAGATACCTCCAGTTCCCATTGCCCGGTCTGCTCTCTCAGATGGCCTGGTGGGTGGCCCCTCCCGGTGGACGGGGGTCCTCATGGCAACCCCAGCTGTTGCCAGTGACTGGTTGAGAACCCAGTCCTGAGCTCACTGGCTCACATCCTGACCTTGGAATGAGCACTGGTTCAGATGAGGGCGAGTGACCCAATCCACTCCTCCTAGACCTTGGACTCCACTTTGCAAAGTGGGGACAGAGGGCCCGCACCTCCCAGGGCAGCCTTGACCGCTGGAATCAGGTCAGCATGCACGGAGCTCACAGCACCCGGCTACTTGTCATCATCCTCCCAGTCTGCCGGTTACAGACGTTTAGAACTATGCACGTGCTACATTCACACGCACACTCTTCACCTACTTGGAGTTGATAACCATTTCCTTCAAATCTAATGACCTGCCATCAGGGAGTCTGGCAAAAGGTGAAACGCCCCTCACTTTTCTGCTTTCCCGATTCACAAGGACTCTACCTGTACAGTTGCTGGGTTGATGAGAAATGGTAAGAGAAGAAGGGCATCGCTGAGTGTCCCTCCCTGGGTCTCAGTTTCCTCAACTGTAAAATGGGTGTGGAAGCTGGGTGGCAAGCGGACTTCATATCCATAAACCTGGTGACCACACGCTGCAAGTCAGGGAGCCTCCTCGGACACATGCTGGACTTCACATTGTCCGGGAAACCTCCAGGGACAGCCACCTGGACCCCCCGCCTTGGGCTGAGAACAAGGTTGAAAGGAAATGGGGGTGGGGTGAGGAGAGAGGGTGGGAAGGAGACAGAAAGAAGAAGAGAAATGGGGTTGAGGACAAGAGGACAGCTGAGGGGCGCAGCAGTCATCAGAAAATGGTCTCCACTGTTTTCCCGAAATGCTTAGACCCCAGATGAACAGGTGTGTGTGGCGGGAGGGGCTCACTCAGGTGCTCCATCCCCGTGCATCAGCTCTTTTGACTATTCCCAATTTTGTACATATCTTTCTATCTAGGGTTCAGAAAAGCAATTTTTAAAGATAAACAAACCAAGGAGGAAATGACACTAAACCAATTATTACAGAATTGTGTGTCTTTAGAGGAGGGATCCTGGCCCCTGGGAGACACTCAAAACCAGTGAGATGATCCCCGTGAGGGGGACACAGTGACCCTTCCCAGGCTGTGGGGGCAGGGAGCATTCATCTGCGGATGTCTTGGGCCCTTGTTACCTTGGTGGCAGGTACAGCATTCATTCATTCATTCATACAAACTGTCACTGTCTACAGCCAGTTTGCAGATGCCGTCTTAGGCACTAGTGTGAACAAAGCAAAGCTTTGCCAATGAGGGGCTTATCTTCCAGGGAGGGGGACAGATAATAACTCAACAAGTCAACACAAATGACACTGCATCTAGAAGAACACCATGGAGGAGCTGAGGGAGGAGAGGGGGACAGGAAGGCTGTGCTGGCGTCCCGGGGCTCTGTGTCGTGGGCGATAAAGCAGGCCTTCTGAGGAAGTGAGGAGATCCCAGGATGAAGACAGAGCTGGTTGGAGAGAAGGAGACCCTTCATGACTGAGGAAGTCAACAAGAACCAGATGGGAGCGGCAGCCGGCAGAGGGATGGGCAGCCAGGCACTAGTGCCTTCTTGGAACGAGGAGGCAGGGTCCGCGGTGTGGACGGGAGAGGTCTACTCTGCTGCACGGGGCACCAAGGCTGGGAGTGGGGCGGGGAGAGCACAGAGCAGTAACGGGGAGCCCTAGATCCCCCTTCCACCTCTGGAAACTTCCCTGAGGGCAGTGAGGGAGAAAACCCACTGCGGGAGTAGCAGGGCTGCTGGAGGGCCAGGTGGCCGTTGATATGAAAAAGGTCAAGGTCAATGGAACCATCAGAGAAGAGCCTGAGGAACCTCCTGGACCGTTCACTGCACCGCCTGGAGGGCGCAGACGCTGAGGGAAATCTAAGAAGGCCTCCATCGCTGTGGCCAGGCCTGTGGCCCCAGGTAGCACTGTCAACCCCACAAGCCATCCTCCCCTCCTTCCCTGCAGGCAGGTGGAAGGGTCCCTCAGCCCAGTGATGTTGTGTGAAGCAGTCTGACCAAGACAAAGGTCTGAGCACGTTAGTTTAGGCCAGGGATGTGGCAAAGAAGCTGCGTGTCGAGTGCCAACACTGCTGGCTGTTTGGTGCCCTGAGTGAAGAAGCTATGTGTGGGCTCCGTGAGAGGAGAGTGCCACAATTGATTAGGAATGTCTGCCATGAGCAGGGGAAGTGCCAGTAGGGGCTTGAGTGCCACTTTTCCCAGCCCTGTCTTGATTTTCGGCTTCAGGTTGAAACCCAAGGCCCAACAGACCAAGACCAAGAGCAGCTCATGAAGCTGGTTGTGGATGTGCGTGTGTGGGGTGGGCACCGGCCCTGTCATTGGAGCCAAACCCGTGGCTCCTCCAGGCCTCCTTGGATTGTGGCTGCTCTGGGAGAAAGTGGTCACTCAGACCTCCTGTAGGCAGAAAGGCGAGGACAGGGAAGAAAAGACATGCTCAGGAAGCAGACTCCCAGCTCCCCTGTCCCTCCATCGGCCCCACCCGCTCCACGCGGCAGCGGGCGGACCAGCAGGAGCCAACAGGCTGCTGCCTCACCCGCCTCCGCGATCCCGGCCGAGCAGCTAACAAGTCACAGCCCGCGCCAGGACGCAGCTCCCACCCCCACGGGTCACCTGGAGAAGATGGCTAATGAGCAGGGAGTTGGGTCCAAACGTGGGTGGGGAGAAGAAAGTGGAAGAGAGGCAAGGGTCCCCATTTCTCCACCCCAAACTGCACCACTGGGGCGTCTTTGGGGATGGGGGGAGCCTGCAGGCGGCACCTCAGCACACGGAGGGCGGCCCGGTGAGAGGGGAGTCACTCTGCTTGTGTGGCCCTACGGCAGGACTCCTAGCCTGTCACGTTGGGTAAAGCTTCCCACGGGCATGTGGGCACACGTGCGTGCACGCACACACACATGCACACACACACATACACACACACACACAACTCACTCATAGAGATTCTGGTTCCTAAGCCTGCAGTGAGGCCCAGGCTTTGTTTTTTTTTTTTTTAAAGTAAACTTCCAGGCAGGGTTTAGGTGAACTTCAAACAGGGCTGGGAATTAGAAATCCAGAGCAAGGAAGCAGCTTCCAGGCAACGTAGAGTAGCTGCCCTGTGAGGTAGTGAAAGCCTCGTCCTGGGAGTTATGTAAATGGAGACTTGATGGGCATTTGATGAGGATGCTAGGGAAATGAGGTGTTCAATGCTAAGACTTTGGGGCCTAGTCCCTCCCCGTCCATTACCTTGGTTAGGCCATTCCACCTGACAGACCTCTGAGACACGGGATGGAATTTGCCAGCGCTTCCTGCCTGATTGATACAGAAGGGCCTCTCGCAAGTCTCCCTACTTCTACCCTCCCTGAGCGCCCCGCCCTGCTCCCCCACCCCATTCCCTGAGCAGACAGACTGAACTGCTTATCAACTCCACCCTACACCATTGCCTGAAACTCTGCAAAGGCTTCCAAATGTGCTTTGGATGAAACGCAAACTAAAGATGTGGATCCCAAGAGGACACTTACTCTGCTCTCTCCACAGCCCCGCCCTCCCCTGTCCCAGCCACATGGCTTTCCCCCACCCTCAAAGCTGCCCCGAAACCTCCCTCCACAGGCTTCTGCACCTGTGGGTCCTGCTGCCTGGAGCGCTGATCTCAAGCCCACCCAGCCTGGCCTCGCGGGTACCAGAGCTCTGAGCCAGGAAGTCTTCCCTGAACCACCCTCTGCAAATCTACCATCTCCGGACCCAACGGCCAGTCACTGGTGTGGCTGTGAATGAGGGCCACCTCCTGCCCGTCCTGAATTAGCTCCGGACCATGGCTGGGCTTCCACTGTTGAAACCCCGCCTCCAAGAGCCGGGCCTAGAGGAGGCTCCCAATACAAATGGAAGAACTCAGCTGGTTTTTAATTGGGGTGGGGGTCACAGATCCCCTCAGAATAGCCTGAAAAGGAATGGATGCACCTGCCAGGAGGGAATTCTTACAGAACCTCTCTGTGCACAAACTCTGGGGCCCATCCAGCAGGAAGCCCTGCTCTTAAAAACATCACCAATCACAGCAACCATACTTTTCTTTTCCCTCGAAAAGGAAAATGAACAGAAATTTCAAAATTGGCCAGGTGAGGCGAAAGAAGCTATTGAATTTGAGGGTGAGTCTGAGGGAGAAGGACCCTGCACCACCTCACCAGCACACCTCTAAGCACCCCCACGCCCCCTTCCATGCCGCCTCTGACCAGCCCCAGGCCTTCCCCGGCTCACGATGAGCCCAGAGCTGCAAAATGGCCACGAGAAAATTCTACCACCCATATTCAACAAGTATTAAAATTTGCCACGAGTTTCAAATGTTTTCACTTGAAGAAAAGAAATGAAAGGTACAGCAGACTCCCCCAGGCTCGTCCTCCCCGCTGGCCGGGCTGCAGGCTCCCTCCCCGGGAAGCTGGGGTGGAGTCTGCCCTCTCCCACCTATTTCACAGTTTTCCTTCGTTTATTTGTAGCTATTGTTTTGTCTGTTTGGGAATTTACGTGATCGGCAATCTTGTTATACTCGTGTTTTGCTACTTGAGTTTCGAAATGAATTTATGACACGATTTGTACAATGAAGATGGTAAGCGCTGGGCAGGAAGGGATGTTGTGGGTTTCGCTTCCTGCTGCAGTGGTTCCAGAACCATCTGCTGAGCACATGCTTGGATTTCGAGTCACGCCCCGAGTGGGGTCCCGCGGGGGCCCCCGTGGGCTTCTAGGGGGTCTGCGGGTTAACCCTCCCACCCTGGGCGTACCTGCGACGTTGGCCACGCGCAGGGCTTCCTGGTTCTTGGACGTCTTGGAGCGGTTCTGGCTGCGCTGCTTGCCCCCCGTGGAGCGGGTGCTGCGGAGGTGGACCTCAGTGGCCTTGAAGAAGGCCACCATGAAGGGCTGCTTGTTCTGGGGCCCGTGCCGCCCGATCAGGCCCGCCAACTTGGGGTTGATGCTCTGTCCTAGACGGGAAGCAGTCAAAGGCACAGAAGGGCGGTTACGGGAGGGGTGGCTCTCGGGGAAGGCTGCACGGACCTCGTTTCACCCGAGCATCATGAGGCGCCGTGATTCTCCATTCGTCCATCCAGCAAGCACCTCCTCGCTTCCTGCCCTATGCCAGGCAGACTGGCCATGGGGCTGGAGCAGAGACTGGGGGCCAGAGAGGTGGGGTGGCTCAGGGGTAGGGACGGTAGGGGCACAAATAATGCAGGGTCCTGTGGGCACCAGCAGGCTCTTTGCTTCTGCTCCGCTTGCTGGTGTCCCCCCCAAATTCACGTCCACCCAGAACCTCAGGATGCGGCCTTGTTTGGAAATAGCATCTTTGTAGATATAGTTAGTTAAGGTCATACTGGATGAAGGTGGGTCCTAATCTAATGAGTGGTGTCATTGGAAGGTCACATGAAGACATAGAGATGTGTGTGTGTGCGCGTACACACACACACACACACACACACACACAAGATGGCCACATGAAGACGAGGCCGAGGAACATCAGGGACCCCAAAAGCCAGAAGAGGCGAGGAAGGACCCTTCCCTAGCGCCTTCGGAAGGACTGCAGCCTGGGACACCTTGGTTTTGGACTTACTGCTCCCAGACGGTGAGCGAGAGTTCTGCTGTTTTAAGCCCCGGGACACACAGTGTGCACGACGCAGAAACCAACGGGCGTTGGGCTGTGGAGGGGGCAACCTGAATTGTTTGTCAAAGACTCCCGCCCCGGCCCCGGCTGCCCCGGACACTAGACTGTAGGGGTCAAGGCTGGAATTGGAGACCAGATGGAGGCGACTGAACAGTTCAGGGAGGGGTGATGGGGCCTGGACCTGGACCTGGACCCAGGGTGGTGGGACCACAGTTGGCCATAAATGGTCACCGTGATGGTTCACTTTTTTAAGTCCGTCTTTAGAATTTATTTTATTTTTAATGCCTTGTTTTGAAATAATTACAGATTAACAGAAATTTGTGAAAAAAACATACAGGGAGGTCCCCGGTACCCTTCAGGAAATGGGGAAACCGAGGCAGGGGTAGGGATGGGGAAAAGTCCAGGGGAGGGGAGGGGAGGGCAGGGGACGAAACAGTGTGACGGAGCGGCTTTTGTCTGAAATCCCCACCTGACCTCGAGGGAAGGGGGCAGAGGGGCGGCGGAACATCCTGCCTGCGCCCGGCTCCAGGTCCAGAGGGAGAGACAGACTTGGAGTCAAACATGCTCCGGCCCAGGGCCAGCCTTCCTGGGTTCAAGTCCCACCTCTGCCACTCAACGCACAGATGCTCTTTACGGCAAAGCTCTGCACACAAGAAGTGCCTAATAAATGCCAGCTCCAAGCAGCGGTCCAGGCTGGTGTGGAGACTGGACGCGCTCACCTGGGGAGAGTGTGGAGCTGGACAAGCAACGTGAGGGCTGAGCCCAGACGCCCCACCTCCACGACTGGGAGGTCGGGGGAATGCAACCAAGGCTGCACACGAGTGCCTGGCGGGGAAGCTTGGAAGAAGCTTGAACAGAAGGAAGGGGGTACCAAGAGGATAAGGGGTCCTGGAGACCGAGGGAGAAGGCAGATGAAGCTGTCACCATGTCCTGTGCTCTGTGGATGACCCGAGTACGATGGGGGCTAGGAACAGGTTACCTGCTCCGGCAACGGCGATGCCATTGGTCCATATAGACTTAATATCATGTCTGGTGGTGATAAAAGTATTTCAAAGAAAGATAAGGCAAGAGGACAAAGAAAGCCCACCTCACTCGTGTTAGAACAGCTCAGAGAGGCTGAATAACCTGCCTAAGGACACCCAGCCTAGAAGAGAGGGAGCTGAATTTGAACCCAGGTCAGGCTGCATAACATGACAGATACGGTACGTCCAAGCTGGGTGAGGGGTCGGAGGTCAGTGAAAGCTGTGTTTCTGGAGGCTCTGGGCCCATCCACATCTGGAACGGACTTACCTGGAGCCCCTCAGACGGGCTGAGAGTCCAGAAACCCAGCCTCCCAAGGACCAGGTCAGCATCTGGGGGTTCGCTTTGGTCGTTTAACAACAAATGTTTAGAAGAGTGCACTGCCCCCACCCCCCCCCACTTTACCTTACTCGCTTTCCCACATTCTTTAGCAGGGTTTCCTCAAGTTCACCCATCTATAATTTGAATGATTCTATAAAAGAAACCATTAAAGCCAAGCCCCTAGGAATTGTGTCCCCCCTGGAAGGCATTTAGGGCAAAATAAAAATGCCTCCCAGAAAACCTGATGCCATTCCAGACATAGTAAACCCAAGCGCTGCACGCAGTCGCTGCACCTCGGAGGGAGGGCGTCAGGCTCCCCTGGCTGTTGTCAGGACAGCCAGGTCCAGGGACCCACAGCCTCAGCTGAGAAATGGGCAGACAGAGGGGGAAGAAGAGGGTCTTCAGGGTGACCAGCTTGTGCAGGCTGAGAGAGCAAATTGCAACGTGGGGCCTCCATTTCCTCATCTGTAAAATGGGGGTGATATTTGTCTCATCCACGCCCTCCTTTTCTTGCTACCCAACCCAATTTTTATTTAGGCAGCTATGCCTCACATGGACGCCAGCCTGGACGTAGGGGTGGGGCCTGTGGTCTAATATGTGGCAACTAATCCTCCAGCTACAGCAACTGGTTTAGGGACAGGCACATGGCCTGATGTAGCCAATGACAGGAGGAAAGGTATCCTGGAAGTTTCCAAGTCTAGGGTCCAGCGCAACCCTCTCTCTCCCTGGACGGGACTGAGGGAGGAGGGATGGACAGAGGTCCAGGGACAGCCACCATGTGGCAACCACAAGTGGACCACCTTTCCAAATGGGGCTGAGCGGGTGGAAGGAAGAGCTGGGAGAAAAAAAGACATGCGTTCTCTGATGGCATCACTGAGCCACTGGATCAAACCACTCCTGAAGCTTGCTCTTGCCCCAGTCAACAGAACGAAAAAACCCCTTTGATTGTTTAGTCTGAACTGCCATTTGAGGGTTGTTCTCACCACTTCCTTAGAGGCTTGAGAACTAGGGGACGTGGTTGCAAGGCATCCTGGGCCTGGCAGTGAGCAGGCGCTCAGAGGCAAGGTACGGAGTAGTCCTCTCCTGTCAGCGAGGATGAGAAAAGACCAAGGCTTTCAGGGCAAACAAAAGCTAACCGTCACCACAACAGAGATTCACTTTCAACGGAAAACAGGGATATGAGAAACTACAACAAAATATCACTTCCCTCCCCCTGCGTTGGCTAAAATCAAGGCAGACAATAAACAAGGATCGGTGAGGATGTGGAGAAAGTCAGACCCTCATACACTGCTGGTGGGGTTACAAAAAAAATGGCGCAGATATTCTGGAAAACAGTTTGGCAAGTCCTCAGAGTTCTCATGTGACCCAGCAACCCCTCCCTGCCCCACATATGTATCCAAGAAAACGAAGAACATAGGTTCACAAGTGTTCACAGCAGCATTGTTCACAACAGCCAGAAAGTGGAGCCAACCGAAAAGTCCATTAGCTGATGAATGGATGAACAAAATGAGGTGCATCCATCCAATGGAATATTCTTCTCCACAAAAAGGAATGAAGTACGGACACACGTTACCACACGGATGAACTCTGAAAGCATCGCACCACGGGAAAGAACCCAGCCACGGAACGCCACCTATCGTATGATTTCAGTCACACAATATGTCCAGAAAAAGTAAGCCCATAGCAACAGAAAGTAGAAGAGTGGCTGCCAGGAACCAGGGGAGGGAAGGGAATGGGGTGAGTGCTCATGGGTGGGAAGTTTCTTTCTGGGATGATGGAAATGTTCTGGAATTAGACAGTGGATGGTTGCATAACAATGTGAATGCTGTTCATTCATTCACAAAAACCCCTAGATGGTACACTTTGGGATGGTGAATTTTATATCATGGGAATTATATCTTAACTTCTTAAAGTAAATAAAGAAACGGGGGTAGGGATGAGCCACCAACCAAACCCTAGGGGACAGTTTTCTTTACAATAGTGAGGATGCCGATCACAGTGCCTGGCCCTCATGGCCTCATGGGCACCATTTCCTAAATAAACGAACACCTGGGCCAACAGCGGACAGAGCACTCACAGCCCACCTGAGCCCCTACACGGCCCCACCAGGGAGACAGACTTTACAAAGAGAAAATTTGGATTTTTTTTTCTTCCCATGATGAAGGCCTTGCAGCAGGTCGGTGTTGGAGCCAGGATTCAAGCCCTGCTCTGTCAGAAGCCAAAGCCTGAGTTCTCAGCTATGACAGCAGTGTGTCCTGGTGCTGCGAACACGCCCAGACTCCTTCCTGGGCTGCCCCACGTGCTAAAACGGGGGTCAAGGTTCTCCAACACGAGGTGGGGGTTGCATGTGAGCTCAGAGGCCCCCTTGGCCCAGGGCCACATCTCAAAGAGCCAGTCAGGGGTGGGGAGGAGATAACTTTCTCCCAGGCTGAACTTGACCTCCCCGGTATTCCTTAAGACGTCCAATATGTGACTACAGTCGTTGGGAAGAACTTGGAATGAAAGGCTCTGAACTGGGATCCCCACCCCCGGCTTCTTCTTGGGGTAGCAGCGTTGTAAAAACACTACCTGGGACCTGCAAACAGAGCTAAGTGTGGAGAAGAGAGTGGGTCCTCCTGCACAGAGCCCATGCGGGGTTCTGGAAGACGGACCAATGTCCCAGCCATGCCCAGGCACCCCCAGGCACCAGGACTGGCTGCAGAATCTTCAGGGCCCTGTGCACCACGGAAACCCAGGACCCCTTGACCAAAAGTTATTAAGAACTGCAAGACGGCAACAGCAGAGCATCACTCCAAGCTCGGGGCCCTAAGATCCCGGTCCTGTGCTGGTCACACACTCACGGAGTCAGCCCCGTCGTGCACGCACAGACACACAGTAACACGTGCGAGCAATTCCTCGTCGCTGGGATCATGCTGTCCCCATGTTTCACATAAACCTGGTTTTGACACAATAGACTGCGGACATCTTTCCTCGTCAGCAAAACATATTGATCTCATCTCTTGCGGCCGCAGAGGAGCCTCGCATCTGGAAATTCCTTGGCCTCATCCTCTTCTGTCCCAGCGTGAACAACCAACTTGTTTATTCACTTATTAGTTCATTCAACAACTGTTTAAGGAGCACCCACTGTGTGCAGGCCCCGTGCTGGGTACACTGGAACAGGGCTACAGCCCCCCACGAGCTGACCAGGGAGGGAGACAGACTCCGGGCCCAGGGGGAGCCAGTCACAGGTTGGGTCATATGGGGCCTTGTCAGGGTTGGGGGGGCGGAGCTTTGGATCATGTTCTAGTGTGACAGCAGCCCCGGAGGGTTTGGCAGGGGGACGCGGCCAGAGTTCTGTGATGAGAGGCCCGCGTGAGCTGGTGTGTGGGGAACAGACAGGGCAGGGAAAGAGGGGGCCGAGCCGGGGTGCAGAAAAGAGCCCCTCCCACTGGGCCCTCCTCTGGACCCCGCAGCGCTCAAGGCAGCCTCTCTGGGCCCTGCACACATGTTATACTTTTCCAAAAGCTCAGCAGCTCAGGGCTGGGACGGTCCCCTTCAGCTGCGGCCCCCGCACAGTAGAGGGCTCTAAGACTGAGTCCAAAGCACGCTCACCAAGCAAGCGACTGCAGACGCAGGCGGCCTCTCCGCTGGGCACTGGGCGCTCGATGGCGATTCTCTGGGAGGCTGCCGTGGGCACCGTAGGATTTGCAGCAGCATCCCTGGCTGCTCCCAAAAATGCACCCCCAAAATGTTTCCAGGCCGTGCCAGGTGTCCCCTGGGAGGCAAAACGTCCCAGGTCAAGAGCCAGGCATTACATACACCCTCCCTAAAGTAAGCCAGGCAAGACAGACATGCAAACCTAGGTCGCTGAGGTCAAAGGTTTTCACTGCAAAACCCAGAGGCAATGTGCTGCTGTATCAAGACGAGATAATTAAATTAGGGGGCATGCCATGAAGTACCAACCAGCCACCTAAAAAATCCATTCATCTATGTACAAACGTTCCCGGCGCACATGCCCTGAGCCCAGCACAGCTCTCAGTCCTGGGGGTTACGAAGGGAACAAGACTGGTCCAGGCTCCTGTGCGGTCGACAGAAGGAAGGACTGCTAAGTGAAGGGCAGAGCGTGAGACAGTGTGAGTACACATGGGAGAAAAGAAATTTGAAGCATATACCAACATGTGTGGATATGGACTTACGTAAAGTTTATTTTTGTTTTAATACCCCCACAAAGGGCAGAAAAATGTTATATTGGGAGAGAGGACGTGTGGATTGGCTGGGAGAGGAATTCCTTTTCATTTTATGATGCTACAATATATAGGCTTTACTTAGCCTTTGCAAGTATTTGTTGTGATTATTTGTATCCGAACGTCCAGGGCAAAGCATGCTGAGCAGGGAGCCAGGCCAAATGTATCGGGCAGAGGGGCTGAGGAGGGTGAATCTCAATCTAGGCAGGAAGAAAAGATATATATAATATTTTAACATTGGTCTGTATCTTTGGGAAAGTTGAAAAAGTTTTCTGTTCTAGACAAGGGTTGATAGGTGAAAAAAAAAAAAAAAAAAGAAAAACCTGAAGATTTGCTCAAGGATGGGGTTGTCAGATTTTGTAAATAAAAATACAGGATGCCCAGTTAAATCTGAATTTCAGACAAATGACTAATGTTTACAATAAGTGAGACATACTCAGGTTAGCAACTATTTGTCGTTTACCTGAAATTCAAATTTAATCGGCCAACCTGTTAGTTATCTGCCAGGAGGAGCTCCTTAAGTTAGGACAGAAAGCTTTTCCCGACGTCTGGTGGGGACTGACCCCTCTACAGATTGCAGCCGCTGTGATGGGGAGGCCGCAGTTCCCCAGCAGGCAAGTAATGACTTCGCTGATTGCTTTGTCCTTAGGAGAGCTCATGGCTGGCCTCTCTGCAGGGTGTTTTGCTTCTGTTTCTGTTTTTTTGGCTTTTCTTAAACTTTAATTTTCAAATTAACATATAGTAAAATAGACCTTTTTGGTATACAGATCTGTCAGTTTTAACACACGCAGAGGTTCAGGTAACCAATTCTATCTGGATACAGAGCGGCTCCCACCCCGCAAAGAATTCCCTTGTGCTGCTTTATCTCACTGTGTCCAACCAGGGGTGAGCCTGCCCCCCGGGGGACATGTGACAACATCTGGAGACATTTTTGGTTTTTGCAACTTGGGGCAGAGGTGCTCCTGGCGTCAAGTGGACGGAGGCCAGAGACGCTGCCCAGCGTCCTGCAGGGCATGGGCCGCCCCTACAAAAATGTGCACAGTGCCCAGGGGGAGAAACCTGCTTTCTCACCATGCTTCCTCTCCCCGGACTCCCAGCCTCCAGCATCTACTGACCTATTCTCATCCCTACAATTCTGCATCTTCTAGACATTTCATACAAACGGACTCCCAGCACTTGTGTCGGCGTGTCTTTGAGATGCACGCGTGGGGCTGCCTGTTACACGGGCCACTCCTTCCGGTGGCTGTGTATTTGGTGGGGATGCACGGAGCTGGGGACCCACTCCCCTGCTGAAGGATGTCTGCGTTGCTCCCAGTTGGGGGAAGCATGACTATCACGAGACACAGTCACGGCAGGGTTTTGAGCGGACCGACATTTTCGTGTCTGTAATGTAAAGCGGAAGTGAGGTCCTGTGCGTGGCCTGCTGCCCCCAGTCTTGCACACTCTGGGTGTCCACCTGCGCCTGAATCATGACACCTGCTCTCCGAAGAGGCCAGGGACGCTGGGGAGCCGGCTCGGCTCACTCCAGCATGGAGAGAAGGCCCAATCCGAGGGGCGCTCAGGCAGGCAGACCCGGCAGCGCGCCCAGCCCCCGCCCCGGGTCCTCCTCCACCCAAGGAAGCTAGAAATCCGACCCTGCCCAGCCTCCCCTGCAGCTCCTTCCAGGATGGGTGCTCAGGCACGTCAGAAATGCCTTCCTCCCTAGAAAGGCAGACACGAGAAGAGAACTTCCTCTCTCCAGCCCACTGTCCCTTCCTCCAGGCTTGAGCCCGGGGAGGCGACCTTCGTGCCAACTGCCATGAGTCTCAGGACACAAAGCCAACACACTCAACATGGGGGACCGAGTAGGGAAAGTCTGGACTGCTGTTGACACTCTAACCCAGGAGCTGGCAAACTCCAGCCCATGGGCCAACCCCAGGCCACTGCCTGGTTTTGCAAATAAAGGTTTATTGGCACAGAGCCTTGCACGTCCGTGCGCACGTTTACCCGGCTGCTTTAACGCACATATTTACAGCCTCTCTGACGGTAAAATCAAAGAACCCTGACACAGAGGGTCTGACCCACAAAGCCTGAAACATTTACCATCTGCCACTTTACAGAAGAAGCTTGCTGACCTCTGCTCTAACCAATCCCAGATCTGCTTACTTCCAGACGGGTAAAGAAAACCATAAACGTCCCCATGAGATAAAACGTCTTAACTATTATTTGCCAATGAAAGTATTCCTGGCAGAGCTGGTTCTGTCTGTTGCTGGTTCCCAACAAAGATGAGAAACCACCGCTGTTGAGTGTTGCTCTGGACCAGGCACTGTGCTGGGCCCACCCCGAGCACCGCTCCTCAGGCGGGACTACTGATCCCACATTTACAGAGGGGAAAGCTGGCTCGAGGCTATGAACCTGACCACTGAACCTCGGCCGAGCCAAGGTGGATGGAGGGCAGAGGTCAGAGATTGCCCAGGCATAGACATGGGCCACCTACGGGGCCTCCAAAGGTAGGAAGGGTCCACTGAGGCTCAGAGGGTAAGTCCTTCCAAGAGGTGAGCCTCGGGGGGCAGAGGCGTGGAGGCAGGACTCCAGGAAGTGAGCTGCGGACAGGGACGAGCCGCCACTGGCAGGCCCCTGGTGGCCTGAGCAGAAACAGCACGCCCAGCCCAGAAGAGCCCCAGGAGCAGGCAGGGAGCACAAACGGGAGCCTCCTGGGAAGGGAGGGGATGCAACTTGCCCACAGAGTGGGTGGCATTTTGATTTTCTTGTGGGTTCTTCGTTTTCCAGGCCTAGCGCCATCAGGTGCCCCTGGGAGGCCCACAGCATAAGAATGTTCCTCCTTAATTGTGCAAAATACATTAATTCCAGCCACTTCTCTCGATGGACCGAGGCCTAAGTGACAAGTGAGAATGTAGTTAATACTTGTGACATCTACTTGGCCCAATTACCCAGTGCCATCCCAGCTGCCACTGCCCACTGGCCCTGATGGACGCATCCCAGCCTCTGGGTCACACAGGCTGCTTCTTTGCTCTCTTGCTCTGGCTTCTGGACAAACAGGATGTGAAGCAATCCCAAGGGCGCAGGCACCTGGGAGCCAGCTGCACCGCAGGCAGGATCGCTCGCCAACCCCAGCTTTATGGGGCTTAGTGTCTGCAGCCTCCGTGGGTGAACAGCTCACTCCTGGGTCCCGTCCCCAGCTGCTGCGGCCGAGTGTCACACTTGCACAGCATCCGCCCTCAATCCTTTAAATGCCTTGCAATCCCATTTGATCCCATCTGGAATGACGGAGAACAGGAATACGTGCTCTCGCGCCCCAGCAGAGAAGCCCGAGGCCTTCTTCGCACACAGACGCCCGGAGGCAGAGATGGGGTGGGGGGGGGGAGGGGGAGGGCCCCCCTGGGCTTGGAGCTTGGGGGGTGTCGAACAGCAGCTGGAGGCTGCCAGCGAGGAAGTGTGAGGGGGAGAAGTGAGGCCACCAGATCGTCTTCCTGGATCGGAGGCAGGGCTGACTGGTGTTGCTCTCCTGAGCCTTCAGGTGATTTCTTCTGTGGACGGGGGAGAGGAGGGGGACCCTGTAAACTGTAAATTAGGACAAGATGCTGGAGTCCTCGTCTTGGGAACCAATGACTAGGTGCTTCTATGTTTGCAAAGATGAGCCTCCAGCCCAAGGCAGTCTTCACCTCCCGCAGCTCTGGGATGGAAGGCGGCACCAGGAACCGGGTGCGTTAACCTGGAGGGAGCAGGAAGCCCTCCTTAGCAGTCCTTGGAACCTCAGAACTTGTCTTCATGGCCTCATCCCTGACCTGCCGCACAGGGGCCCCTCACTGTCTGCCTTTTCCTGAGAATATGAGAACGTGACAGCAGAAGCCTTGTCCTGTTCATGCCGCAGCCCCAGTGCCTACGACAATTCCTGGCCTTCATAGCTACACTCAAATGTTTGTTGAGTGAATAAATGTGCTTTCAGTGTGGGCAAAAGGCTCCTGACCGTAGGAACTGGGTTCTGACCACTGTGGGGCTGGGGCAGAGAGGGTCCGTCATCACTCCCCAGGCTGGGATGCAGGCCTGGAGCTAACCTGTCCATCAGGTACAGTGCCAGGCCCATGGTACTTCTGGGGGCCCATGAAAACGTTCTAATGTCTCTTAAAATCAGAAGACAAAACATGAACTTTTTAGGGTTGGAGAAACATTTTAATTTTTAATCCAGCCAGGATTATATTCATTATACCAACGTGGTCACATACCTAACTGTTAATATTTTTGAATGGAGGGTGGACCCCTGGCCAAGTTGTGTGACTCTGGTTCCTTCCATTAGTCCTGTGGGAAGCCCACTGTCTTCTGGGTCCTTTTGTAAACTCTTTCCTTCCCAGGAAAGGGGACGCAGAGAGAACAGCCAGGCAGGAGCCAGGATGCTGTAGGGTCCTGGGCTCTCGGTCTGGATGGCCCAGCCGTGTGCCCAGCTGTGTACTCAGCAGGGGCTTGCATACTACATACTGCCCCCCAAGTGTGGTCCGGGTGACCACATTCCTCGAAAGGCTTTCTAGCAACCAGCAAGTCCAGAGTCAGAATCCTCAGTGAAGCCCAGGTCTACCCTGGGAGCAGAGTACCTTCAGTCAAGTTGCTTGGCCCACCTGGCCTCGGTCTCCTCTCTGTAAGATGCCAGTGATGGCAAACGTGCTCCCTGGGCAGGGTCACTGTGAGAATGAAGCCCATTAGTAACAGCAATAACAAGACCTCACCTCCACGGGCACAGACAGGGGCGTAACTACGCCTGAGGAACAAAGGAAGCGACAGGACACCAAGAGGTTGGGCCAACCGCCCAAGATCACACAAGGCCGCCCCGAGGAGTACCGGGCTTTTGGGTCCTGGAGTCTGTGCGGGAACCGCTAGCCTGTCCCCTTCTGGTCCTGCCGCAGGGTCTGAGCTCAGGGCCCAGCCTGCAGCGAGGGCTCAGCCCTCAAGGGCACCACTGAGACAGCCCCCTTGCCAGTGGGTGCGTGCTCCACTCTGGTGTCAGGGTCCCCTCCACTCAGGGTGCCTCTTCTCCCCTCTCCCCACGCCCCTGGGGTCGGGGGCGGTGAGTGCAGCCTGCGCGTGGCTTGGGAAGGGCAGGGGCTGCCTCTCCTTGTCTCCCGTACAAGGAACGACAAGCGGACGCTGGCCCTCCCTCCTGCAGCGTCCGGTCCTCGGAGATGAGACGAGCCACGG
This sequence comes from Camelus bactrianus, assembly GCF_048773025.1. NCBI lineage: Eukaryota > Metazoa > Chordata > Mammalia > Artiodactyla > Camelidae > Camelus > Camelus bactrianus. The sequence goes on from NC_133557.1 coordinate 28,298,711, forward strand.
GTGCCTGGGGAGTTCATGGGCTGCTCCCCGCACAGGCTCGCAGGCTGGCAGAGGCCCCAGCTGGGCCGCTCCGAGGGTTGACTCACAGGAGGGCCGCAGCTGGAGGAAGACAGAGCAGATGCAGGCTTCCTGGGTGGTCTCAGGCGGCATTTGGAGACCCGGTGAGCTGGGGTCACTGCACCCCGCGCCAAACATCAGGAAAGAAGGTCTGTGACGGCTGTGCTCACTAGGATGGAAGCAAGCTCACCCATACCACCATCATTAACACGCCCATCGTACGGGTGGGGAAACTGAGGCCTGAGAGGTGACCTGGCTGCAAGTCCGGCAGCCGTCCTGTGGCTGCAAGATGCTGCACCCCTGACTCAGTGCCCCGTCTCCTCCCCTCCCAGATGGGGCACCGGGAGCTGGGCATGGGTGCCACGCCCGGTACTCGGCCTCTCCAGGTGCTGTCAAGAGGCAGTGACGCTCACTGAGTTTATGTGAATGCTAGTGGGTGGTCCCAGGGTAGGGACCAGGCTGTCTCTACAGGCAACACAGGGCTGCCACACAGTATATGCGCACCAGAATCATGGGCTCCCCCAGATTCCATGGGCTAACAGACCCCAGAATCCATGGGCTCCCCAGCAGGCCCTGCTGGTTTTTCACCTGTGTAGGCATCCAACATGAAAAGGTTTAGACCCCAGGTTTTAGACCTGAATGGAGCTGGGCAGCCGGGGCACCATCTTATAAACAGGGTCCCCCAAAACTCAGGGCATGACTCTTGCCAGCGTGTAATCACTGGGCCAGACCCCCGAGTTACCAAGGAGGTTGTGAGAAAAGGCAGATTCCTGGACCCATCCTCAGGGACTCGCCATCAGTGGGTCTGGGGGTGGAGCCGGGGAATCCGCTCAATGTGCCTGCCAGGGGATTCTGACGGACACCATGCTGAAGAAACACCATGAAGGGAAGCAATTTCCCAGCCAGGAGCCTGTGGTCTCAGAAACGTTGGGCTCACTTGCTTCTTATCTCATCCCCCAAAAGATCCAAAACTTCACATGCCCCATTGGTCATTGTATACTTTGCCCCTCCCTGATGGTCTGTGTGGGTGGTTCTTCCCTGACCCGGGCAACCAGACCAAACTTGCCGTCTCAGCGTGCATAGCGTCTGGACAAACGGGTCCCAGGGTGGCAGCATCCGTGCCTGGCCCCCGTGCCTCATTTCGGAGGGGAGGAGATGGGGCACCAAGTCAACATCTAATCTTTACCCTGACTCTAGGTAGCATCTTGCGACCACTAAGCTACGCTCCCCATGGATGGAGAGGGGTCCCAGGCACCTGTCAGAATATGGAGCCTCAACGCCGCCCAGAGGCCTCAAAGTTTCCTCCCCTGTCCTGGAGACTGGTAGTGGCGAGGATACAGGAGACAATGGCAGAGAGCACGCACTCTGTGCTTAGCAGCTGCCACACATGAAGCAATTAAGCTCTTCACTCTCATGAGCTCATCTAATCCTTCGCAACCACCCTGGGAGGTAGAAACTATTATTAACCCCATTTTCCAGATGAGGGACATTAAGTGACTCATTCTGGGTCATGTGGCTAGAAACAGCAGGGCTGGGATTTGAACCTGGGGAGTCCGGCCAGCTCCTGAGCCCCAGCTGTCACCATCAGGCTGTGCTACCTCCATAAACGCTGAGCCTTGGCCACAGCCTCGAGGGGGATCAGAAGCTGGAGGCAAGAGAGGCCCAACAACCCTGACTGTAGGAGAGAAAGGTAGACGGCAGGTCCAACACTGGGCTGAGAGTCACTTAAGAGAAAAAACAAACCTGGGCCACCCCGAGGCAGAAGGCAGGTAGTACAGAAGAACACAGGACCTATTGCGGTCAAGTTGGAAGGTCAAGGTCAGTATCCACAAGTTCAGGGAAACAAGTCGCTCTGAAGAGAGCAATCAAGTCTCCCTTAGCCTCATTTGCATCACGAGAAATTGACACACTGTAACTGAGTATACTTCAATTAAAAAAAAATGTCCCATAGGTGCTTTTAAGGATAAAGAAGAATTGAATGATTTTATTGCCAAATAAGTTTGGAATTCTTCTACGCCGTATACCTTATCAGGGGAGTCACAATGGACATCAGCAAAATAAAGGTTCTGATAAGTCCTGCAGCAAAACCTGCTTAGTTTATCTAACTTAGCATTTCTCACACTTAGCTGATCAGGAACCCCTCCCTTTTCCCTGGGACACCCATTGACATTTCACGGAATATGATTTGGGAAATTCTGATATAGAGCAGGGGTTGCAAACCTTCTCTGTAAATAGTATTTCTGAAAATAATATTTTCAGTTTTGTGGGCCAGTGTCTCTGTGACAAGTATTCAGCTCTGCTGTTATAGCACAGAAGCAGGCCTAGGTGATACATAAACCAATAAGGGGGACTGTGTACCAATAAAACTTTATTTATGGACACCAAAATGTGAATTTCATATAAATTTATGTGTCACAAAATACTCTTCTTTTTAAAAAAATTATCTCAGCCATTTAAAAATGTGAAAACTATTCTTAGCTCACAGGCACAAAAAAACAGGCTGGAGGCTGAATTTGGTCCACCAGACAACCTGGTATAGAGCAATGGAAAACTCCAGCACCTTCTAGAACCCACTATAAAGTGTCAAGGGTGTGGAAAAAAGAAGGTTGGTCAGGGGAGGTTGTGGGGGAGAAGAGTGGAAAGAAGTCCAGACTGGAAACAAGACAAGTGTGGTCCTCAACTCTGTGGCCCCCTCCCACATAGCGCGTGCCCGTAGGCGGATAATGCTGGGGAAAAAAATCATAAAATGTATCTACATTGTCTAAATCCACTTGGCAAAACCCAGCATGAATGACAGTAAGAAGAAAAACTTAAAACTGGGACAGTATTTGCAGCTCAAATCACAAAAGGCCAAATGTCCCTAAAATACAAAGGAAAAAGACCGACACCTTTTCTGGACAATGGGCAGGGGAGACTGATGGAGGGGGGCACAGGGAGGAAACAGTAAACAGCTCAGGTGAGCAAGGGCTCAGCCTCGCCCAGAAGAGAGAAGAGCAAAGCAAAGCTACAAGGTCCCGTGTGGCATCTACTGGGTTAGCAGACAGGTAAGTCCGAGGGCGTGTCCTGATGCAGAAGGGGACACAGGTGTCCCCATGCACCGCCGGTGGGGGTGTGAATGGACGGACCTTGCAGGAGGGTAAATTGACAACATCGATTAAACTCACAGACTAACAATGTTGCTTTCAGGAACTGTTCCTAGAGCTACACTCAGCCAAGTCTCCCAGGACATGGGCACTGGGGTTTCCTGCTGCAGCCCCAGTTTATAAGGCGGGGAGACCGGAAAACACCTAGATGTCCATCCCAAGGGGACTGGATAAGTCACTTTGGTGGTAGCAGCAACAACAACTCTCGTTACGGCACGTGTATCATGAGCCATTCTCAGCTCTCGCTCCTCAAAGCACCGTGCGGGGACCCACAGCCTCTGCATCACCTGGGGGCCGTTGCGACCGCAGCTCCCCTCTGCCCTAGACCTGCTGAACCAGAATCTCTATTTTAACAAGAAGCCCAGGGGATTCCTTTGAGCCTTAGGGCACTCACTACCTGTTAAACTCTTCCCGTACTAACTCAATCTCAGAACAACCCAGTGGCCCAGGCTCTCTCATTACCCGAGTGTCACAGATGAAGAGCAAGGCTCTGGGACATTAGGGAAGTTGTCTAAAGTCGCGCAGCGGGTGAATGACACAGCCACTTTCACTCCACACGTACACAAAAACATGCCAGCCTTTACAGAGTCAGGAAGCTCTTTGAAGACTGAAAAGGACCAACCTCCAAGACGAAAAAAGCAAGGTGAAGAACACTGTATGTACTAGGCCGGTATTTGTGGGAGGGGGAAAAAAACGGAGAAGCAGAATCTGCGAGTAATCGCTTAGATCACAGAAGGCATCTCTGAGAAGAAAGAGATCCAGTGTGTGGAAACAGCTGCCCCTGGGGGTGGAAGTCAGCAGCTGGGGGAGGAAGTCAGGGGGAAACTGTTCACCACTGAAACATCTGTGACTTACGAATTTTGAGCCTGGGCATGTATTACCTGTTGTAAATTTTTTTTTAACTGGTGTAAGGAAGAAGTTACTCACCCTAAAACCATCCCCACGCCGTAAGTAATACACTTCGGGGAAGGAGAAATTGGCACCGCCAGGCCTACCCTAGTCCCCCACTCACCTTCCCTCTGCCCGTCCCAGGAAAGATGGATGAGCGGCGGGGAGTGACAGGTGCAGGGGGAGGGCAGGTGAGCAGTGGATTTTCCAAGTATCTGGGACCCAGAACCACATTCAGTCTCTTGGAAAGGGCTTAACGCCTTGCACCAGTGCAGTCGTTCTCACTGGGGCAATTTTGCCCTGCGGGGGACATTTGGCAACATCTGGAAATATTCTGGGTGTCACAACTGGGGGATACTGTTAAACATCCTACAATGCCCGTGACACCCCAGAATGTCCCACGTCAAGTTTGAGGAGCCTGCGTCAGATGTAATATGTCCAGGCGTCACCTGGGGCTCAGTGAAAGCACAGGTTCTGATGTGGCAGGCCTGGGACAGGCCAGCATCTGCACTTCTAACTCGGGGAGGCCACCAACGCTGGTGTGGGAGTCACACTTGCAGCAACGAGGCCTTACCCGATCCAGCTCTGGCCAACTGTGTAATCGGCTTACGTTAAAGGGGTACATTCATTTTGGACCCAAAGGCCAGACCTTGAGTACTGACTGGGGAGGGGGCAGGAGAAGCCTGCTCTTGACGGAAACGAGCACGTGCACCTGAGACCCTCCTTATGCCCACGGCGGCAGGAGGCGCTGGCACCAGCTGGGGCGGCGGCCAGGGACTTACCATCCAGAGTCTCCACAGACAGCTGCAGGCCCAGGTTGTGCCGTGGGTTGACCACCCAGTGGTTGCTGGTGGCCGTGATGTCAAACACCAGCCAGCCCTCCTCTGAGGCCCAGAGGGTGCGGCTGTCCAGCAGGAACAGGTCCGACTCCCTGCAAGAGAAGAGAGAGGTGCAGGTTCTGGGCCAGCAGGTCGTGGCTCAGTGACTCCATCAGCCAGCCAGCCAGCCAGCCGGCCAGCCACTGCCGGCCAGCCACTGCTGGCCAGGAGGACCTTGCGAGGTGGGGGAGGTGGAGGGAGGTCCCCAAAAGTGGGCTCACCAGACCGAGATCCCGCTGTGGGGACCCTGAGTAGTGGCTGTGGTGGGGAGAGGGCGGGCGGAGGGGTGTGAAGGACGCAGGACGCAGGGAGCTGCCGGCACAAATGTGCCCTTCAAAGCTGTCAGGGGGGTGCCAGTGGGACAGAGCCCAGGAATTACACAACCTCTGCGATGCTGGAAGTCTCAGGGAACAGAAGTGCACGTTTGTTGGCTTCTTCACCACTTACCAGGCACTGTCCCAAGTGTTCTACACATATTGTCTCATTCGATTCTCACAACTTTAAGTCGTGGGGACATTATCATCTCCAACAAATACACGGGAAAACCGTGACTTTCCCAAGGTCACGGAGCCAGGAGGCTGCCAGATTGGGAGTTCGAGCCCACCTGCCGAGCACCAGTGCAGATGCTCTTCATGCCCACGCTATGACGCGACTTCTTCACGAGCCCACCGAGTGTGAGGAGGTGGACCCCTACGCTGACGTTAGTAATAGAGGTAGTCGTTTAAGTCCCTCTTCCTCAGATTTTGCAGTAGCAAAATGGGTAAAACTACAATTGATCTTGTAGTGGATGGAGGATGGATGGATGGATGGATGGCTGGATGGATGGATGGATTGAAGGATGGATGAGTGGATGGATGGGTGGATGGATTTTTACTTTCCTAGACAGTATATAAGATTTCATAATACATCTTTTGCAGTTTTATTTATAAGGATTATTTATAAGGATTCAAAGTTTACATATTTTGAGTCCTTTGACAGTCAGTTAGGATATTTGAGCCCCTACGTTGCACCAGGCAGTAGGTACAATGGTGAACAGCACCCAACAAGCCCCTGCCCCAGGGCATTGACAGCATCTCTCAGACCTGGATCTAACTTTCCTGGGAATTAAGTGGATCTTCTCTGCTCAAACATCATCAGACATAGCGACTATTCATTGAGCACTTGCCGTGTGCCAGGCCCTGGGACAGGTCATGTCATTGAGTCCTTACAATAACTCTGTGAGGTGGGACATATTAACCGCACCATTGTGCAGATCACAAAAGTGAGGCTCAGAGAGGCAGAGTTGCTCACCCGGAGTCTCACTGTTAGAACTCAGCCGAGGCAGGGCTGGAACCCAACCAGGCCACCTGCAAGGCTTGCAACCAGGGCTTTCAGGCACTACCTTTACTCAGGTGTAGCTGTCATCATTTCAGAGCCTCTGGCAGAGCAAACTCATTGGAATATAAGCCACTAAGCTCTTGGCTGAAGCTGAACAGCAGACACTACTTTAGATGAGGCACACGCCTCCCCAGTGACCCCATCCCCAACTCTCCCTCCTAAAAATGGCGCCAACTACCCCCATTACTCTTGCGTGTGTGGCCTGGAGATCTCCAAGTCTGTGAGCTTTGTCCAATTGTAATTCCATTGTATGCCATCCCACATTCGACATCTACCAAGCGCATTAATATGTACAAGACTCAGAGGAGGCATGAAGACAACAAATTGGTAATGCTGGGCCAGCGTCTCAAACCTCCTTTAACTCAGAACCGAGTGGAAAAGCACTGGGAGGTTAACAGTCACTCCAAGAAGTCCACACAGGGGTGGAGAACCAGGCTCAGAAACAGACAGGAGCCACAGCAGGCGTGAGGGTGCAGGGCTGCTGTCAAAGGAATGACCTTGAGCTGTATTTCCCTCTTTGAGTCTCCCCATCCGAACGTCTCAGGGTGGAGGATCTAGGTGGCCTGGTCAAGTCCGTGCCCTGCCCTTGGCCATGGGAGGACAGGGTATTCCACGACCGTGGACAACACCACCAGGGCCACGAGATGGAAACAGGGGTTATACCCCACCACGCCCCTCCAAACCCCACTTTCTAAGCAATATTCAGTAATTGCCGGAACCCAATTCAGACAATGCTGAATTACACGACGCCATGCAGGTGAACGAGATACGACTTCTGATCTGATGGCCAACAAAATGTAGCCACAATACAAGGCAGTATGTTGTCTCCCAGCCAGCCAAGCTGAAGTCCCTTGTGACTGTAGGAAACTCACCACCTCTCTCACACAGAGGGGCTGAGAAGCAGGGAAGCCTTTTTAGAGATGCTAAGCTTGACTTTCCAGTTCAAACTGAATTAAAACAACCAGACAATCCTTCATGACCCGTTTGCTGCTGCTTCTTCCTAGGGCCCTTTCAGAGGTAGTTCAGAACTGACCTGGGGGATGTCCACACAGATTTTAGACTTACAGACAAGAATTCCCACTGTCTTCACCTCCAATTTGCCTTGATGACTTTCCTGGCTATGGAGAGTTACCAAGACTGTCCGTGAACCAGTGAGCTGTTCTCAACAATGAACAGATGAGAGAAGACACACCACTCGGAATCACAACAATTCCCTCACTCACCCAGGCTCCAGGGCCGTGGGAGGAGACACCCACACCCCAGAGCAAGAAGTCACAAACCTGGGGGGTGGCTTTGCTGGAAAAGGGTGATCTGCAGGAAAATGTGATCAGATACCCGGATACGCCCTGACGGACAGCAAAACAATGAAGAGTAACTTAGGGAACAGAATCAGGCCTTTGAACAGTGAATGCCTTGCCAAACGATACTCAGCGTTCTCTCGTTACAGCCCGGCACACCGGGGCCCAGATGTTGCAGGCTGGCGTTGACTCACCGTGAGTCAGCAGGCACACACGGGCCCCGCTCCCCCGAGTCCTGGTGTGCAGTTTGTTCCAGGCGTGCTGGGAAGAGCTGAGCCTTCGTTGAAGGCATCAGGACAGGAGAGCCCTGTTGAGGTGGTGAGAGTCACATGCTCACACGGGCTTCGCTTTTAGATCGAAAGCCCAGCCTGAAGTTGGCCACGTGAACGGGACAACAGAGAACTTACTCAGCAGCCAAGTCCAGACTGACGGCCGGGAAAGTGGGAATTTCTCACTGCCACCTTGAGCATCTTACTGGAACCCAACAGTTCTTACAGCCAGGAGGAACTAACCAGCCCTCTGTGATATCTGCATCGACCTTGAACATGCTGGCCTCCCTGACCCAGCCCAGGTGAGAGCAGAGACGGGAAGGGCTCAGGCGGAGGGCCCCAGGGACCCTAAATGCATTCTTTGCCCTTTCCCATCGCTGAACATCTAGGTGCTTTCCATGTACCAGTTCCCTGGTCAGGTCATTGTTCCTATTTTATAGATGAGGAGAGTGAGGTTCAGAGAGGTAAGTCCGACTGTCCACATCGATAAACCTTCCAAGAGACAGAACCCGGATACGGCGGGGCTGGAAGTGTGACCTGAGGACTCGAGTACTTAAAGCCCCGTCACCTCCTTAACTCACTCTCTTGCCAAGGGACAAGAGACACAGGAAGCTGTTGAATTCTGCACGATGCGTGTTATTTGCCTGACATTGTGTGGAGCAGGGAAGATACTCAAGGAGGATGAAGTCCAGGTGGCAGAAAATGGAGAAGGCAGGCAAGGCCAGCTGGCTGATTCTGGAGCCTCAGTTTCCTCCTCTGTAAGACGGAGATGATGTCATCTTCTTCAGCAACTGGGGACAGCCACATGGAGCCGAGCCTAGTGACAGACTCTCAAGGCTCCTGGAGCATCGCTGTAGTTACGAGTCATGGATGTGTTGGTGTACGTTCTCCGCTGGACTGTGGGAAATTCTAGGATGTGGACTTTATCTACCTTGTCCCCAGTCATATGCGACCTCCCAAGATCCATGGAACAATAGACCATACGTCCATTCAAACAATGTTCACCTTTGACTCCAAAATTCATCAGACAAGTGTTGTAGGCTTTCCTGCAAATACGGCCACCAACAAGTCCTCCTATCTCTGCTCACATGCAGCGCTCCATAGATCAGTCAGGTCCGCTCCCCACTGCTGAAGTCTGGGCTGGCTGACCCATCTGACTTGCTGTGACCAGTAGGACCCAGTGGAAGGGGCGCCTGGCCATGTCCAGAGCTAGGACACAAGAGGCTTAGCAGTTCTGTTTTTGCAGGCCCCTGGATGGGGAAACTTGACCACTCTGCTGAAGGAAGATCACATGGAAGGGGAGGAGGGCTGCGGCTGTGAAGGAGGAGGGTCTGAGAAGGGGGAGAGAGACAGAGACAGAGAGAGAGAGAAAGATCAAGCCAGCCCCCAGCATGGGCGTTCCAGCCCCAGCCAAGCTCCCAGCTTCACCCAATGACCACAGCAGACACTCCAAAGAGTAGAAACACTGCCCAGCTGAGCCCGGCCCAAATTCCTGAGCAATAAAATGATTGTTGTTTTAGCCACTGAGTTGTGGGTGGTTTGTTCAGCACAGAGATAGAACCCAAACACAGTCATGCTGCTCGTAACAGAAAAACTGAAAACGAACCATCTACTGAGAGGGACTGGCAAAAACAAGGTGCATCCAAGCACTACGTGGCTGTTTCAAAGGACTGTATAAACCCAAACTTCTTGACAAGGAAGAAAAATAGTATGAAGCAAAAAGGTGCTATAAAACAGGATGTGTAGTATGCAAATTTCTGGGAAAATACACATTGCAAAAATTGGTAAAAAGAAAAAAAATAGAAAATTTGAGTCACCCAATATGCATTAATGAATTGAATTAGAAACAAAAGGCCTTTCCCATCCCACACTCAGACGGTTTTTTACTATATTTTTACCAAATTTACCAAATTATCAAGAGATAATTCCTTCTTATACAACTTGGTCAAGAAAATGGAAGAGGTCAAACTGAGAACCTGTGTTGTGAAGCTAGCATGCTACTGATTCCACAAATGGGCATTTCCCTAAAGATATACAAATGGCCAATGAACATATGAAAAGATGGTCAACATCATTAGCCATTAGGGAAATGCAAATCAAAACCACAGTAAGATAGTACTTCATAGCCACCAGGATGGCTAAAACCCAAAACACAGACAGTAGCAAGTGTTGACAAGGATGTGGAGGAGTTGGAACCCTCATACACTGCTGGGGGGAATGTAAAATGATACAGGGACTTTGGAAGATAGTATGGCAGTTTTTCAAAGGGTAAAACACAGAATTACCATAAGACCCAGTAATTTTATGGCCCAAGAGAAATAAAAATCCTGTACATGAATGTTCATAGCAGAATTACTCATAATAGCCGGAAAAAAAAAAAAAAGGAAACAGCTAAAAACCACCAGCTGATGAATGGGTAAAGAAAATGTGGTACGCCCATACAGTGGAATACTACTAGGCAATAAAAAGGCATGAAGCACTGACACCAGCTACAATGTGGGTGAACTTTGAAATCATTACGTTAGTAAAAGAAGTCAGACACAGAGGAGTGCAGATCGTATGATTTCAATCCTATGACGTGTCCAGAAGAGGCAAATCCACAGGCACTGAAAGATCAGTAGTTGTCAAGAGGGGGAAATGGGGGGAGGGTGGCTGCTGATAGGAATGAAGTTTCCTTTGGGGTGATGAACAGGATCGAACATCAAATAGCACAGCTCTGAATATACTAACAACCAATGAATAATCCACTTTACAAGGTTGAATTGGGTGGTATGTGAATTCTAGCTCAATAAAGCTGTATTTCAAAGAATGAATAAGGCCAACCTAAGCCCAAAATAGAGAGCACGGTGTCACTATGCTAATAATTTTGCTAAGGTTAAGACACCCATGCATGCAAAGCCTATATGCATATACCCTGGAGTTTCAGCAACAATTCAGCCTGAAGGCTGTTTCTTCCCTCGACACACATACATCAATACTGTCTCAAGTTAGCAAACACATTCTATTTCTGAAAGAAGTGAGATTGTATGGGGTCCACAAAGTTCCACGTTTTACCTGGTCTGCGGAACAAACACGGGCAAGGTGGCTGGCTTGGCTTTACCCCCTCTTAGGGGTGGAGATGGTTTTGCCGGCTCCTCCAAGCTCACAAAGAGGCATCGGAGCTGGGGTACAAACCTGGCATTCCCTCCAGCTTCTCATGCTGCTTTCGATGAAAGAAATAGCAGAAGACCCGGAAGGTGGAATTCTCCCCTCCCGAAACCCAGGCTCCCCCAAAGCGCTGCTCTCTGGGAAGTTTGAACCACCAGTGACCCCAACTCCGTGGCAGGGAGCGGTGTTAATGTTCAACCACCAGCCTGGGGCAGAGTGCTGCTGGGGAGTGCGGGCTTCTCCTCCCAGGGGCACCCATGAGAGCAGGCCGAGACCTACCCACAGGGGGAAGCAGGAAGAAGCGCACACCGTTACCGCGCCTGGGTTCCAGCATCTCAGCCGACCTTCCTCTGGAAAATTCCACCACGGTGGAAAAGTGGGTATTTTAAAATCTCCAACGTGGGAAGGTGGAAAGTCCTTTTTTTTTTCCTTCCCCCCTCTGGCTTCTTAGAGACTATTTAGAGACTGTGATCTCAAGGGCCTTCACCCACAACCCACTCCCAGAGTAGTTAAGAGCCCCATGCAGGACAAAGGACACCACCCCCTCAGACCAGCCCTGAAGAAACTGTTCACGCTTTGCACACACTCAGCTCTTAGGAATACAGCCATGAGACTAGCAAAACGTGGCCAAGACTGGAAGCCTGCGGATCCTTCTGGCCCCTGGCTCCCGAGGCAGGAGCATGTGGGTCCCACCTGGGTCCCTCAGGGCCCACTGCCCCATCTCCTGGGACCGTCCCTGTCTAGTCTCAGGACCCAATTTCACTCTTCTTCCTTCCTACCCTACAGGACAGGGGGGTGTGACACCTCCTTCCACCTGACAGTGAGGCCCAACCATCCAGGGTCCTACAGCCAAACAGGAGCTTGGAAACTTGCTCCAAGACCAGAGTCTTGTGCACAGGTCGCTGGTGGCTACATGGGCAGCAGAACCCAGTCCTGGGCCTCAAGCTTGGGCAGTGATGGAACATGTTCTTATCATCACAGCCTGAGAACCAGTCTCATGTCCTCTGGGATCCCTCAGACACAGCCCATCACCTTCAGGGAGCTGGAGTTTGGAAGGACCACATTCTGAGTCATCCAAGGTCTCTCTAGGAAGCCTGGCTGGTGGTTGGGGGGCATTAGCACCCCAAAACCGCATCCTAGGCACCTACTGTGTGCCAAGCTCTTGAGTGACATTCTCTCGCCCAATCCTTCCTCTTCCGAGGTAGATATAATTACAGCCTCTATGTTATAGATAAGACAACTGAGGAGCAGGGGCATTAAGACAGCATCCGGCTAGTGAGTGGCAGGCCCCCGACGGAAGTGCCGTGAAGCACGTGGGGCCAGCCTTCATATCGGTACCCCCGGCCAGGAACCCCTCCCCGGGCTTAGAGGAGGCAGAGTGAATCCAAGAGAGAATGTACTGGTCCAGTGCCAAGTGTCCCCCCCGCACTATCAAAGAAAGGGAAACGAGCTTCAGATTCTGTGGTATGCAGAATGCTCCTCTCCCCGCCCAAGATGTCCACATTTAATCTCCAGAACCTGTGCATTCCATGGCAAAAGGGACTTTGCAGAAGTGATTAAATGAAGGACTTTTGAGATGGGAGATCATCCTAGATTATCCAGGTGGGCCCCATGTAACTATAAGGGTCCTTATAAGGAACAGAAGAAGACAGGAGGGAAATGTCAGAACAGAAGCAGAGGGTAGAGTGATGTGACAGCTGGCAGGGGCCACGAGCCAAGGAACGCAGGTACATTTAGAAGCTGGAAAAGGCAAGGAAACAGATTATCCCCTAGAGCCTGCAGAAGGAATGCAGCCGCGGGGACACCTTGAAATTAGCCCGGTGAGACCCATTTCAGATTTCTGACCTCCAGCGCTATAAAATAACAAATGTGTGTTAGGCCACAAGGGTGTGGTAATTTGTTATAGCAGCCAGAGGAACTAAGAGTTTCACTCCTAAAACCTATTCTGAACACCTCCTAGGTCTCAGGAGCTCCACTGGGAACTGAAGACAGAAAAAAGCCAGAGACGGACCTCTGGGTCCAGGGTCTGTGAGAACCTCGCACAGTGAGGACAATTAAACCCTGACTGAGTGTTCTCTGGGCGAGCAAAACAAAGAAAAGCACTGGATTTGAGGGGTGAGCAGGGATGATGCAACCTAGAGGGCAGGAAGGGTGTTCTGGCAGAGGGAACAGAATGTGCAAAGCCTTGTGAGAGAGGCTATTGAGGAGAGGGTGCAGGTGTTTGGGGAGCACAGAGGCAGGCAGGCGGTGGCACATATCTGCAGGGTGGCCTCTGGCCATGGGAAAGTGCAGCTGCTGAGAGACTGGGAGGCTGGGAGTTTTAAGCAGGGAGTGGAAATAACTGGCTTTAGGCAGACCTTCCCTCACCCCTGCCCTGACCCTGGCCTTGACTCTGACCCTCACCATCACCCTCACCCTCACTATCTCTGGCTCTTTGGAAAACTGCAGGGCTGGACATCTTACTTTTAGAACCCTGCAGGTTGCTCAGAAGACAGCGCACGATGGAGAAGCCAGAGCTTTCCCAGGCTGACGTGATGTCACGGACGGGGAGCTGGATGAGTCAGGCTGGGGAAGCAGCAGCCCGCAGTGCACCTGGAGTCAGACCAGCAAACGCCAGCCCTGCGGGGAGGCCGGGAAGGAGATCAAAGGAGCCCACGGAGGAAGTCAGGCGTGGCCGCCATGAGGCTCCCGGGCCCAGGGAGTGCCCCTCTTGGGCCCTGGGCAGGGGGGACCCAGCCCCAGTCCCGACACCCCACCGGGGGCTTCAGGGAATGCCCAGCCTTCCGTCCAACTCACTCAGCCAGTCCCTGGCGTCCAGGATGGGAAGATGAAGTCAGGGAGGTCTGAGGCTTTTTTTAAACACATTTTTTTTTAGGACCATGCATATCCAGGAAGACTAAAATTAAGTCATTTGGGGAAAAGGTGGAAAAGTACACAGAGAAGCACAATACCCTCCTCCCACAGCCAGAGCACGAGTCACCAGCCCACAGCTTCCCTGCCCTGAGACCATCTGTATGTCTGTCTGTCCCTCCTCTCTTCCTCCACCTTCCCGCCGCCCTCCTCCCGCCTGGGCATTCACAAGAACACTCGTGTCCAGAGTTCAAGAAGCCTCTGTTATCAAAGTCAGGACCAAGTCAGCAGCCATTAAGGCCTGGGCCTCAGTTTCCCCATCTGCAAGAGGAAGGGTTTGGAGTTTACTGAGGTCTTGAAAACTGCCTCCCATGAATAAGATATCCGAGAGGAAAATGAAAGGGTTGAAAATCCAAAGGGCTCTGTAGTCAGAGAAGACTGGGAAGCACCATATGATCGCTGCTTCTTAAGGGATTTCAAAATGCACATGAGCTCTTTAAAGGCTCTGAGAAGTCCCGCTACAAAGAATTGTCTACTCCTGCCATGGAGGGCGGTTAAAGAGGCCCTCACTCTTGTGTGGGGGCGGGAGGTGGAGAAGGATGAGGACTGCAACTAAAAATGGGATGCCGTTGCCAGCAGGAGAAAACATTCAGGAGGTCTAAGTGGAGCCCAGGATCCTTTCGGTGATGAAGTCCCCAGGGTAGTCCTTGGGTCGCACTTTGGGTGGTCAGGGAAGTTGGCATTACAACACGACGTTTAGGGTCCTAGGAAAGTTGAGATCAAATCCCCATGAGTGACCCTGGGCAAGCCAACCCCTGTCTTTCAGGTTCTTTCGTCTGTAAAGTGGAGATAACAATGAGGGTTATTCTGAGGATGTGTTAACTGGGCTGATGTAGTCGAGATGCCAGCTCAAGGCTCTGGGTTGCAGACCTCACTCACAGCCTCATCATTCTGACCCTCATTCCAGATGCAGTGATCTTGGAACAAGCCTGGCTCAGAGACAGCTCACTGAACCCTATGACACCTGAGAGCGGGGTGCTGCTGTCCCCTCTCACAAGCGGGAGGCTGAGGCTCGGGGAAGCTTACAAATGCTCCCAGAGTGGCGAGCTGCCACCTGGAGGAAGCCACCCACCTCGTCCCACACTCCCTCTGTCCGCAGCAGCCTGCTCGGGCTTCCAGAACCTCACATCTGAACAGATGACTGCCCTGCCCTAAACCCTTTATCAGCTCTGGGGATAAAAAGCCAAACTTCCCTCATGTTTCTTAAGGGAGACAAGGTAACTGACGGTCCAAACAGGGAAACTCTGGGGGAGAGAAAGGAGGCACATTAACTCCAGACGAGCACACGGGGGCATTTGGTCACCCTACCTATAGGCTCTGGGTGGTCGGGCCCCCCTCCCTCCCCAATGCCTCTTCTCACCCATTCTCTTTCTGCCAGGCCCCCAGGGTACCAGCCGCCCCAGGCTCCTTTCAGACTTTTACCTACACCAGACTCCAGCCCATTCCAGGCCTCTGTACAGGCTGTTCCTGCTGCCTGGAATGCTGTTCCCTATCCCTTCACCCCCGTCATGCCTGTGCATTCTGCAGCTCCCCAGGGAAGCTTCCCCTGACGCCTTTCACATCCTCGTTAGACATCCTCAGAGCCTCTCCTTTCCAGCACCCAGGCTGGACTTTAAATTTGTTAATACAGTTATTTGGGTTTTCCCCTTTCCCCAAAGCATTTTAAGCTTCTTATTGGCAAGAGCCAGTCCTACTTTGCTCACTGCTGTTGGAGCCCCAGCACCTAGCAAACAACACGGTACACAGTAGGTCTCAAACATACATTGCATGAATGTGCTGGCATCTTTGGAGTTTCTTACCAGCCAAGGAGGTTTTCTGTTGTCAATTTCTGTAGTTCGTGTTATAAAAAAAGGAAGAGTGTTTTTTCAAATGGCCTAGGTGCTTCCAGAAATGCATTTGTCTCCAGTTCCCTGGGCCTCAGCCCACCGTCCCACCTCGAACCCCCCCCAGGGAGCCCTCTCTCAAGTCATAGGTACCAGGCTGCCTTATCACACACACTGGCCCGCCCCCGGGCACCTCCACGTCCCCCGCCTTCTGCGGGCCTGCCTGGGTGATCAGAGGGTGGCCAAACCACCCCAGCCGACCCCCCATTTGGAGGCCGCCCAGCCATTTGGGGCTTCACTTCGCCCATTTCTGTGTCCTCATCACTTCGTCAGCTCCTTTATCCACACATGTAGGGAGAAGCCAAGAGGATGCAGACAGGCAGGGAGCCGGGGCTGGGAAGAAAGTCAATCTCAAATTTACTTTTAGACCCAACTCTTATTCCTCCTTACTTAAGACTCCAGAGTTTGGGCCACAGAATTTCCAAAAATCAGAGGCCCTGTCCTTCTGTTTAACCTGGGCAGGATCCATATGGAAACCAAATGATGAGAAGCGGCCACGCTGGGGACTTCAGTGCTCGGAGGGGAACCATAAAGACCCCTGGCCCCCACTCCCAGAACCACCAGGCCTGTGGGGGGCCCTGCGGGGCTTCTGAGACGGCCTGGGAAATCCCACGCGGCTGGGCAGCTGCCTGTGGCTGGCACCACGGAGGGGGGCGGGTGAGACATCCAGGATGGGACACTCATCTTTCGAGACTTTCCCCGGTTGCCCCATTTCCTCCGGCCTCCAGCTCTGGACCAAAATAGCACGAGGTAAATTCAGCCTCTTTCACGCGTACTCAACGGAATAAACACACCAACACAAACACAGCTTTCCTGCTGGGTCTCCTGCCTTTTTTTTTTTTTTTTTTAAAAAGAACCACAGACTTTTTAAAGATTCCAAACCCAGACGCAGAAAAGTTAAGCCAAGCAGGCAGACAAGGGAGAAAGGAAATGAACTTAGCAGTGGAGTCTGCAGACAGAAGCAAGTGTCGTGAGGACCACGTTCCACGTTCAAGGTTTTCAAAAACAAAGGCCAGATGAGAACAACTGGATGCAGAGGCGGGAGGGGATGTCTGAGACCGCGGATCCTTAAACCAACGAGTGGTGGCCAGGAAGAAGGGAGGCTGAGGACACACCTGCTGTGCCAGGAGGCATACGCACCTGACGCCACTGAACCTCACAGCCCTACCAGGTGGACACTCTTGGCCTCTGTCATATTTTGAGGCCCCCCAGGAACAGATCCTGAGTCAAGGATTTGAATGCAAGTGGTTCGTCTGAGAAGTGACCCCAGGAACCACTTGGGTTGGGAGTGTGGGAAGCGGGGCAGGGATGGAAAGAGAACAAAACAGGGAGCTGTGCGCATCTGGGGCTCATATCCACTGGGACCCCTGGGTGCTGCATGAACACAGCTCAGCGTGGTGCTTCCTGGGGCGTGAGGATGCTGGGGTACATAGCCACCTGGCCCTGCCCACCTGCAACGGAGGGCTGCTCCCAGGACCTCGACTCCGCAGTGGGGGACACACGCTCCTTGGGTCAGAGAAAGCCCTGGGCAGGACAGGCTGGTGCTGAGCAGAAGCATCTGGTCTGCGGCTCCAGCCAGCCGCCATCGCAGGAAGAAGGGACAGAGGCCCT
Organism: Camelus bactrianus; assembly: GCF_048773025.1. Lineage (NCBI taxonomy): Eukaryota > Metazoa > Chordata > Mammalia > Artiodactyla > Camelidae > Camelus > Camelus bactrianus. The sequence continues at coordinate 28,316,172 of NC_133557.1, forward strand.
GTCGAAAGTCACAGCTGGTGAGGCCAACAGGCAGGAGCTGCCCACCCCGGCAGCCAGACGTGGGCTGGAGGAGCAATTGCAGGGACCCCGCCCACGATGGCCTCGGGAGATAGGGCCTGCGAGAGCAGACCCAGCGATGAAGTGGAGGCCAGCGGTCCCTCTTACGGCTCAGGAATCGAGACCAAGGGCCTCACAGATTCTTCTCCTAGGAATTCAGGGCCCCAGAGATGCACCCCGAGCCCTGCACGTGTGATGCCGGACGAAGCTGGACTCTGACGGAAAATGCTTTCCAGGCAGAATTCCCATTTCCTTTCCCTTGACAATGGCAGGTTTCTCTCCTCGTTCTAACTCTTAGTCCTCCCTGCAAACCCGACTCACAAACCACCCCGCCTCCCTCCTCCACTCCCCCGGCCTACGGGCCTGACCCTGGAGCCAAAGGTTGAGCCCAAATCCCTCACCCCACACCATCGACGGGAGATGAGAAGTCTGCTTCTGGACCCAAGTATCATCTTTCAGGAGCCCCTACCTAGGCCCTGAGGAAGAACCAAAAATTTAAAAAACCCTACCCCTTAAAAGGTTCTCACAATCTAGTTTTCACTCAAGAAGCCAAACCGTAGGCTCGGTGCTAAGTCCCAGGGGCATGATGGTCAGAAGCCCCCAAGGTCACAGAACGTCCCAGGCTGAGGACCTAGTAATCTTGACCACCTGCGTCCAGGCTCAGAGGACAGCGAGACCACAGCACGGGATGTGGGATTTGAGCTGGCTTTTAAAAAGGGCAGGGTTGAGACAGACTGAGCAGCAGTGGGAGAGGATGAAGCATAAACGCTCTGCCAACAGCTGGACGGCATCACAGTTGTCAGAAACGCATCTAAGAAAACTCACGGGCAGGAGGAGACAGGACGACTGCATGTCACGCGTGCCCTGGATGGGGTCCTGGAGCAGCAGGGCACCGGGTGTGAAACAGGGAAGGCTGGGCACATGACTGACTTCAGTTCATAACAGTAACACAGCCACGTGGGCTCACTAATGACGGCAGCTGCACCCCGCTCATGTGAGAGGTTAACAGGGGCCCCGGGCACAGCGCGCAGGGGAGCTCTCTGCGCCATCTACTCCATGTTTCCGGGAGTCTAGACCTGTTTTAAAAAATAAGATCTGGTAATAAAAAGTCCATTGTATTTTTCTAAAATCTGGTTTCTGGTGGTGGAGGGATTAAACTAGAGCAAGAAGGCTGGAGAGACGAGGAAGGGAGATGGGCTGGGGCAGCAGAGGCCAGAAAACAAGGTATCTCCAGAGGACAGGGGGTGTGCGAGAGCCAAGCCGGCTACATCACAGGTTGTGTGTGTGTGTGTGTGTGTGTGTGTGTGTGTGTGTGTGTGTACAAGGAGGCAGCTGGAAGTGAGGCTGGAGCTGGACTGTAGAAGGTGTGCAGCCCTGGACAAAAGCGCTGGACTTGCGAGGTACAGACGAGAAGCATCCAGACACACAGAGACATCAACAGTCCCTGTACCCAGGGCGCTCTCAGGGCCAGCCTCGCGGGCATATGACCTGTGCAGTCACCCAGGCCCACCCATAGGACTCCATGCTTGGTTTAATGCTCTGCAGTCGCTGCCTTATGATCCTTAATGTATTTTCTTAAATAAAGTTACATTTTTTGTTTTTTTTAAATGGAAGTACTAGGGATTGGACCCAGGATCTCGCGCATGCTAAGCATGTGCCCCACCCCCAAGCCACACCCACTCCCCCCGGCCGTGCATTTTTAACACGTAGTCCTGCATTTTCATTTTGCACTGGGTCTCACAAATGAGGCGACCAGTCCTAGGAGCTCGTTGTTGACAATTAATAATAATAGCTACATACTGTATGATTCCAGCTATATGGTATTCTGGAAAAGGCAAAATTATAGCGACAAGTAAGATCAGTAGTTGCCAGGGGTTGAGGGGAGGGGAAGGATGAACAGACAGAGCACAGAGGATTTTTAGGGCAGGGAAAACACTCTACGTACGGATACTGTGATGGTGGACACATGTCATACGCATTTGCCCAGAGCCACAGAATGTGCAGCAGCAAGAGTGACCCCTGATGTAAACTAGGGACTTTGGGTGATAATGACGTGTCAATGAAGGTTCATGAATGATAACAAAGGTCCCATCTGGTGGGGATGTGGATAATGGGGGGTGCTGTGCATGTGTGGGAGCAGCGTGGGGGGTGAAGGGGAAATCTCTCCTTTCAATTTTACTGTGAACCTGAAATGCTCTAAAAAATCTTAAAAAAAAAAAAAAAAGCAGAATACTGAGACTTCTAGCCCCGACATCAGATCAGTTGGGGTTGGACATGGAAATCTGTGCTTCTCCCTTTAAAAGGGGTCCCAGGTGGTTCTGACAACAGCTCGGGCTGGGCCTTCCCACCCGGACCACGGGGCCGATGGAAGCCTGCGAGTAGGTGCACGGCGGGAGCTGAGCAGTGCTTAGCGGGTGGACAGCAGTGAGCGAGACCAAGGGAAGGCAGAAGACAGGGATGGGGAGGCACCCTCGCTCCAAGCCTGGCTCAGGCTTGTCCAGAAGTGCAGCATCTCAGGCCCTCCCACCTGGGCTCCTCGGCTCCGGGGGGCTTTTCCTCCCAGGCGCCAGTACCCCCTTCCCCTGTGAGCATCCAGAGAGGAAGTGCCCCTTCCCGCCAGTGCTTCGCCACCAGGGGCCGTTGGGTTCCCATAGGAGACGTGTGACAGTATCTGTAGATACTTTAGGTTGTCATGCCTTGGCAGTGTCATCTCACGAGTGGAGGCCAAGGAGGCAGTCAAACACCTAAACACCCTAAACCCACCTGCAGGGCAGCCCCTACTGTCAGCAGTGCTGAGGGTGGAAAACCCGCCGGAAGCAGTCCTGATGGCTGCGGAGGTACCAGAGCCTCAGCTCCTTGACCACTGGCTGGGGTGAGGGGCGCACCACCACCGCCAGAAGTCCCTGCCGGAGGAGGGAGCCAAAGTCACCTTCCGTGGGACTCTGTGCGGTACCAGCCTGGCCGCCTGGCTGCAGGCACACTTCCCCACACTCCTGCCTTTTCTGGAAACATTTTCTCAGCATTCACTTTCACACACAGTCCTCCTCTCAGGGTTTGGCTTCAGGGAAACCAGACCTGAGATCAGTGACCAGCAGCCTTCACTCGATGGCATAGTCACTCAGTGAGCTGTGGCTGCCTCACTTAGTGGAGCTGTACTGAGGATTCAGGCCAAGCGCAGATTAGGCAGGGAGGAGCGCTGTGATCCATTAGCCATGCCTGCCTTGGGTCCCCGAGGGGACATGGTGGCACGCATGCTGGACTGCAGGCCAGATGTCAGCTTTCCTTCCTCCATTCTTAGAGTGACAAAATGCAAAGCCATGGACATTGTGGAGGAAAAAGAAGAAAATGGTGCTGACGGAGGCTAGCAACGGGAAGACAAAGGAAGGACCAGTGTTTGGAAGAACCTTGAGCATTTGCCCAGATGCTGACTTGAACCTGAACTTGAAGTAGCCAAGGGCCTCCTTAACTGCAGTTGACTCCTTTAAAACATGATCTTTCTGGTGAGCCTGTATTTCCCATCCTTTCTGAGTTCACATCTGAGCGGGCACTTTTCTCCCCAGCTACAGATGACCGCTCGTGCCCAAACTGAAAAATATTAATTCTCTCTGTCTCCTGCCAAAAAGGCTAAAGCAATTACAGGCCCTGATATGAAACACAGATGTTAATGCATTTGGAAAAACAGACTCCTATAGACGAGCCGAGGTCCAAGTACGAAGCGCTTTTGGAATTAAAGTGCCGGGATCGAGTCATCCAGCCAGCCCCCGACACTAAAGCCCATTCTTCCCCAAATTCGCTCCAGCGTAGGGAACCTGGGGCCTCAGCACACATGCTGACATGTCCCCTATTTGCAGATGAGAACCAATCCACTCTTGGGTATCCACTGGCACACAAGCTCGAAATAATATAATTATAATCGTGACAGGGAAACTTCCCAAGATCGGAAAGTATTATAATTACGGGCAATTTTCACTTTTTGGAAATTGGGCTCAGATGCTGAAGAAAGGTTGTAAACGAGGCGCTCTCGGGTTTCAGCTCTGGAAGAGAGAACACATTGGAAGATTCGCTAGGATGAATGGGCCCAAGACTGGAGATGCTTGGGTGTGAGAGGAGGGCCAGCAGGTACCTGTTTCCCACGTCCTCGAGCTGGCCACCGCGCGTGGTGCTGAAACTCCCCCGTGCGAGACACAGCCGTGTCTGCCAGCTCAAAAGGCCCATGGCTGGAACGTCAGATTGTTCTTCAGCCACTTGTGCACATGTGTTTTGCTGAGCACCTGCTATATGCCAGGTTCCAGGTACAAAGGATACGACAGTGAGCAGAACAGACCAAACGCCTGCCCTCCTGGAGCGCCCACCCCTGCCCCGGCCACCACCATGGTCACCGCAGCTCCCACTGAGCTTTGCCGAGGCCTGATGAGGCTCACGAGGGTCCAAGACCCACGCAAGTTCATGCAGCTCCCAAGTGGTGGAGTAGAAGGTGAATCCAGTCACCTCTGAAGCCCCTGGTCTTTACCAACTGTCTACACAGCATCACTGGGGCAAGAGGGGCAGGCCTTCCACCTTCTCTGCCTCAGTTCCCTGGTGCAGAAGATATCCTCGCCTCCCATTACTGGATTCCTAGGGTTGCCGCGAAGGCAAAGGGAAACGTGTACCCTCCAGCGAGGGAGGAAAACCAGATGTGACTGGGGAGGGAGGCAAACTTCCTTTCCTCAGTCCCTGCCCTGCTATCGTGCCTCAGTTTCCTTGTCTGTAAAGTGGGGTGGACGATGGTACCTCCCTCGGGGGGCTGTGAGGGGAAGGACAGAGCGCTGCGTAGTCTGTGCTCAGAACAATCAGCATTGTCATGGTCACTGTCAGCGAAGGCAGCCAGTTATTCTCTCAGTTCAGAGAGATGTTACCCAAACAGGAGCATGATCACATCGTGAATTCAAAAGGCACTGGCCAAACGGGTGAGAGGAAAAGGAGCAGCCCTCTCCTACAGGGCAGGTCTGCAAGGGGGCCGCCTCACGGGACCTTGACCTTCATGGCCATTACGCGTTAAGTCCACGTGGAGTGACGGGAAGAGGGCAGCTTAGCATCATCTGTCACCTCCTTTCCCAGAAAGGCATCTAGGCTGCCATCCACTCACACCGGCCCTCACTAGCACTGTCCACACCCCACGTGCTTCCAGCAGGACAGGAGTCTCCACTTTCCTTGAACGGATGAAGTGACTCTGCAAGGGCCCTCAGATCCCCAAAGGGGCAGGACAGAATAGGGAGCAAGTCCACTCTGGGGACTTTAAAAAAAAAAACACTAGTGCCAAGGCGATACCAGGACCAGTTACATCAGAATTCTGGGGGTGGGGCCTTGGCACCCCTAATTTTACTTAATAGCTGGTTTTGAACTCCACCTCCACTGTGTGACCTGGGGAGGATCACTTGGCCTCTCTGTGTCCCAGTGACCTCATGCACCAGACGGGAGAACAGAGACTTCTCAAGCTTATCTTGAGAACTAAGAGAGTACGTGCAACTCACAAGCACTCGACGAATAGGATTTGCCACCACTGGTTCCCTGAGCACCACCCACGTCTTCCCTGTAAAGTCAGTTTGGGGATGAAGTAAGGAAGGAAATAGAAGGCATAGAGATTTTAAAAACCACCAAGGCTCACAGTGGCCTTCACTCACGGGACAGGAGACCAGTGGACATTTGGTGCCGGGCTGCCGAGCAGGGCAGGCTGACTGCGCTTCGGCCACTCGACCCCAGCTGGACGCAGCAGCTGGCCACCGGCTCAGCAGGGGCCGCTGGAGGCAGGCTTTTTCAGAGTGATCCCTTTGGACACACAAGTGGACCTCAAGAGCTCCTGTGTCCTTCTGAAGCCACTCCGTGCTGGGATTTGAAGGGGGTCCTGGAGGGAGGCAGCCAGGAGAAGTCACCTTGACCAAGCCACTCTCCTCTGACCTTCCAAAACGTTCCGGCTGTGCCGGAAAGTCAGTGCTCCCTCCTTGCCCTCTAGGGAGCTGAACCAGCAACTCCTGAGAAAGCCACTCAAAACCAGAGCTCACACCCTGGGGCTGAGGTGTAGTGGTGAGAGGTTAAAGCCAGGAGATGTGGAACCAGGCACGTAGGCAGCAAGAAGGCTCTGGAAGCTTCCAGAAGCCTCCAGAACCAGAGCTCAACAGGATCTCCACTCTCAGCCAGCCCCTTCCCTGTGCTGCTGAGACTGCCAGTCAGGGCCTGGACCACACTTTGGGTTCAATCCTGTGGGAGAAAACAGTCTTCTTTGAGAGACCAAGCCAAAAGGAACCTGGGGGCCTGGACCAGAAGACACCTCTCCCCTTGCCTCTCGGGCACGTTAAGACAGCCCACAGGTAAGAGAGGAGAGATCCCGGCCACCAGTTCTCAGCCCTGGCTCCGCAGGGAACCACCTGGGAGTTTTAAAAAGGCCAGCCCCAGCCCCGATTCTGATGTACCCACAGTTGGAAAAGAGCCCCAGGTGATTCTAATCACAGCCAAGGGCGAGGACCTCAGCTGGGGACTCACACTCGCCCTGTTTGAGCCTGGTTCCTGCAGTGGAGGAAATCTGTACAAGCAAGAAGTACCAGGGTGTTGCTATGGCCAAGAACATGAGCCCTGGAATCTAAGAGACCAGAGTTCGAGTCCCACCTCTGCCACATTTGAGCTGTGTGATCTCAGGTAGGTTACTTCCCCTCTCTGAGCCAGTTTCCACACCTATAAAATGGGGATATCAAATCTTTACAGGATCAATTCCAAGGCACAAAATGAAAGTGAAGCGTGCACCAAATGATGAGAAGCCTCGAGCAGGGGGTGGGGATGGCAAAGACTTAGGAAGGGTCCAATGACCCGCCACCCTGGGGCCACCCCTCGGGCACAGGGACCACAGACGCTCTCCCAGTAAGACATCCTCGACACCGGGCACCTTCCCACTCGCTTCTGTGCATGGCATCCTCTGGGAGTTTGTCAGCAACACAGAAGCTCCGGCTGCATCCCAGCAAGCCGCCTGACCCAGAGCCTGCGTTTTCACCTGATAGTGGGGGAGTTGTGTCACTAGGCTGAGCTGTTAAAGGGCAAGGATGCCCCTGGGCTCAGGCCAGGGAAGCTCTGGATGAAGCTTCCTTCTGGAGAGGAGGGAAGAGCTGCGGCAGGTGTGTATTCCTGGATGGTTGGGGGCACTGGCTCAGGAGACCGATGCACCTCCTCCACGCGGGGAGCTGGGAGCCCTGCACAGGGCTGGGGGTGTGGTGCTGGTGGGGCTGTGGGTTTCGGCGCCCCAACCTGGGCAGCACAGGCTCAGCGCTTGCCTCCGCCCTCAGTGCCGCGAGCTGCCTTGGGCTGGAGGGAACTGGCGAGCAGCCCCGCTGCCCCCTCCTCTGGCCCATCCCGGGGACATTCCCTCTTCCTCAGAGTGACTCAGGCTGCAGCTGATCCAATCTTGGCCCCAGAGACCACTCTGAGGTCAACCTCCTGGCAGCCAAAGTCCCTGAGACAGACCAAGGGACATTTTTCATCCAGCGGCCAACTTCATCCCAACCTCGGCAGCGACTGCCCACAAGCGGGTCCCGCTGGCCTGGCTGGCCTGCGGCCCCCAGGGTGTCTCACTGAGCAGCTGTGTCCCCTCCAGGTGCGGCAGCACTTGTGGGGAGGGAAGCTCAGATCTTCGAGAAGGAAGGGGAAGGGTGGGGCTGGAAGTTGCCCAATCTCAGTTCCTCGAATAAAACCCTTTAGCTTGCAGGACCCCCACTCAACACCCTCATCTTGAGCTGGAACCAGAGTTTGAGCCACTGGGGCAGAAGTGGGACCAGTTTCTGGAAGCCAAGCCTCAGCAGGTCAGCCCCAGGCCCTGGATTCAGAGAAGGAGGGTAAGACTCCAATCCCCGAGCCCCTCACCCCCAACTCCCAGCAAGGCCACTGGAGCCAAGGTCACCATCCCCAGACCTGCCTCTTGGCACCCACCCACCCCACGACCGCCCAGGGCGGCCCCGGCACGCCTCTGCGGCTGTTTGGGGCCTGCTGCAAGCGCAGCCCGAGGGCTGTGGAAGGCCTCCAGCTAGGCTCATTATCGGAATTTAATCTGGATTCCGAGAGATCAAGAGGACTCCGTGGAAAGTGGCCGCCACAGGGAGAGAGGCGCTGAGGCCGCCCCGAAGCCGGCTAATCCGCAGCACCCCCAGGGCTTTCCTGGAGCTCAGGCCGGGGCTCGCCGGAGAGCCAGGTGTCCCAGCTCTGCGCTCCGCATGGCTGGGCGGTCGGCCTCAGGGAGGCCACGGCTCCCTTCGCAGGGGGAGCAGGCGGCCACCCAGCAGGGCGGTGGGGGCAGGCTCAGGACTCCTCAGTGATCAGATCAGACAAGGGCCTTCAGCTCGAAGAACACGTGTGGCACAGGCTGGGGAAATACAAACGAGCGCTCCAGCTTGAAGCAAGCTCCTCCATCCCCGTCAGAGACGGCATAATTAAGGACTTTAGCAAAGGGGGCAAAGACAGTACCGCAGCCCGAACCTGGAGCTCTCCATTCTCCTAAGGAGGCCTCTGCATTCCTGGCGACGAGGATGACGATGGTGAGGGTGGTGGTGATGGTGACAGTGATGGCGATGACACTAATGTCTGGTAAACCTTTACTGAGCGCTTGCTATGCTTTAAGTAACCATGTTAACTCCCTTTATCCTCACCACAACCCTGGGAGGTTGATCAGCTATTATTCCCATTGTACAGGGGAGGAAACTGAGGCTCTGAGGGGTTACTACTTCCCAAGGCCACACTGGTACGTAGCGTTGGGATTCGAATCCACACTCCACTAATAGCTAAGTTATCCTGGGGAATTACACAATAGGATCATTCGCTTCTGGATCCAAAAACAAAACAACCCACCCAGAAAAAAAAAATCAATATTTTTTTGGAAAAAAATGTTAACTTTTGCAGAATGAGGGCCCTGCTTCCCAGTTTCAAGTATAGAAAGGAAGTTTAGACATCTGAAGCAAGCAGCCCCTCCGTCCCCTCCCACTGCCTCTCGTTCCACTCCCGGCTCTACCTTCTGCTTTGCACCTGCCACGTCATCCTAGGTCGCCTCCTCTGCTTGACTGTCACCTCCCCAAGGGCAGGGACTGGGGTCGTATCATTTCCACCACTGCACAGCCCACAGCGGGTGCTCAAACATTTGAGGGACTCAGTCTCCCAGCAAAGCCCAAAGCCCCCTGAGGCGGGAACCCAACGCTGGGCTGAGCATCCTCAGCGATGGTCTGTGGCCACGCTGCTCATCGGGGCAGCCTGCCATGCTAGCCACAGAGCTGCTGACAGCTGCCCCACCGGTCCCTCTTCCAACCACAGTGACTCAGGCCTTCCCCACTCCCAGGGCCACTAGATCCACCGCGTGGATCTAAAGCAGGGTCGAGGAGGTGGCCCCTTCAAGCTGTGACGGAACCAGGTGCCCACGAAGTCAGCAGGTTGACACAGGCAGAGACGAGGAGCTGCCGGCAGCCGCTGGGGGGCCAAAGACTCGTGTTTCATCCAAGAGAGGGCCAAGGGGCTCACCCAACTCTGCACCAATGGCTCCCTTCTGTCCTTCCTACGACCTGTGCTCATCCGCACCTCAGGATGGTGGCCATTGTAGTTCCCCTGAGACGCTCTCCCCCATCCCATTTCGGATCCTTCTAGACGTTCAAATGTCCCCAGCTCAACAGGCCGTCAATGACCACCAACCACCTTATCAGGCCAGTGGCTCTACTGAGTTGCTAACTTGCTGATTGCCTGACTTCTTCACCTTGTTATGGGTTGATTGCATCTCCTAAAAAGATGTGCTTGAGCCCTACCTCTGAATTAGTAATTAAGGTCTTTCAGGATGTAATGAGTTAAGCAGTGAAGTCACGCCTGAGCAGGGCGGCCCCTAATCCAAGATGACCGGTCTCCTGATCAGAAGAGGGGAGAGGCGCACTGCGGAGACGCCACGAGAAGGCAGAGCCGTGTGACAACGGAGGCAGACGTGGGAGCCACGCAGCTGTGAGCCAGGAATGCAGGCAGTCCACAGCCACCAGCAGAAGCTGGAAGAGGCAGGAAGGACCCTCCCCTGTGGACTTCAGAGGCAGAGTGGCCCACTGACACCTTAATTTCAGACTTCTGGTCTCCAGTACCATGAGAAGCTATGTTTCTGTTGTTTCAAGCCATCCAGCGTGTGGTTGCCCTGAGAGGGGAGCCCCTAGGACATCCCTCAACGAAGTTTAGACTAGGTCGCTGCCCCGTAACGGGGCTGGTTTATCCCATAGTTCTGAGGCCAGCGCCAGGCACAGAGGTGCTCAGAATCGCTGGGCTCACTCGGCTCTCTCCAAGTGCAGTGGCCTCCTTACTCTCCCACCACCCGAAGAGGTGCCCAGCACACTCATCACTGAGTCTCTGCTGCTCTCCCCTGCCCCTGGAGTAGGGTGGTGCACACAGCAGGTGTGGGAACATGGGTGGGGTGCCCCTCGCATCAAAAGCAGCACCCAAGGATGCTCCAAGCCTAAAAGCAAGCTTCCATTTACAGGAAGGAGGGCCCGCATCAGCAGCATCCGAGCTGACCCCAAAGACCACCGGCCAGGGAGGGGGACTCATTCCTGGGTGGAGAACTTCAGCGAAGAGTGACACCATGACATCAGCTAACCCTTCCCGTCCTGCTCAGCCAAACCCACTTGGGGCAGCGACATTCCTGAGGTTAAACCTCCCGATGGCGGTCTGAGGCAGGTGTGGGGAGCTTGCTAGGAGGCCCGGGGTGTGAGCTGGGCTCGGCGTTTGCACAAGCAGGCCGACCGAGTGCTACTGAGGACGTGCCTCTGGGCACCTGCCTCGCCTCCAGTGAGTCAGCCTTCACGAGAAAAGTCAAACACACGCTCTTGTTCAAGAGTCCCGGGGGATCTGTCAGAGGACAGAGCAAACATATGTCAGCCCTGAGAATGAACTCAATGCTTCTTGTTAACAGCCTGGACCAGGGCCCAGCCCGCCAGGGTTAAGTGGGGCACCTAGTGCCTTTAGCAAGATTTGGAGGAGACTGCCAAGGATGCCTGCCGGCAGACTGCTGCCTCCCCCAAGCCACACCCACACTCCTTCCCTGGTACCAGCCCTCCGGGAGGCTCTGCCATCCCCTCTAGCAGGGGAGCAGTACAGGGCAGTGCGTTCAAGTGGGGGCTCTAACATGCAAATTTAACCCACACAGAGATGCCATTTGTCACCCACCAGACAGACGGACAAACACCAAGACAGTCTGACAAGAGCCCGTGCTGGGGAACACTTGGGGAGCCAGGCCTCCTCTGTGCGGCTGGTGGGAGTACAAACTGACATCACCTCCAAAAGCAGCTGAGCAAAATCTACCAGAGTTACTGATGTGTGCGCCCTTTGACCCCAAAGTTCTATTTCTAGAACTATATCCAACGAATAGGTGTGCACAACTGCTACCTGCCCCCACCGGCACGGTCTGTAATTTGGAAAAGTTGAGGGCCCACCGTGTGCACGCAGGAAACGGGTTAAACACTTAATAGCATAGCCCGCGTGACGGGAGACGTGTGGTGATTAAGAGGACGAGGATGCCCCCTGTGAAGTGACATGGAAAGATGGTCAAGGTTTTGTGACACAAGTGGATGCAGGAGAGACTATGTGATGAGATACCATTTGTGAAAATAGTTAAACACACAGGTATTTTTGCTGATTTGAAAAAAGGCAAGAAACTGGGGGCAGAGGCAGCTAACGAAGGCAAAACACGGGAAACACTCAAGAAAAGTTTGGTTTTCTTAGTATTTAAGATGACCCCAAAGAGACAGTGCTTGCCAAACGAGGTGCTGACAGTCTCCATGTCCCTGGATGTGCTAATAGGTCCCCTTTCCAGCTGAAGGTGCTTGGACTGCCCATCAGAAAGGGGCACCCACACCACCCTTCTTCCATTAATTTCGAGGAATGGCATGGGGGGAGGGTTAAAAATACGGCAGCCCAAGATGTTCAAAAACCCAGCCTCTGGGTAGTACCACCTTGGTCGCATCCACCTCGGGGCTGCAGAATGTCCTTGTTAGATGACATGCAGATGTTCCAGCTCATTCTTAGCCTTCTTACCTCTCAGAGGACTTTAAAACTAAACTAAAGGGTCTAAACTTAAGAAATTAAAAGTCTTATTACACAAGCTTTTGGTTCCTGACCTCAAGATTCTTGGAAGGCTAAGAATTCTGTGCTGTTTATTTTTGGTTTGGGGATTCTTATCCTAACGTCTAATTACTAGTGGCCACTCTCATTGGTTGCCAGACATCATGTGCTGGGTTTCAGGGATGAATGAGAGGGGTAGACGGTCAAAAAGATTCCTTCCTCTTCCTCACCCTCCTAAACACATGCCGACCCAGACCACCCCCAAGTGCACAGGGGGCTACACGCCCCCAGGCCCCCCTGGCCGTCCCCTGTTCCCAACTCCATCTGCTGATGGTGACAGCTTTATAACGTCATACACCATCCTGAGAAAAGGTACTGAGTCCAGGGCCTGGCACACGGTTGGTGCTCCCTGGAGGAAGCAGCCGTGACTCCCCCTGCCCCAACCTGGCCCCACCCTCCAGCTTCCATCTCCTGGTGGCTCAGGAGGCTCAGGACCCCTCCCCAGCACCAGCACAGCACCCACCTGCCCAGGTGCTCCTGCAGCACCTGGTAAACGCTGATCCGGAACGTCTCGTTGTGGAAGTGTTCCCGGATGTAGTCCTTGTAGATCCGAAATTCGGCGGCAGTCACGGCTTCCCCTTCTGGGATCTTGGAAAGGTCAAACCGGAACTCCCGGTGGTGGTAGCGCGGATGGAAGAACTCTTTGTCGTGCTCCACTGGGGAGGGAAGAAAGCACGCATCAGCGCCGAGGGCTCATTAGTAACTGGGAGGCCCTCTCCCAGCTCAGAGTCCAAGCATCTTGGCTAAGATAGAGACGTGCCCGTTGCCAGCGACCTGCCGCAGACCTAAGGGTCACAGCCCCAGAGCAACAAGTCTGCATCAGCCTGTGGGGAGGGCGGGGCGCTGACCAAGTCATCCCAGAGGCCCTGGACAAGCCTGGGTTCCAGGGGCTCAGGCCTGGGCTCAAATCCAGGCTCAGCCACCACCTAGCTGAGTGGGCCTGGACAAGGAACCAGGTAAGCTATCTGGACCTCAATCTCCTCGTCTGAAAAATGGGAATAAGTCCTCCTGCATGGGTTGCTGTGAGAGTTAAGAGATCTAATTCCCACAAATTGTTCAACCGCTGGTAGGGCTGGACAGCTGTGAGCTGAACTGGTAAACGGAACCCTCACTGTGCACATCCTGGGGCACCTCGGGCCAGCGGTGCTCAGCCCCGGCTGCATGTGAAAATCACCGTGGGAGCTCTGAAGGAAATACTGATGTCCTGGCTCCGTGGTGGGCTGGTAAATGTTTGATAACGGGCTCTCTGGGACCCGATGTGCAGTGTCTGCCAATTTCCATCTTGGCAGCTTTCAAGCTACCAAAGTGAGGTCACTGAGGACGGAGGTGGGCAGGCTGGCACACAGTGGGGTCCAGCACCCCGCTGCTCTCACCCCTCACGGAACCAAATGAATCAGTATCTTTGGGGAGGGGGCCCAGAAACTTGTACTTTTTAAAGCACCCCAGATGTTTCTAATAGCAGCCAGGGTTTACAAGCACAGCTTTAGACTATAAGCAGAGAAAGAGGTGAACGGCAGTGTCTTGTGGGGGAAGGGAGCTGGAAAATGACTTCAGGACAAAATAAGGCAAAGGGATGCAGCCCTTCTCTCTTACACTGGCAGTGATACTAGGCTAAGATATTACACCCATTTCACAGATGATAGACACCAAGGTGGATATAAGTCCAAAGACAGTGTCTCTGGGAGTGAGCCATGGTTCCCAAGGATCATGCACCCTTTGGACCAAAACGGAGCAGCGATGAGGGTGAGCGTCATCAAAGGCTGCACAGATGCAGAATGGCCACGCTCAGGTGGGCTGGCAGCATCTGCAGATAACTTTCATCCCTAGGGAGACACAGCCCCATCTCTACCTCCTGCCTCACGGCTGGGGGGCCAGGGAGACAGGGAGAGAGAGTGGAACCACCTTGGCCAGAAGAGAGGAGAAACATGGCCAGTGCACTCCAGCTTTCTGAGCCCTGGAAGCTCTCAGGCTGGGTTAGGGCTGCCACGGGTACACGCAGGACGGGCATGCCTTTGGGGAAAGGGGTTCACAGCACTGGCAGCCCAAAGGCCCTTTTAAACCCAAAATCTGTTTCAAGCTTTAATAATAGTTCCAAAAGATATTGGAGGTGAGGGCAGGGGCCTCGAAGGATTATCCACTGGGCAGAAGAGGCAGGTGAAGTCCTCAAGGCCAGGGACCCTCCAGAAACCGTTCCACTGTCTCCCTGGATTGCACTGTCCTCCTCACACACATGCCCTTTGTACCCACGTGGGACACTTCTCTTCTGACTCGATTTATGAGAAAGGCTGAACTGGATGGCAAAGATTGGTGTTGGGGACATCACTGGTCCTTCACTTTGATTTATGGAAAAGATGAGGATGGAGGAGTCTATCATGGTGGCCTCTACCAAGTGATGCCCACTGGGGGTCAAGTGAGCCTCAGGAGGGACCCCAGGGTGAGGGGTCTCTGTCACTCTGGAAATGCCCCAGGCCAGTCCTTGGTCACCCTTCTGGCTCATTAAACCCTCGCGTCACCCTTGGAGGTAAGCACAATGCTACGCTGGGAAGGGATGCACCTGAGACCCAAGGGGTGTGGGGCGGCCTGCCCAGGGTCAGAGAGCTGGGACTCAGACCCAGATCCCCGCCAACACAAGGCTCAGCAAGGAGAGTCCCTCTGCTTGTCTGCAGAACCTTGTCACTGATGGCAACGTACGTGCAGTATGCCCCCAACCATGTGCCTGCAGCTCAGTGAATTGTCACAGTGAACCCACCCACTGAACCTTCTCCCAGATCAAGAAAGAACATCACTTGCGCCCTCTGCATCTCCCCCAACGTCTCCAACCAGAGCTTAGTTTTGCTTGGTTTTGAGCATGATGAGCAGGGGAAATCCAGTGTCTGTTCTTTCGTGCCGGGCTTCTTCCAGGCAGCAGCATTTTTGTGCTTCACCTGTGCGGCTGGGGACGTCCATCCATCCTCACTGCTGTATAATATTCCTTGTTTGATTACATAGCTCCCAGATCCATTCCACAGGGCATGGGCATTTGGGTAGTTTCCCATTTGGAGCTCTGAACACCCGGGCACCCAGAAGTGAGTTGTGTGTGTTCAGTGTCGCACTAGGAGTGTGCCAGGAGGAGCGGTGGAAGAAGACAAGTCTGTCCTGTGAAGCACCTGGGCACAGTCTGGGGACCACCCGTGGCCTCCTCTAGTGCTTTTATGCCCGGGACCCAGGGGTGGGGGCTGGGGTGAGGCAACAACTCCTCGAGAGAATCCCTGCACCCTCAGTGAGCAGGCAGCGTGGGCACCCCAGCACCCCATGGGTGAGCTTGCAGTGAACTCACTGAGCTGCCCCCCGGCCCCACCATCCCACCCGATCCAAGGTCACCAAAGACCACCCATAACCAAATGGAAAGGGCATCCTACAGTCGCCATCTTGCTGGACCTCCAGGTAGCAGCAGTCAACACCTGGCTCTTCCAGCCTTCGCGGACCTCGCCTTCCTGTGGCTCCTTCCCCGTGAACTCTTACTTGTCTCTCCTCACCCTCCGCCCCCATCATTCCGGCCACTCCCTGAAACACGCCCCTACGTGGAGCTCTGTGGGACATCAGAGCGCGGGGCATAAGCCAAGGCACCCTCCCCCATGCTGACAGGGGGCACAGATGAAGCCTCCCTTTCCAAAATCTTCCATTGTCCCCCAGCAGAGCCAAAGCCCCGAAGGCCAGAAAGAACCCCTGGGGTGCGATGCTTCGACATTCGGGAAAGAAGGTTGCTTTGTGCCTGTCAAGCAGGATGCCTGAGACTGAGCAAGACGTAACAAACCTCGGTCCCCCAGCTCCCAGAGCTGGGCCAGACCACACCTCACAACGGCTCCTGCGGGCAAACACGGCCATCAACCCGAGCAGAGAATGGGGATGTGGGCCCCCATGTGCAAGGGAAGATAGCTGAAGAACCCAGAAGTGCAAGTGCGTGTTTTACAGAGTGCATGCTCCCGACGGGTCCCGCAGAGAGCACCCCTCGCCACCATGTGGGGGGCAGGACTGAGCCCATTTTACCCACGAAGAAACTGAGCCTCAGGGAGGCCAGGTCACAAGTTAGGTGAGTGGCTGAGCTTCGACACCCACAGTCTTGACCCCTCCACTCCCTGGAGCCAGGTGGCCCGAGTTCAGATCTCAGCTGTGCCCCTTGTGGTCTTGGCCACGTTACTTAACCTGTGTGTGTCCCCTTCCTCCAGGGACGATCACATTGGCCCTTCCTCATGGAGTTGTTGGGAAGGTCACGGAGGCAACACCTACAACAGTGCCCGACAAATGGAAAGTAATTTGTGTCTGTCATCATTACAGGGCCTCCCAAACAATGAGCTATTAGAGTGACAGTGCAGAAGAAGTAAGTGTGCATGTGGATATTTACATAGTTCCGCTATGATAACTTTATTTGAAAAAACTACAGTAGATCAAACGGAAAAGAAATGTTTGAGTAAGCATGATGTTAACACAGGTACACTGATATATAATCACATGTATAGTTTGTCGCAGCAGGTGTATATGTAACTTTTTTTTAACGTGTAAGATAAAACGTATCTTAACTGCTAAGCCAGTTAAGATGCCAGGGCTAGAAGGTTTCTTTTAAAAAAAAAAAAAAGATAAATGGATAAAGTGTGTCACTAAATTTCTTGCAAACGTTTGCAGGCTCTTTGGGATGGCTTTCCGAGTGAAGTTCTTTCATTAATTATTTTAGAGCAATGAGAGGCATGAACTACGTACGCCATTATTCTATTCTTCCTGAAACCCATATAATCCTGTAATTTATCAAAGAAGTCATAAAACAAACAAACAAAAAGAGCAGTGACTAATTCAAAGTTCAAACCAAGTCCCAAATCTCACCTTCCCAAGGTTTCCATTTTATATGGAAACCCCTGGATTTCACACCATTTCAGTCTCAGGGGTCAAGATGGTTTAATAGCCACCACTAAAGCAGAAAATTATGTTGTTACACTTTGTTGTGAAATTACAGTAGATTACCCAAGACCCGAGTTTTAAATGTCTAGAGTGGATCTCTCCCTGTGCCCATCAAGAAGAGCTACCTAGGGAAACCCAGAGCCTAGGAACCCAGCCTTTTCTCCCACTGCCCCTCTATATTCCAGAACACCACTGACTGAGAGAACGCACAGGCATTAACAAAGGACTTTCACCTTCAAAAGATTAAAAGGGCCCAAATCCCCAAGACCAAAAGATAAGTCCAAAGAAAACAGATTCTGGAAAAACCGTCCTGACAGCCAGCCAGCCCTGTGACTGTCCCCAAAGCCAACTCTAGTGTCGTCCTTTCACAGCAGCCTGAATTAAGAACCCCAAAGCTGGCCCTGGGAGGGGACGTTCTGGGCTAGAGGGTGTCAATAAAGGCAGAGGCAGGTGGAACAGGAGGCACCCACCTGGATATCTGCTCTCCTGACCCTCCGACATGTCAGGCAAGACCTCTGCCCCACAGACAGCTCAAGCCTGATCCCCAGGCGTCACCCAGCAGTGTCCTGCCTCTCTCAGCACCTGGGCTTCCTCCTCCCACTTACAGTCACATGAAATGTACAGGTGTGCCCCTCACTGAGTTAAGTGTCCTCTGCACGAGCCGATTACGATAACCAAAGGCAGCTTGCAAAGGGCAGCAGGAATTTAAAGAGTACCTAAGTGAAGGTATTCAGAACCATGCTTTGTGGAACTGTATTTAAGACCCTAAAAATTAGGGGGCTGTACCCTCCAATACGCACATACTTATGTGTATACATAATACTACACAAAGATAAAGGCGTGCAGTACGTTCTTATACACATGAGAAAAGATACAGAAGATACAGTATTTCTCCTCCCTAGGGGACCTTTTTGTGCTGGGACACAGCCCCTGGTGATGTCACCAGTAGGTGCCATGTTTACCCATGGTGGCTCTTCCAGTCAAGCCAAATGGTCCCAAAGGAGATGACATCCTATCCCATGACCCCCTTGTCCAGAGTTGGGGGATGGGAGGGAACAAGCTCCAAGCTGAGCCAAACACAGGATTTCTTTTATTGTTACTGGCACCTGGTGGGAAAGAGCCCTGTTTTCTCCGCCTTGAACTCTAAGGATGTAAGGTGGCGCTCTGGGCAGCCACTCACCACCACTGCACAAGCCGGTGGGTGAGGAAGAAGACTCCAGGCAGAGAGGACAGAGCTCAGAGCTGATCAGGGAAGACTTCTAGGTTGGATACCCTAGTCTGGCAGTCCCCACCCACCCTGAAGTTTGGAGTTTCAGTTCTAATTTGCGAGTCACATGGAGACCCTCCAAGTAAGTCTGCTTTAAGCTAATTAAAGTCAAGTTTCTATCCTGTGCAACCACGGCAGTGCAGCAAAACAATCATGAGCCCAATTACACACACACCCAGACATGGACGGGCAGGAAACACGCCCAGGTAATAGTGGGTATCTCCAGGTGACCTTCTGCCCTGAAAGTTACTTTCTTCAGACATGGATAATTTCCAAGTACAAGATGACCCCCTGACCGAGCTCTGTGGGATCAGGGGCAATGACTGTCTAGATTATGAACCTCCAGTGCCAGCACAGCCCGACGCTTAGTAGGGCTGCAAAAGTCTACTGGATTCAATATATCACTTCTCATGTAATTCCCTTCCAGCCTTTAAGTCAACTGTTTTATGGATAACACACATGCAGTAAAGCACATAGATCCTAAGTGTTCACGAAGTTCAATGAACTTTCTCGATGCACCCAGAGCAGGACACAGCCCATTCATTACTAGCACCACAGACATCCCCACAGGGCTCCCTCCCAAACACCAGCCCCCTGCTAATCCCCAAAGGTGACCGCCATCCGAACACCTGCCACTAGACTCACCGTGCCTGCCGGGTGTTCCCCCTTCTGCACCTGCTTCCTTCATTCATGCCCCCGTCTCCCTTGAAGCAGGACTGGAATGGACAGAAGTCAAAGATTGGTCAAAGGCAAACATTTGAAGAGAGGGAAACTGTGAAAGGCTGCCCAGTGCCAGCTTGGGATGCTAGCGGGCAGGCATGCCGGTGGTGGATACAGACGCAGGAGGAAGACACCACAGCTGAAGTCTGAGGGAAGAAAACACGTGTAGATGCACATAGACTAAACTCAAGGTGACCTGGGGGGAGTTCAAGTGGGACATCTGACTGGACAATTGAAAAGAGAATCTCTGGAACACAGGCAGGAATGTCCAGCTGGGAGCTGCTGAATCGGGTTATGGGTAGTTTTGTGGGTAGAACGCACCTACGATGAGAAAGATGAGCACAGCCTCGGAGCACCACCGGGGGCCGCGCGGGAGACGGAGAGCACGGCCGCCGGAAGAACCCGGACCAGAGGGAGCAGGGTCAGAGACGGGCAAGAGAACATGACCAGGGGGCGGCCAGATTCAGATAAAGGGACAGGGAGACCATTCACTGGATTGGGTCACCGGCTGCTCAGAGACCCCCAGGAAGCTGTCACAGTGGAGACAGCCACGCAGAAAAGACACTTGAGAGCAAGACCGTGGCCGGTTGCAGATGAGAGACATTTGCCTTGTCGAGGGTGGACTGTCGGCCCCTCCAAAGCTGTCTTCACGTCCTCCTCGAGATGCTCTCCTGGCCAGCTAGGAGGAGTTGGTAAACGGGGAGTAAACAAGTTAATCGCCCAGCAGCTCCTTCCAAAACATTATGGTTTTTAGAAAAAGCTTAGTTAACTTTCCAGGCCATGCAGTCCTCCCGCTGTCCCCGAGGCTGCCACAAAGTTTGCAGAGGGGACCAAACATTTTATAAGCAACGGGGCACTTTCCGAGTAAAAACTGCAAGTCCAGCATTAGAAGTCTGCTCCTCACTCAGAGTCTGGTTTCCCCGAGCTCAAACTGGACCACGGAGCCGCAGTTCTGGGCTGAGGATGGACCCCCAAACCCTCTTAATGAGAATAAGTCTCCGAGAACCAGCAGAACCAACCAAACTCCACAATACAGCCAGAAACTGGAATGGAGTTTCCCAAGACCCTTGACCTCTTAGGGTCCCACGGCCCAGGATCCGTCCTCCATCCCGATTTCACTCTGAAACTTTCAACCCAGGCCCCTTTCTGTCCTACGGGGATACAATTCATCCAGAAGATTCTGGCACAAGGGAGAATTCACCGGAGCTGACGTGACCAAGCCTGCTGTCACTAGGCGATTTATAGCCCTGCAGGATGTGAAATGGCTCTTCATTCACTGGAAGATTTACATGGCAAGATTAAGGAACATGAAAAGGCACGCCATAAATCGGGAGTTTTAGAAAACTGACAGGCACACCAACTGCTCTACCAGGAAAACGTTCTCTTAGTAACACGAGCGTTGATACACTAGGCTGCTCTCACAGGGGAAGGGAGGAGACAGTCCTGAACGCAGAGAAAAGGAACATCGCATAAACGTCTAAAATGATTTAAAAAAAAAAATGCTGCCAAGAAAATATTCCAGCGTCTTCTCGCCCCCACAGTACTCGTTCTACGAGGACTTCCTGACGCCCGGCTCTGGGTGAGGGAGCCCGCTGCTGTCTGGGGACAGGAGAGATGCTGAGAAAAGCAGCTGGATTGCAGCTCTGTCACCACCTACCCCCTGAGCTGGGTAATGGGTACCATTTTTTAATTTTTATTTTCAATTTTCAATTATTTACAAATAATGTAAAATTGACCATCTTAACCATTTTAAAGTGCACAGCTCGACAGTATTAACCCACTCACGTTGCTGTGTGACCAATCTCCAAGATGCTTCTAATCTTGCAAAACTGAAACTCTGGCGCCATCACACACAACTCTCTGTTCTGCACCCACCCCAGACCCTGGCATCCACCGTTCTACTTTCTGTCTCTGTGAATTTGACTTCCCTGTGTACCTCATGTAAGTGGAATATTACAGCATTTATCCTTCGGTGGCTGGCTTATTTCAACGTGTATTATGTCTTCAAGGATCATCTATGTTGCAGCAGGTGTCAGAATGTCTTTTGTTTTCAGGGCTGAATACTATTCCATTGTACGGATACACTACATTTTGCTTATCTGGTCATCTGTCAGTGAACACTTGGCTGCTTCCACCTTTCGGCTACCGTGAATAAAGCTGTGCGTATGGGTCTGCAAATATCTCTTTGAAATCCTGCTTCCAATCTGTTTGGATGTATGCTCAGACATGGAATTCCTGGATCAGTCGGTATTTCTATTTTCAATTTTTTGAGGACATATTGTACTGTTTTCCACAGAGGCTGCTCCATTTTACAATCTCATCCCGAGCACTAAGGGTTCCAATTCCTCCACATTCTCTCACCAGCACTTGTTATTTTCTGATATTTTGTTTTGATGGTAGGTAGGGATGATGTGAGGTAGACGGGCCACAATTAAAAATGCCCTCCCACTGGTCTGGAGGCCACATCATCTGTGTCACACACACACCACATCCTGTTGGCCCCCAGCCAGGCCAATAGGCACACAAAAAGATGCTCAGCATCACTAATTATCAGAGAAATGCAAATCAGAACCACAGTGAGGTATCACCTCACACCAGTCAGAATGGCCATCATTAAGAAGTTTACAAATAATACATGCTGGAGAGGGTGTGGAGAAAAGGGAAACTTTCTACACTTTTGGTGGGAATGTAAATTGGTGTAGCCATTACACAGGACAGTATGGAGATTCCTTCAAAAACTAAAACTAGACTTACCCTATGATCCAGCAATCCCACTCCTGGGCATATATCTGGAGAAAAATATGATTCAAAAAGACATATGTACCCCAATGTTCACAGCAGCACTATTTATAATGCCAAGACGTGGAAGCAACCTAAATGTCCATCGACAGATGATTGGATAAAGAAGATGTGGTATATTTATACAATGGAATACCACTCAGCCATAAAAAACAATAGAATAATGCCATGTGCAGCAACAAGGATGGATCTGGAGATTGTCATCCTAAATGAAGAAAGCCAGAAAGAAAAATGCCATATGATATCGCTTATATGTGGAATCTAAAAAAAAAAAAAAGAGACACAAATAAACTTATTTACAAAAGAGAAACAGACTCACAGACATAGAGAACAAACTTATGGTTACCAGGGGGGTGGGAAGATAAATCAGGAGTTCAAAATTTATAGATACTAACTACTTTATATAAAATAGATAAACAACAAGTTTCTACTGGGAAGTATATTCAATATCTTGTAGTAACCTATAATGAATATGAATATGAAAATAAATATATGTATGTTCATGTATGACTGAAACATTATGCTGTACACCAGAAATTGACACATTATAAACTCACTTGATGTCAATAAAAAAGAATGCAAAGAAAAAAACCCTACTCAGAGGTAAGCACGTGAATTGTGTCCATTTTACAGATGAGAACACTGAGGCTGAGAGAGTCAAGTCACTTGCCTACATCCATGCAGGTGGTCTGAACACCCATATGGTCTTCCCCCCTCTGCCAGACTCTGTCCCTCTTAGCCAACCTTCTTAGCCATGGAGACAATTAAATAAAGACATCCCTGAAGTACACACCAAGCTCTCAGCACACACGATGTGGTCACAACATTAATCTCTTTAAAAGCTAAACTCAGATAGTGAAGACGCTGCATTCCACTCAGGTCCCCTCTCGGGTTTATAAATTTTGCTCCTGCTCAGCGCCAGAGTCACCCTGGAAGAAACCTGACAGCTTAAAGATTGTGTAGCATTAACCGTCTCCCTATCATCCCTCGCCAGCCCCCTACATCAGGGGGAGGGGCCCTGCCTGGCAGAGGGCACACAAGCAGCATTGTCTCCCCTGAACGGCCGCTTCAACTCTCGAACTTTCCACCAAATGCTTTGGCTGCCAACAAGACCACCTGGAGTCCCAGTGCCGGGTGCTCCGAGAGGGTCTTCGGAGACACTGCCTCCTTGTTAGATCCAGGGGGCTGCGACCCGAGATGCAGGGTGCGGTGGCAAGGGGGCTGGTGAGCCAGGCTTTTTGTCATAAGCGCTGCAGCCACACAGATGTGGTGTGGGGGTGGGGCAGAGAGAATTACTGTGCCACAAGATTAAACACTTCGGTGGCAACATGTGTGCAGTGTTGCTCGAACAATGTTATCATTGTGAATTGAATGGACCAAAGGGTTTAGGGGATGGGGCGGGGAGAGGGAAAAAAGATGGGTTTAATTATCTGTAGGGCTGAAGCCAGTTGTTTGCCTAAAAAGCCCCAGACGTTGGTAAAGCTGAAAAGAGAAAAATGGGCTGTAAGCTTACATCAGACTTTCCCTACAAACTGAGGCAGCCATCCTTCACCCAGGGACACCCCATCTCTTCGGAGTGGGGAACCAGACCCTAGGGATCTCTGGGTCCCCACCGCATCCTTGGCTAATTGAAAATGAGGGGGAAGAGTGGAAACTAGTTACTATTTTCAGCTAAATTTGTGATTCTCAACCAGGGGCGATTTTGTTTTCCCCCGCCCCCACCAAGGGATCCTGGCCTAATGCTGGGGTTTCGTTTGCCACAGCTTAGGGAGTGTGTGCTACTGGTGTCTAGTGGGGAGAGGCCAGGGACATTGCTAGACATCCTACAGGGCACAGGACAGCACCCTGACTACAGGGGACTGCCCAGCTCCAACTGTCAATCGTGCCGAGTTGAGAATCCCGGAGCTCACAGACACACAGGCCTCGTGAGGGTCAGGAAACCTGGGTTTTGGTCCCACCTGGGCTCTCATCTGGCAGGGTGGGGCCCCCAGCTCTGTTCTTCCCTCTGTAACAAAAGAATGGATCTAACTGGTCTTTCACTTCTACTAGGTTGTACCATATACAGTTGCCAACACTCTACCAAGTGTGACCGCTATATGGTTCAACCTAATGTCTCTAAACTTGAACTCTACATCTGCACTGTGCCACTAACCACTTGTGACTACTAAGTGTTTGAAATGTGGCTGGTGTGGTTGGGAACCCAGTGTTTACATTTATTTCCATGCAATTAATTTAAATTTAAATAGCCACATGTGCCCAGTGGCTCTCGTATTGGACAGCAGATACAGAACATTTCCTTCATTGCCAAAAGTTCTATTGGACAATGCCGCTCTGTGGCATCAACGTGCTGGCTTCCAATAGCAACAGGACCATATAAAGAGCTTATCGCAAACAAGGGTCCAAACATACATTCTCAGAGACACAGGAGAAGGTTTTTCCTCAAAAAGAAATTCCTGCCTCCTACAGTGTTGGTGGGAGTGTAGTTTGGTGCAGCCATTATGGAAAACAGTATGGAAATTCCTTTTAAAACTAAAAATAGACTTACCCTATGATCCAGCAATCCCACTCCTGGGCATATATCCAGAGGAAACTCTAATTTGAAAAGACACATGTACCCCAGTGTTCACAGCAGCACTATTTACAATAGCCAAGACATGGAAGCGATCTAAATGTCCATCAACAGATGACTGGATAAAGCAGATATGGTGTATATACACAATGGAATACTACTCAGCCATGAAAAAGAATAAAATAATGCGATTTGCAGCAATATGGATAGACCTGGAGATTGTCATACAAAGTGAAGTATCCCAGATAGAAAAATACCATACGCTCTCACTTATATGTGGAATCTAAAAAAAATGACACGGTGGGAGGGCATAGCTCAGTGGTAGAGCACAAGCTTAATATGCACGAGGTCCTGGGTTCAATCTCCATTGAAAAAAAAAAACCTAAAACTAAATAAAGAGACACAAATGAACTTATTTACAAAACAGAAACAGACTCACGGACATAGAAAACAAACTTATGATTATGGGGAGGAGGAGGGGGAAGTGGGGAGGGATAAAGTGAGAGTTTGGGATTTGCAGATACTAACTACTATACATAAAATAGGTAAACAGTGAGGTCCTACTGTACAGCACGGGAAACTATATTCAATACTTTATAGTAGCATATAATGAAAAAGAATGTGGAAAGGCATAGATATATATACACATATGTATAACTGAACGACTGTGCCGTACACCAGAAATTGACACAACATTGTAAACCGACTATACGTCACTAAGAAAGAATGCAAGCAGGAGGAGCCACGGTCCTCAGGGTGCCAGGTGAGAGGAGGCTCTCTACCAGAGAGAGCTGGGATCCAGCTCTGAAGCTACAAGAACACAGAGCCGGGGATCGCTGGGTATCCTGAGCTCTTAGGGCCTGGCGCATAGCATGTATCCAGAGGGTTTTTTTGTTACATAAATAAAGCCGTACCAAAATGGAAGAAAAAAAAAAAAAAAGAGGTTCCCGGTGGGAGGGATTCCGTGGAAGCAGGGAGAGGCCAAGGACAGACACTGGTGGCCCCTCAGCTCTCGGTTCCATCTGTCAAACAGGCATGATGCCCCCTGCTCTGGTCACAGGGCCGCCTGGGAGCCTGTCTCTTGGTGAGTGACATCAGGCTGGATAATCTCAGGCACAGCAAGTTCCGGGGTGCAGGGGCAGGGGCCCTGCTGAGCCCCCTTCTCCTCCACTGAGCCGGGCCCCTCCCTGAACAGCCCCTCTCACCCCACTCATTTCCTTCCTAGGACTTGACTGCTCCAAGTATTTGATTGATGGGCCCACTGACCTGTTCATTAACTGTCTTCCCTTCCAGGTCTTAACTCCCCGAGCGTAAGACCTGAGAGAGGGCACAGGATGTAAGAGGCTCCAGCGAGCTGCCGGGCTGGGGTGTAAGTCCCGGCTCTGCCACCCACTGGGCCCTTGGGCAACTTACTCCTCATCCGTCAAATGGCAGGATGATGAGGCTAACACAGACCTCATTGGGTTGGTGCAGGATTAAAACAGACCAGGGATCCTCAGGCTTCAGTGTGTTCCCAAACCACTGGGGAGCTTGTTTAAAAAAAAAAAAAAAAAAAAACAAAACAGACCAGTGGACCAACTCACAGTATTTCTAACTTGGGAGATCTGGGGTGGGGCCCGAGAACTTGCATTTCTAACAGGTTCTCAGGAGATGCTGGTGCTGCCGGTCAGGGGACAACACTTTGAGAAGCGCTAGAGTTGAGACCATTTGTGGAGTCCCTGGCACGTAGGAAAGTCTTGAACGATGTTCGCAGTTACCACTTCTCCCCTGTTCTGTCCACCACACTCACTTGCCTGGCAGTTGGCAGGTCCTCGAGTATCTTAGTGAACAATCTTTGGAAACTTTCCCCACAGGCAGAAAAGCCCCTCTGGGCCTCACTCAGACCAAGAAGCAGTAGAGAATTGGGGTTGATATGAGGCCCTCCTGGCCTGGGTTGTGACTCAGGCTCTGCTGGTCGCCAGCAGTGACTCAGGACAAGTTAACTCATCTCTGGGGGGCTTAGCTTCCCCTTCTATGCACTGGGGACATTAAGAGGCCCCCCCGTTATGAGGCCATTGTGAAAACTCAAGGAGACAGGCTAGCAATCACGGGACATGGCGGGGACAGGCACCAGACCAGAGAGGCCCCAGGAGCGGCCGGGGGCGGGGGGAAGAGGAGCTGTGGCAGCCCGTGTTCCCCTTCCTGAGGACAGGAGGGTGCCTGCCCAGACCTTCCCCCAAAGCAGTCAGAGACTCCTGGGTCAGCTGGGCAGGCACAGCTGGTTTAAGGTATTTTAGAAGCAAATCAAATCAAATGAGAATTTATAATCCTTCCTGAGGTCTGGGTTCCATCAACCTAAACTCATTAGGCCAGAGCAGTGCAGGTGCAGCTAAGGAGGAGACTGTTCTGCGTTTCCTTCATGCTGGGCTCCCATCTCCCTTTCAAAATAAGAGTCTTCTCTAAAGCCCCACACTTGGAACAAACACTCATCACAGAGGCATCAGTATTTCTGCAAACAGGACAGCAAAGAGACGTGCAGAAGCTGCGTCAGGAGCAGCAGGGGGAGTCTGGTGGAAACCAGCAATCTTCAAGACCCTCATTCACATAATGCTCACATTTTAACAAACTGAACTTGACTTCCCAGGCTGAACTATCAAAACGCCCTTAAAACTGCATTGTTGTCCCTTGAACCTGTTTCTCGTAAGTGAAGGAGAATTCGAGATCTAACCAAAGAATTACGTTTTGGATTCTCCGTTGAATGTAACCAGTAGAATTGCAGCAATTTTCCGAAGTGAGTCTCTGGTTTACATGAAACCGTTCTAAATGGGGTCATCTTTCTAAATCATTAGAAATAATTAGCAGTGATTTAAGAGAATTCCTGTACAATCAAATTGATAGAAAGTAAACTGATTAAAATTCTATGGTGTCAGAAGAAAGGACAGGGGTCACCCTTGGGTGAGGGTGGGAGGGAGCTTCTGGCAGCTGGTCACAGTGGGTTTCTAGAACTGGGCACTGTTACCTGGGTGTGTTCACTGTGTGAACATTCCTAACTGTTCTACATTCATGCACTGTTCTGTACACACGTTACACTTCAATAGACAAGTTTTTTTTTAACTTTTTTAAATTGAGTTATAGTCATTTTACAATGTTGTGTCAATAGACAAGTTTTATTAACAGTAGGTGTCGGCTGGCTGTATCCATCTCCAGTTCTCCCCAAGAAGCATTTGTCACCATAGTTCCTCTATTGTAAGAGGTGGTGATCAATTTAATTCCAGCTCTTTGGGGAAAGGATACTAACATCTTTATCAATGTTAAGACATCCTGATTTCAGGAGCACTGATAATCAAAGAAATGGGATATTATGCCAAAATCACATAAATGGAAAACACTTCTGTGGCATCATGCTGCCATGACCTATGACCTTCCCATTAGCAAGGCTGTTTACTAACCTGCTCCAAAACCATCCTTCAAGCCTGAGAAGCAGTTCAGGATTAAGTTTAGGAGGTGGACCTCCAAATTCAGATAAAATTTCTTGCTACATAACCTGGGCCAGCTACTTATTTCTCTGTGCTCAGTTTTCCAGCCTGTAAAACAGGGAGGATAATAATAGCCCCCACCTGAAACGGCTGTTATGAAAATTAAATAAGAAATATAGGCAAAGACGATAAAGGGTGTTTGGCACATAGTAAGCCCTTGACAAATGTTAGCTATTAAGATTATTATTATAATGAAAAAAAGATTATTATTATAATGGCTAACATAGCTATAATTGGATAGTATACACAACCCCAATCCCCTAACCCAGCCACAAGGGGCCAGAGACTGACTCACAGAAACCTTATTCATGTAGCATGATCTACCTTCTAAACCCAACTGGTTCATGAGTGAACATGTAATTCAAGCTGCCTAAGAGTTCCTCTCCAGGAATTTCAGTTGGGTGCAGTAGCTCAGCCATGCCATCAAGAACTCAAGTTTCTTCTGTCTTTTTTACTCTGCCACTGTCTGCGTGTTGACTTTCAATCCTTAGGCGTGTGGTCTCATGGTCACAAGATGGCTGCCATGGCTCCAAACATCACATCTCAACAGAACCATATTCAAGACAAGAAAAGACCTGTCACTTATCAGGAAGCAAAATATTTTCCAGAACCATCTCCCACACCTTTCTACTCCAAGCAGATTTCCTCTTGTGTCTCACTGGCTAGAACAATATCCTGCAGCTATCCCAACCTGCTAGGGAAGCTGGCAAAGCAGGTAAGTGGCTAGCCAGAGAACTGTAACTTCAAATTGCTGTGGGTGGCCATCTTTCTCCCAACAGGCAGGGTAGCAGGGTAGCAGAGGAAACCAGGGAGGCAGAGAGGTAAGAGGGAGGCTGTGCAATGACAGAGATAAGACAGAATCACCCCTGGATTCGCTGAACACCTAGTTGCTGGTGTGTCCTTTCCCAAGGCTTGGGAATGCACTGATTTTCTTTTTTTCACCCCTTAAACTAGTTTGAATTTGTATATATTTTTGCCTGCAACCAAGAATTCTGTTACGTGTCATTTTGTTCACACACTGCCCAGAAACAATGCCTGAAAATACCGTCTACCTCCTTTCCCTCGATCACCTCTTGCAACCAGTGGGCCTAAGGATACACCCGGACCCCTCGCATCAGTCTCTCTTGGAAACCAGCAGAAGCAACCCACCTGCCCAGCACCCACCCACTAGAAAAAGTCTTTACAGACTTTCAGGGAACAAGCAGGGCTCTCCCAGGACGGCAGGCCTTCCCTCCAAGCAGCTCTCCACCCTTGGTGAGCAAACAATGACACGGATTCTTCACATGCCTTGAGTACCTCCATCTGTCCATCCTCTACCCAGAAGGAAACAGGAGCCACCTGTCCCACACGCAGGACTCAGACCAAGCCCCAGCCTGGCCTCTGCTTCCTTCTGGGGACAAAGATTCTGACCTTCTCAGGTCATTTTCAAGAACTTCTGTCACTTGTCGAAGGAGATGGTGATAAAAGATTGTTTTCAGCAAACAACTGGCTATTGGCTGGAATCCCATGCAGTCCTCAAAGTCGGGGCTAAAGGTGTACGTGCTCACAGGTTTGAGTGTAAAGAGAAACAAAAGCCTCTCCAGGGGCTGCAGAGGGTCTGGTTGAATTAATGTCAACATGTAACTCACCTTCTGCATATATTCACTGTGGCACACGATTATTTGAAGACTTTGGAAACTAGTAGCTTAGGCTCCCTATTTATCTGTGCATAATGCATAGTGGAGCCAAATCACATGTGCAAATAACTTGTGCAAATCCAACCATATGCCCCACAGACAATGACAAAAAGGGAGAGAGAAATAACTTCAGATTATTTGAATATGGCCACCCAATGAACACTTCCAACACACTGTCCTTCCCCACATTTTCCCCCTTTGTGTGGCCAGAGGCCAGTTTCATAGTTTCCCATCCTTCTCAACCAGTTTGGGCCAGGGGACTCAAAGAGAAGTCTTCTACAGAACTTCTAGGAAGCCAAGAGGCAGGCAAGTGAGGAACGCTTCTTGGACACTTTCTTTTTCTCTTGCCTTGAACATAAGATTCTACGAAAATGTGATGTCTGGGGCTGCAGCAGCTCTCTTGTAACTGTGAGGGAACAGGCATAAGGAATTTGAGGACGGTGAAGATAAGGTGGAAAGCTCATGGATACCTGGATGATATCACTGAGCTGCTACCCCAAACTGGGAATCACTTCCCTTAAGACTTGCTGTGATGGGAGATAATGACATGCTTTTAATGTTGAAGCCACTGTTAGGCAGGTGTACTGTGACTTAGAAGTCCTAAATGAGGCATCATTCCTCTCCACAGAAGCAAAGAGCAGCCTTTGGGAGGTATGTATCTTGTAGCATTTCCTGTTCATGAGGGTGGTATTAGTAGTTAAAAATAAGTATTTTGGTACAATATGGCACTAAAGTTGAGCCAACTGTTTCATCGTGTGTGCCACGGGAGAAGTTGCAATCTGGAGGAAAAAACCAGCAGTAGGGACTTAACATACAGAGACAGAGTTCGGTTAGGCTGAGGTCATGAAGGGGGAGCCCATGATGGGATTAGTGACCTTGTAAGAAGAGGAAGAGGCTAGAGCTCCCTCGGCCACGTGAGGACACAGCAAGAGGGCAGCCAACTGCAAGCCAGAGAGACAACAGGACCAACCACGCAGGCACCCCGGTCTCAGACTTCCAGCCTCCAAAACTCGGAGAAGTAAAAGTCTGATGTTTCACCACCCAAGCAGTGGTGTTTCGTTACGCGCGCCCAAGCTGACCGAGACAGAACCTGGGGCCCAGTGCACTCGAATGCCTTCAAGTCCCTTGCACTAGTGTGTGACCTGGGACTCAAAGCCAGACAAACCTGCTGTCCCCAAAGCTGGGCAAGTGACTGGTCACCCCTGAGCCCCAGTTTTCTCGCACACACACAGATGAATGTGGAAATCGTGCTGTCTGATGAATGCTTGGCCTGGGCGGGTCCTCACTCAGAGAAATGTCAGCTGCCCGTATCAAAAAGCAAGGGGACAGGACATGCTACCCTGATAAGTCTGACATAAACAGAGTTCAGAGAAAAAAAAAAGAAACAGAAAAGGAAACCATTCTACTTGGAAATTTTTATTCATCCTTTTTTTCCCTTTTTTTTTTTAAAGAGCAGGCCAGCTCACAGTCAAGTGTCTAAATCTGAGGGGCTGTTTGTACCCTAAGCTGGCGGGCATACGTAGAGCTAGTCCTGACGGTTTGGTGTTTCCTTAAAACTCTGCATCAGTAAACACAGATTATAATCAGCAAGAGGCAACTTTCTAGTATAACAGGATTCGGAATAAGAAAGCCAGCTTCCTGGTTTGCCTCGTGCCCCGTCAATAGAGACCAGCTTCCTGCTTCACCACGGGGTATCCCAGCTAAAGGAAGACCACCCCGACCCAAATAAGCAGAGCTCAGCCGGTGGGACAGGTGCACACCCTGTTCCCATTCCCAGGAGGAGCCAGGCAGTGCATCCCTAGATGCCAAGGCGAGCTGCACTCAGGACCTGCACAGGCAGGCCAGCTCCAGAGCAGTCCAAGTTTCGGCGGGGCAAGCACCAGCATCACTGCCAGTCGCTAGCATGATGGGGCACCGTGCTCAGCCCTCCTCTCAGCTCTGCGCAGGGGACAGATCCTCACAGCAGCCCAGGAGACAAGCGCCAGCATAACCCAGAGGAGGAAATGGGGACCCAGAGTTTAATAACCTGACCAAGGTCACAAAACTAACAAGGAGCAGAGGTGGGATTTAGACTCATGTCCAACCCACAGCCCGTCTTAACTACCACCTGAGATGTTGTAGGAGAATTTTAAAAAAAAACAAGATGGGAGATGGGGCTGCTGGGATGAAGCGAATTGAGGAAAAGCTGTGCAGTATTCGTGGAAACTGGTGCTGCACGCCCCACGCTAAAGATGCCAGGAAGTCTTCAGAGGAGAAATCTGTTTGAATCAGTTTGTTCAAACTCGGAGGAACCCCTTCTGACATCAGGAAGAGGGAGGGTATCGGCATGTCACTGGGTGTCTGCAGAGGGCAAGAGGGGCAGGTAACATTCAGGCTTTTTTACTATTTACCCTTCCCCAGGTAGAGGGTATAGACCATCTCAAGCAGGAGTCAGCAAACTTCTATAACAGGCCAGGTAAAAAGTATTCCAGGCTTTGGAGAAAGTGCTGTCTCTATTGTAACCACTCAATTCTGTCGATGCTCAGACAAAACACAAACAAAACGAGTTCCAATAAAGCTTTATAGACACTGGAGTCTGAATTTCATCTCATTCTCACATCATGGAGTATTCTTCTTTTGATTATTTATCACCCTTTTAAAAAAATGTAAAAATCATTCTTGCTCACGGGCTGTACAAAAATCAGCAGGTCTCCCTGCTACGCAGCTCTGAGCTGCAGTGAGAGATGGAAAATGCAGCTTCTCTGCTCACCGCCCCTCCCCCAGCAAGTCACCTGCTGGAGGGGAACCAGGTAAGAGAGAGGTTTGCCCTATTTCCTCCTGAGGGAAGTTGGGGGAGGAAAAAAAGAGAGACTGGTTCCAAGTGTGCGTTTAATAATTTTTTAGTATCCTCAGGCAAAAGGCGCAGTAAAAATATTTTGGTTCCCAGGAGGTGAAGCCTGTTCTTCAGAGATCTGACCTCCATTTTCGTCTCCAGGGTGTTTCAGGCTCAGGCAGGGCTGCGTTCCCAGGAGAGAGCTCACGTTTTGATTGCAATCTGTCTTCCTTTCAACCGGAAAACAATCCATCAGCCTAGAAACACAGCTTTCTCCACTCAGTGCCACGGGCCGATGGGTTTGAAGCAAAGGCTCTCAAATCAATGTCCAAGTTTGAGGAAAGTTTACCCTAAACCAGTCGTTCTCAACTGGGGGCACTTCTGCCCCACCCGGGGCACGTCTGGCGATGTCTGGAGACATTTGGCTGTCACCACTGGGGGTTGCTCCTGGTGGCCAGTGTGCAGAGGTCAGGGACTGTTCAACATTCTGCAGCGCACAGGGTGCCGCAGAAGACAGAGAACAGTCTGGCTAAAAGTGTCAGGAGTGAGGAGGACTGGGAAACCCTGCTCCAGCCCTACCCAAAAAGGGCACTTCCAAGTCCCTAGGGTGTTTGAAGCACAGGAGACGCAGAGATTTCTGGATCTCCTTTCCCCATCCCCACCCCCCGTCCCCACCAGTGTATTAAGACAATTAGGAGCTCAGGGTTTGAGTAGGTATAAGGCAAGTAGCTTCATTTATTGTTTCCTCCTAAAGGAAATGACCAACCAGTGCCTCCACCCTATAAACATTTACTAGCCCTGAAAGGTTCCGAGGCCCCACTGCCATTTTTAAGGGCTTCTCTCTCAACAAATGTTAGGTCAAGTCAGTTAGAAAATGGAACTTGAGAAGGGAGGAGATGGTGGGGGCGCATTTTACAAAGTTCAGGACCAAGAGGGAAATCGAAAGACCTAAAGCGACACTCCCCGCCCTCTCTTTCTTGCTTATAAACGGAGGACTACTTTATACAGGCATCTCGTGAATGGAGGCAGAAAGAGTTTTAAAGGTCTCAGGACACTGCCGCGCGGGGTTTGCATTTGCTGGCTGAGGCCCCATCATGTTCGTGGGTCTGTAGATGGATGAGTTACTGGCCTTCGGGGTGTGATACCCCAACTGCATTCTAAGATGGTCCCTCAGGGGGCCACACCAGCAAGAGCCACTTTAGGGCTGAGCTTTCGGCCAAGACTCTCCTGTCTCCAGTAGGACGGGTTTCTGGTTCGCTGGGGCTTGGGAAGAAGAATGCAGAGGAAAATGTAACCGATATCCAGGTACCCACAACTAAGAATTAGCAGGAGTTAATCTCATAGCTGCTTCCTCTTTTTTTTCAATAAACTTTTTATTTTAGAATAACTTCAGATTTACAGGAAGTTAGTATGAAATTCCCGTGCACCTTCCCCCAACTTCCCCCAAGGTTCACGTCTTCCGAAACCGTGGGACACTTGTCAAAACTGAGAAATTAACATCGATGTGTTACTATTAACCCAACTCCAGATTTTTTTCCAGCTTGTACCAGTTTTTCCACTGTTGTCCTTGTTCTGTTCCAAGATCCAATCCAAGATACCACACTACACTTCCTAATGGTTTCTTACTATGAAAATTAAGAAAACCTGATTGAAACCATTGGAGTTTATTTAAAGTTTCTCCCCAGTCCCAACCCCTCCCTGCCTCCCAAAGGCTGCAGGTGTGAGTCCTGCTCCCCGTGTTTCCAGTGTAACCACATCACAAATGACATACAGAATTATTTGGTGCTCCTGTCTGTTTTGACACAGTGACAAATGCTTACGCCCTAAACATCCTTCTACAACTTGCTTTCTGCCTCTTGACGCTCTGTTTTGAGTCGATGTTGATACATGAAGGAGTCTCTGCATTCCCTTCTGGTTTACAAACGTACGTCTCAATCCCTTGGCTCAGGGACACTTAGACTGCTGGGGATTTTATACCACTACAAACACATGCAATATTTCTTCTGGTACCCATGGGGAAAACCATCTCCATGGTCTTTTCTATACAGTGTCTTAAGGTATTGCTATTAAAATGTCAGTCTCTAACTGCCTCTGGAATTTCCCCAGCAAGCAGGTGCGGGTGCCTGTAGGTGCCCCAGGACATGGGCACTCGGGGCCCTTTGCCCTGTCAATAATTTTTAAGCCATAGAGATGGGAGGGGTGGTCACCACAAGCAGGATGGGTAATGGAAAAGGAAGGTGTGTGCTGTTTACCTTTATCTTCCTCTTCAGAGCACAGAACCACAAAGTCAAGGTCAAGGGTTGGAGGCTGTTATGGTGATCTCAATCCCACCTCATGTGCCCCCTCTCCCGGGTTCACACACCTTCACGGTGCCAGGGGCAAAGAGTGAAGGGGTTTACATTCAGCAAGAGTGGGATCCCAGCGTCAATCCCACCACTTCCCAGCCCTGCAAGTTCGGGGCCCTTCCGTTTCTTACTCCTTAAAATGGGAATGATACGACTTGCTTCGCAGAACCTGAGAGAATTAAATAAGGAGCCTGATACGGGAGGCCGTTATAAATCCATTACTGCTACAGACAGATCTCAACCCTCCCACGTTATCACTATGATTTATTTTAGTGATGCATTTAGATAATGAAAGAGTCTCTAAATTCGGTTTCTCAGTTCAGCCTTACAAGACTCTGCCTGGACAAGGAAGGGCCCCTGAAGCCCAGGAAGAAAAAGCAAGGCTTCCCAACAAGGCAGCCTCCCGCACGGCCCGGACACACGCCAGCCAGGGCGAGCGCCTCTTGAGCTGGGCCCAGACTCAGGCTCCTTAAGTCTCTGGGGAGTGAACCAGAGTGCAGTTGAGAGCTTGTTTCTGCTGAAAGACAAGTCCTAAAGAGGCGAGTCCTTTTACAAGTGGGAATGGAAAGAAGTGGTTATTCTTGTTGAACCACGTGAATACCGAAGTGATCAGGAAGCTTCTAGAAACACTGGTCTTCCCAATGGGGTGCAAGCCCTTAGGGGAGGCAAAAGGGATCCATCGGGATACAGGGCGGGAAATGTTATAATTACGATCAAGTGAATTTCAAGAACTGATGGACGTCAGGGACGACAGGAATTTACTAGCTGAGCTTCAGCAAAACTCTGCACAGTTGGTGGATGAGATCGAAAAATACAGATCATGTTTCAGTCAACAATTCACTTGCCCCGTTTTCCATTGTGTTACCTTGTGAGACAGGCTAGGCCTAGGACAGTGTGGCTGTCCCTACTGCAATTTCCCAGGCTCCTTCAGGTGCTCCCCTTTCCAAGCTTGGGGTGGAACTGTAATCTCCCAACTCCTCCCCCACCCGGGTCAGATCTGACCATGAGACTAGCTCTGACCAATGAAATGTGGGCAGAAGTGTCTCGGTCACTTCTAGCTGGAAATGTGACGAGCCCGTGCACAAGTCCCCGTCTCTCCCTTCGGGACGGGGACTGGTGACATCTGGGAGGGTGGCAGCCTGGCGATGCCAACCCATGATGCAGCCGTACCAAGGGAACAGCAAAGCCCTGCGGCTTTAAGCTACCGAGGCTGTGGGGTTCCTTGTGAACTTTATTGATGCTGACTAGATGAAGGATCAAAATAATCGAAATTTAGGACCAGACCTTTAGCTCACTGATCCCAAACTGTTGAACCACGATTGCTGAAAGGCATCAAATCCCATTACCTTCAAAATTTTAGTGGTAGCAAAATCAAATTTGTCTTGCTAATGAATTAAAATGGTAATCTTTGCATTAACTAATAATTCATGAATTCATTAAAATGTGTATTCACGAACATTAGAATTTTGCTTTTCTTTTTTTAATCTTCAGTGCCTCCTACTTAAATTCTATTTCAGTCTTTGTTTTAAGTGCAAACCATCCCAAAACAGGAGTAGTGATACGATGTATTTCTACTTAGGGTGCGGACTCAAAAATTCACTAGGGGGGATGCAAGATGAAAGAAACACTCAGAGGACGGGGCCTCAGAACATCACCTCTTCCCTGCAAGCAAGCCACCAGCATCTGAGCACCTCCTGTGCCAGGAGGATTCTGTGAAGCAGCGCGAAGGCAGGAGAGTAAGAAAGAGAAAACAGTCAAGAAGAGAGTCCTTTATCAACAGCCAAAGCACAAGTCATCGAAACCGCAGAATAACTCGCCTGCCTTTGAGCGCATTGTTAAATCGCTGGGTAGATGAGCACAGGGACCATCTAGGCCGACTCAGTGTCGTGCTAAGTGCTTGGATTTTTTTTTTCCCCAAACTACATGAAAGCGAGAGAGGCCAGCATTACAAGACGGTACAGGCCTCTCTCCAATGTTTAAAAACATGCGAGGTCTCAATTTTGGAAACAGTGCAAGTTTTTATTCACAGCCAAATTTAATTAAGCCAGACAACAAAGGACTGAAATTTGAAAGCTACTCTGGGGAGGTAAAGACGTGAAAGAATAACACGTGACCTCAAAGATGCGGGGACCCTTAATACTTGCTAAGTCAGAGATTTCAAATAGTACAGAAAGGACTGGAGAGAATTTATGGGAAGCCTTGGGTGAGAAAGCCCAGCCCTCGTCTCACGCCCTGGAGATCTTCTCTGTTGTCCTCTGGTCTCCAGAGGCTTCTAAAGGCACTGGATCTGCATGGGGCTTTGTTGTAGCCTAACCCTGGCTGGGGGAGCGGGGCGGGGGTGGGGGGGGGTGGGTGGGTAGTCCTGCACCTGCTCCAGTAAAAAGTGGGGAAGTTGTGCTGCTCTGTTAATGAGTGCTTTGGGCTTGTCACTCCCTTGAAGGAAAAGACAATTTGTACTTTGACCACCTTCCAGGAAGGGGTGGGAAGAAATACGTCAGTGATGCGAGTTTTTGCAATTAAAACTTTTTAGTTGGGGATAATTTTCGATTTAGACAAAAGTTGCAAAGACGCTACAGAGAGTTCCTACATACCCCCTACTCAAGTTTGAGTTTCCCTAGGAGTAAAATTTTTAAATAGAGATGCTAAAATCTAGAGAAAGTCAGCATTGGACCCTACTTACCCTCAGATGGGTTTGGGGTGCTCACTCAGATTTCACTGCTCTCTGAAAGAGGAGGAAAACACATTTATGTGTGCCCCTCCGCAAACACACACTTATCTTCGGGGTCATTTTCTTTGCATCTCTAAAATAACACGGGTGGCTTAATCTCAGTATTTTAAGGTTAAACACTTAAAAATTAAAATTTGGACTATTATGCCAAAGTGAATAGTGACCTGGTCACCACAGAAAAAAAGAGTTACCATTTCTTGTGCACCTACTGTGTGCCAGACTCTACACATGTGAAATATGATTTTTGTCTTCAGGAAGATCTGTGGAGAAGAGGATGACTATCCAGCTCTATAAAACGAAGAAACAAACTCAGAGATGTTAACTAACTTGCTCAAGGTCACACAGCTAATACGCAACCACAGTGGAAGCAGACACATGGATTTAAGCTGTGTCTAAACAGAATTAGCATGGATCCCGTTCCATTCTCCCTTGCCAAGTCACACCCTCTGCTGTCACCGAGAACTTCCGTTACACGGCAGTGAAGCCCCCCAACCCCCCACTCCATATATCACCCAGAATTAGCTGCAAAGTGTCAGGAAACTTGGCCAGGCAGCCCCAAGCATCAGCGAGGGCTGGAAGCCTTCACTGTGAAGCCCTTTATAGAAAGCCGCAGTTGGCAGCCCCCGCTCCTGCATGGGAACAAATTAACATTGGCATTCCAAACACAGGAAAGGAAGGAAATTGGAAACACAGTTTATACTTGGCCAGCTCTTTGAAATACTGTACCATGCTACCGACATCAATTAATGAAAAGCAGGGTTGTGCTGAGAGGCTCTGGTTTGCAAATGCATTAACACACGTTAAACATGTTTGTACAGGAACCGGATTATAAGCACCCTGGCTCCAAAACAATAAAGCAATTACCCTAAAACTGGTGCTCTCCGAGTTGTCATTAATTCAATCCACTCCACGCGGATCAGCAAAGGCTTTTCTCGGCTCCCAGCAATGCCTCTCGACACAAATGTTGAAAGGACGGCATCGCACATGCTACTCTGGGTTCCACATAAGTAAGTGTCAAGCTTCATGCACTGCTAATATCCCCCCAAATCATAAACACTCCACTTTGGGGTGGGGGGTGGGGAACACACAGTGGCAGCCCTGGTATTCATCCGCACTGCCATTTCACATAGGGTTCAAGCGATTTTTCGCCACAGAAGGTTAACCGGGAAATATCTGTTCCATATTAAGAAATACCAAGTCACATTTTTGTCAAAGATTATTTGTCAATGCCATTTGCTGCAAAACCCAGAATTCAATTGCAGCTGAACACACAGCTAATACCGGACGGTTCACATAATAGCTGTGGTTGTACATGGGATCATTTGCAGTGAAAGCACCCCCCTTCCTCTATAAACTGTTTCAGGAATTGGAAAGAAAAGCATCTGAAGCTCTGGAATAAATAAAGCACTGTGCCTTGAGCTGCCCAGTACAACGGACCCAGCATGCTGGGAGAACAGACTCAAAACAACCAAAAAGGCAGCTGCCGCTTCGCTTCACAATTTTATAAGAATGCTTAAAAGGAAAGATTTTAGATGATGTGGGTGGATGATGACATATCTGGCTCGCAAAGGCAAAAATTTCTTCAAAGACTAGCATCCTCACGCACTGCACCCCCAGGTACCGGCACCTGCGACCACATCCTGGGTCCAGGCAACAAACGTCACTGACGTCGCCGCCCTGCTCCCTCGCCCAGGTGACGTCACCGCTCAACTCCACGCTGATCTGGGAGCCATCAGGTTGGAGCAATTTGGGTGTGCAAAGCTAAATGTGTTATCATTTTCACCACAAATTAACAGTTTCTATGTAAATATTGGTATTTCCTCACCCCATGAAGGCGAGAGGAGGCAAAATGGCACCGGCGCATTTGATTTAAACTAATTAAAAGCAGAGGGTCATGCAATTCAATATATTGATTTTACCAGTGGGACTTGAATCTTTTATAATAAGTGTACACAGCTGCAGCGCTTTCCCACCGCCACCACGTTTTGCAGGCTAATCTGCACATTCCTCTGACAATAACACGACAGGTCCCACACATCCCTGCCTGTGCCCTAACCCCAGTGGCACTGCCAGAGTGCATTTAGGCGAAGCATCGCAGCGGCCTGCCCCAAAATGGCCAGGTCGACAGCCCCCAGCTAGGTCTGAAGAGCGACTGCAAAAAAAAAGGAACGTGATCAGCCACCTGGTGCGAAGGGCTCTCCATTCAAAATATTCTGCTGGTTAAATGGATGGGCAGGCTGGGGAAGGGTGGAGATGGGGAGCATTAAGACACTCTGATTCTTGCCATGGGCCAAATATGACCTTACCTAACAGGGAGAAAGAAGATATGAAAGCTATAGGGGTGATCAATCAACTTGGACGAGGCTCTCCCTGGAATGAAGTCATCACTTGTCTCGGCGCTCAGCAGACATGTGATATTCGCTCACATCGCAGGCACGCCGGTGGTCAGGGGATCGCGGGCCAGCTGTGTTTATCTCGGCAGAGACTTGATAGGCCTCGACGCTAGGGAAGGCCCCGACCCGAAGTTCATACACGCTGCATCGCAGAAGCTGTGCGTTCAGGGAGTCCCCCCTTTGCTGCTCCAGGATGACTTTTTCTCTAGGCCTCCTCCCTTACCCCTTCAGTGGGCCACCCCACAACCAAAATGACAACCCTGGAATCAAACCCCCATACAGCCACGCAAGCTGGCACCCAGGGCTCGCACAGCCTTAACTTGCTCTGATTCCAGAGGGGAAATACAGAGAAGATCAAAAAAAGTTCAAATCCGGGTCACATATATCCTTGGGAGGACAGGGGGGTGGGGAGAAGATCTTTGATTTATATAAGCAGGAAAATGAGGTTTGAAAGAAGTGATTTTGAAAGGGTTACTAAAAACACAGCTGTTGGCGCACTCCTGTAGCGAAGGCACTCTGCAGAAAGACAGAAAGAAAGAAAGAAGGGGGAAAGGCTGTGTGACATCTATATTAACCTCTGGCTGCTTACCAGTGAGGGCCGGAGCTCCGAGTGCTGGAATGTGGAACAGCCCCTTCCAAATTTTAACACAAGCCAGGTTACAGCTGCAAACGCCTGCAGCCCAGGCTCCCTCTGCAAGCACTCCCTGAAGGAAATTTTTAAACTGTAACAGAATCTTTCTCTAATACTCTACAGTGGTAGGGCCTGTTCTTAAGGGGCAAAAGGAGAGATCTTA
This sequence comes from Camelus bactrianus, assembly GCF_048773025.1. NCBI lineage: Eukaryota > Metazoa > Chordata > Mammalia > Artiodactyla > Camelidae > Camelus > Camelus bactrianus. The sequence continues at coordinate 28,356,920 of NC_133557.1, forward strand.
ATGCCAAACACTTGTCAACAAAAAGGATCGCCAGATGGTATAAAATAAAAGGAAAACTGAACGGCCTTCTCCCTGCCCGGCAGCTACATTAACAAAAGCCACTTTTTATACACTGAGCCCAATAATGATAGATTTCCAACTTTCTCTCTGTTTTTAAATTTGGCTTAGAAGATGAAACAAATCTGGTTCCTTCATAACCTGGACCAGAGATAAACATGATCACACACCCCAATTGCCAGCCAGCTTCTTTAGAAAATCCCAAAAGATGCTGCTGGATGCTGGACACTTCTCCAAAGAATGAAAGAATGGCGGGCGGGAGTTGGGGGTAGCTATCGCCACCGGATACAGTCTGCAGAACTCACATTGCTGGGGGGTAATTTAAGTTTTAAATTCCAAAATTCAGTGTACAGTGTACAGCAGAGGAGTTGGGGGCTTGTTAATCAGAACAGGTTTACAAATCTCGCCATTGAACTTAAGGGGCCCAGGCTGGGAAGATGTGAGTCTCCCTCCAACAGCTCAGCAAGCATTACCCACGCTTTAGTGCGCAGGCTGGTCTTTGTCATAAGGTGCAGTCTGAGGTCCTCATTCTCAGCGCCTGGTTTTGTCATAAGTTCTCCTCTAGTTCCCCCTCTAGTTTAGATCCTGCTCAGCCTGGCAAAAGGCTTGAATTCTGAGGAGAAAGACTTAGAAGAACAAAAACCAGTTTGGCTGCAGACAGAAGAAAGAATAAACGCACCAGGTCTGCAAAAGCCTTCAGAATTCAAGCTGAAGTCCCCCGAGCACTGCAGGACAGCAGTGGTCTGCAGGGGAGGGAGGAGGGCAGTGGAGAAAGAAAGTCAGCTTTCCTTCAAGATTTCCATCAACGGCCCCCTAATAGTCCCCCAGGTCGGCTGCATCATAACAAGTAATGGCTGGATATGAACAAATGACATTTTCTCACCCTTAGGTAACGCGTGAGACTAAACACACCTTTACAAAACTTCGTATGTTACAGGTCAATATGATTTGCAATCCAGGAAAAAAATCATGTGCTTTCTCTCGGCTTCCAGGCAGGTCTCCTACATGCCCCGCTCCAAACCCACGGCTACACCCAGGCCCTCCTGTGGAGAAATCCCGGAACCCCGAAAGAATGGAAGGGATAGGCGATTTATTCCTGTGCGTGTGGCTGCTGAGCAGAAATTGAAGGCCAACCTTGGACACATCTATGGAAGAGTCTTGCAAAACTGCAGTCTGGGTCTTCACCCAACTAATTACTTCAAGTTTTAGGGACAGAGAAAGAAAGAAAACGAGGTCAGTGCACTCTGTTAAAAGCCACTCTGCCATCTAATTTGGAGCGATGTTCCACAAAGCAAGACCTGAGAAAGTCAGGACTGTCCCACAAAGCCCAAAGCCAGCCCGACTGATTAAGAGGCTCCGACAAGCCGGTCTTTGTCCTTTCAAGATGAAAGAAATGGGACTAACGGGTTGAAAGGTGCGTGTACAGCCAGAGGAGAAAAACCACCCAGCTGTGGCCTTCCCAAACAAGTCCCAGCTTGCTCCTACCACCGCCACGGGGGAGCAAACAGCCCTGCCCGAAGTTTCCCAGAGGCGTCCAGGTGGCAACTTAAGTTCTTTTCTGGCAGGAGGGAAGCCTGGGTCTGGCCATGCCGCTGGGCCACAAGCAGCAGGGTGCTTTTTGCACTGGGTTTGCAAGCCCTCCACGGAAGCCAGGGCTCACAAATACCTTTTTAATGACCTCAGCCAGGCTCTGAAGGCCGCCACTAGGACCTGCTGCATTCACTGGGAGTCACAGGTACCCAACAGAGCACAAGATAGCATAAATCTCCAGCCAGAGAAAGGGCCCTGGTTAACCCTCGACTGCAGGATGGCTACCGAGCTCAGCTTTAATTAATTTATGTATATGTACATATTTGGGGGTTTTCTTTATTTCCTGGTATAGGTCATAAACACATACTGAAAAAAAAAATCACACAGACATAAGGACACACAATGAAAAATCAGGCCCCAGCTCCCAAATCCTAAAGCCCCAGCCCCAGTTCTACCCCACCTCCCAGTAAATTCTATTTCCAGTTCATGGTGTCTTCTTCCAGTGGGAAAGGATGATACACAAGCACATGTGTAACCTCACTGATCTGCACCTTGCTTTTTTTCACCTCATATATCTTGGAGATTGTTCTAAATCAGGACATATGGAGCTGCCTCATTCTAACAGGCTGCCTAGTATAATTTAAACTTCCTTAAAGTCATTTTGGCATCTAAACCTCCCACTCCTTGCTCGCTGAAACTTGTTTCACTATTCGATTTTTGACTATTATCAAGGAGAGACAATGGCGTCCCAGGAACTCCAGGGACCTTATCTGGCGCGGGAAGCGTTAAGGTTGATCCGCGCTTCCCCGCGCCTTCCATCCGCGCCCCAGGAGTCCCGCGGGGGGCTTCAGGGTCATTATTTCCATGTTGACACAGCGCCGGTGGACGTGAGTTTGCTGTCTTGACTCCGTTCGGATTTTCGCAAGTTACACTTGTAGAATGAAAGCGGGTCGGGGAAACAACGCTATCGGGGCGTGTTATCTCAGAAGCCAAATATTTGATCATCAGCCCTACAGCGCGCTGCCGGGGGTTAGTTTGAGCAAGTCTGGTGAATGTGCGTGCACAGATGGAGGGGGAGCATCGCGCCCCCGCCGCAGCACCAGCCTCCGGTCCCCCAGGCCGTCGCGACTTCAGTCGGAAGCCGGGTCCCCCAGCCTCCCCCGGAGGCGTCTGCTCGGAGATCTCTCGCTACCCAATCGCCAAAAGCCGTGGTTTGCGCGCCACACGTGATAAACGCTGAAAATGGATTCTGCCCGCCCGGGACCTATCATTAAATATTTAAAATAGAAAGGTCGCAATGGCAACGTTTTTTTCCCCAGCTCCAGCCAGGAGAGCTGAGAGCGAGGGGTGCGCCCAGTGGTCAGGAAAGGGGCCCCGAGGCGGTCGGGGCGCGCAGCACGCTACGGCGGGCGCACCACGAGGGGACAGGTAGGGCTTGCTAGGGCGGGGAAGGGAGTGCGACGGCCGCGATGCCAGGGCCGGGCAGGGCTGAGAGGCGCCCAGAAAGGGCGGGAAGGCAGCCTCGCGGAGCAGGGCCCTTTAAATCCAGGTAGCGCGGGCCGAGCCGGCCGGGCACATCTCACATGACCGAGCCCCGCGCTTTGAACTGAGCCGCGACCCGCCCGGCGCCTGCAGCCCCAGAGGTGCGGCCTCCGACATAACCCGGAGAGGGTTTCAGACCGGTCCTTATTCCCCCAAAACTCCCGCAGGCCAGATGAGCCCGGCTCGTCCCACCTGGGGCGCACACAGTATGGGGTCCACTTAGGGCCCAGGGGCTGGGAGACCCTCGGCCAGGCGCTGCCGTTTTGCAAACGGCCGGGAGTGGAAAGATGGGCAGGCTGGGTTTAAGAAGCGGCCCCCTCCCTGCCCCAGAGACTCCTGACTAAGACGCGCACCCCCTCCCTCCTGCCTTCACTCACCGAGGTTGACGAAACTCATGACCATGTCGGCGTCGGTGAGGAAGTGGCTATCTTGCAGGCTGGCCAGAGGGGGGCCCTGGGTACTGAAGACAGCCTTGTAGGGGTAGGAGAAGCCCTGGCCGTCGGGCCCGCCGCCCTCCTCGACCGCCATGGCATTGTATAGGTCCAGCATGAACATGGGCGCCGAGTTGTGCTTGCCCTGGAGGTGGGGGCGCGGGCGATGGGGCAAGCCCAAGATGGAGAGGATCTCGCGCTGCATCTCCCGCCGCTCCTGGCTGCGGAGGCGCCGGTGGATGAAGCTCGAGTGCACCTCGTTGTCCAGGCTGAAGTCGGCCAGGGCGGAGCGCAGCAGGAACAGGGGCGCCCAGAGCGCCACGAAGCTGTGGGGCGCCACGAAGCTGTGGGGCGCCGCGGCGCGCAGCGAGCGCACGTGCATCGCGCCGGCTCTACGCGCGACCCGGGCTCCGGGCACCCGGCACCGGGGCCCGCGCCGCCCCAGGTGGCGGAGGGGGGCAGGCGGCCGTCCACGCCGCTCGGTCACTTGCTGAAGGCGGGCCCCGCTGCGCCCGCGCCGGACATGGCCCCTCCCGGCCGGCTGCGCTCTGCCCGGACCCCCGCCCCCGGCTCGGCGCTGGCCCCGGGGCCCCTCGCCCCGCACTCGCTCGGGCGCACCGCCGGGCTTGGAAACCGGCTGGAGCGAGCGAGTGAGCGAGCAAAGAGGCGGGCGCGGGTGGGAGGAGCAGCCAGCAAACCTAGGAGCCGGGAGAGCGAGCGCCGGGGAGGCAGCAAGGCGGCCGGCGAGCGAGCGCTCCTTCCTCCGGCTCCTCTCGCGTTCTTGCTCTCGGGAGGCGGCGACCCTTCCTCTTCCGAACTCCGGCGCCCAGAGCAAGGGCCTCAGGTCGCTCCGCAAGCCCTGCACGCCCTTGATCGCACGAGAGGCCGCCTCGGGAGCCCCAGAGTGGTACGCGCTGGGGCCTGGGAGGAGGAGGGGGAGGAGGAGGACGGGCTTCCAAGGGCCCCTCCCGCGCCGGCGGCCTCCCACCTGCCCTCGGCCCCGCCCTCCCCCCAGCTGCGCCCAATGGGTTCATTCATTCCTTCTAGTGCGCTCTACAAATATTTACCGAGTGCCCACAGGGTGCCCAGCGTCGGGCCCGGCGCCGCGGGGATGCGGAGCGACGAATCTGAGCCGGCCCAGCCTTCTCTGGACCCGCAGTCCGGACAGGAAGGAGGCCTGAGCAGGACCCGTGGGATTTGGGCTGGGGTAGAACAAGTTGGGGGAGTGTAGAGGAAGAGTCGGAATAAAAGAAGGCTTCCCGCAGGAGGTGGCACCAGACCCCTCCCGTCCCTTGCCCCTCCTTTACTCCAGCCACGCTGATCCCTCCCCGAACTTGCCAACTTGTCTTTGCACTTGCCAGTCCTTCTGCCTGCAACTCAATTTCCTCCCTGTATCCCTCCCCACCGCCACCATCTGGCCAACCCTCCACCTCCCGGTGCCACTCAGGTGCCACTTCCTCCCAGATTAGGGGAGATAAGGTCGCTTCCCCTCCTTACCCCACAAACACTTGTTTTATTTTCTTTAACTCCTCCCGCCGTCTGGAATTACTGTTTGAATTACTGTGACTTCTTTGTCTTGTAGCTCCAGTAGAAATGGAGCTCCCTGGGGGCAGAGGCGGGGCTGTCTCAGATGCACTTGAACCCAGGGCCTGGCAGCCACAGTGGCTGCACAATCATTATTTGCTGAATGATTGAAATTGTGTGAGCTGGAGAATTCCACCTCATCTCCTTCCCTTTGGGGCCCCAACCACTCCTCAGCCTGAGACCAGATATCCCGCCCCACCCTGTCTGACCTTCCCCACCAGCCCCTGCCTGGCCTGAGGAGCATGCAGCTGGCCTGGCGTCCAGTTCACCTCTCAGCATCTGTGCCTGAGACCCCACCAGACGCTCCTGGCCTTCTTTCTTCCTTCCCTTTATTTATTCATTCATCCTGCAAATGACTGAGCTGCCCACCTGGGGCCCAGCTCACACTGGCCATGGCATACAGGTACCCCAGACAACTCAGAACCCACTGTGAGACCTTAGGTGAACTACTGCTCTTCAGAGCCTCAGTTTCTTCATTTGTAAGATCAGTGCAAAATAACACTTGACCCAGGGTAGCAATGAGGACTACAGGGTCAAAGTTCAATCTTGCCTCCTTCTGTTCTGGGGGCTGCCCCCAAGGAGGCAAACTCACAAACCAGTGGTTCCCAGATGATGGGATAGATGGATGGTGACCACAGGGAGTTTGGGATGAAAAGAGAGGGGTTGAGTTTGGGGACAGGGGGTTCCTTTTGGGGGAGGGTTCTAAGCCTCACCTGGGGGAAGCAGAAAGCTCCAGGGTTAGAAAGAGGAACCTGATCTTCTAGAGACAAAACAGGAACCTTAAATATGGTTTAGGGGCCGGAGGCGAAGCAGCGCTTGTCCACTGATCGTCTCAGGGAAGGATGCTCACTGGCTGGAGCCAGGCAGAGCCAGAGGATCAAGAGGGAGAGACCTGGGATGGGCATTGTGGAGGGTGGGAATGAACACAGGGACCTACTAAGGCCGTGGGAGGCGTGCTGGCTGGTCCCGTGGCCACTGGAGAGTGTGCAACCCAGATCATTTCAGCCTGTTGTAAGTGACAGGAGTAAATAAACAGGGAGAAGTGGAGGGAGGTGGGAAGGGGATCTGCTGGATGCCATTGACCTGAGTCCTGCAAGGGTGAGAGAGAGACGGCTTTCCCAGGGAAAGGCATCCTGGGACCAGCAAGTGCACAGGCCCTGCAGAGTGAGGAAAAGACACCAGGCTCTGTCTCCTCACAGCGACCTGTGCCCCCCAGGGCTGGCCTTCCAGGGGCAAATGCTATGCCACCTCCAATGCCAGCTGAGAGGAAGGAGGTTGCTTTCTTCCAAAATCTTAACACTATTCCTCTGCAGCAGCCTTCTCTGCTTTTTAATCCACTGTCAAATATTTGCTGGGGCGGGGTTGGGGGGCAGATTTTAACAAGCCAAGTGAGGCGGGGGTGGGGGGTGGGCGCAGAAAGCGCTACCAGTCTATACCTGGAAACAACCGCTTGGTCAGCATCTGCCCTGTCCTCCCCTGGCCACGGGAAGGCCTGCAGCAAGCATTATAGTTTACACCTCTGTGCACCTCACCTGAGCCTGGCACACAGCAGGTGCTCCAGGTACTATTTATTGAGCACCTGTTCAATAAGTAGTAATAAGTAAGGCCAATTCCTAAAGAGAAAGGAGGACTGAGGGCTGACTGTACAGGCACCCGCCAAAGGCATCTGGCAGACTCCTCACCTGCCACCCTTTGTCGGGGATGCCATCTTTTCTCATAGGAGTTGGAGACCATGTGCTCTCTATATCCGAGACCTGGAAGAGACAAGGTTCCCTTTGAACCCCCACCACCCCCTATGTAACCTTATATTTCCTCTGATCCATGCTGGAGGAGCAGATGGGCTCTAATTTTCCCTGCTTTCTCCCTCAGAGGAGTCCCCAAGACTGCACCTCGCCCCCAGTGAACACTGGCTTGACTGCTGAATGAATGAATGAATGTATACAAGCCTGCAAACAAGAAGTATCCAGCTGGGAGTACATCAGATGCTGGTCTGAGAACTGAGGCCACCAGCAAAGGCTTCAAGACTGTCTAGAGAAAGTCTTGAGTGGGAGGAAGCAGCCTGGTCTCACACCTCAGCCCTGCCACTTGCAGTCGTGTCCCAGGGACTTAACCTCCCAGTGCCTCGGTTCTCCTATCTGTATAACGGGGGGACTAATAGCGCCTGTCTCCTAGGGAGGATTCGGGAAGTGAATTCAATTCATGCAAAGGACTTCGCAAGGTGCCTGGGGCCCAGAGAAAGCATTTGATAGATGTTAGTTGCCATCTGGATGAAGAGGAAAATATGTTAACCGAAAAGCCTCCTAAGCTTAAAAATAACAACTTTTCATGATGGTCTGCTTTTTGGCCGAGCAGAGGGAAGCAAATGTCTCCTGACTATGAGATCCAGAGCAAGAGCAAGAGTGTGAGCTCCAGAGAGCAGGGCAGAGCGGGAGGGTGGTATCAGGGAGGAAAGGGTGATATCCCCTCCTTCCTACCCTCCCGTTGTCCCCCAGCCTCCCCCGCCCATGCCATCCAGGGCCTAGGAACTTCCCTGGGGCCTATCTCATTTCCCCAGCAGACAGCCCCCCGCCCTGCCCCCAGTTGTGGTTCCCCAAGCTGGGGCACCCAGTGCTAGACTCCCTGGCCGTAACCCGATCTCCTCAGTCTGCTCCACACCTGGGGCCAGCTTTGCCCGGATGAAAGATGGCCTGGAAATGTGAGGGGTATTATTGTGTCTGGCCTGCCCCCGGCCGAGTGTCCACACCCCTCACTCACCGGCCTCCCAGCACTGAGTAAAGAGTTTTCATTTCATACATCATCAGTCACATTTTGCCGGAGCAATTTTGACCAAGTCAGCATATGTCTCGAAAGCAATAAAAAGAAGAAAAGAATTCTGCTGACACGCACATTCAGCAGGAGGGAGAACCTCATCTTCATCGGCAGATCGTACACCGTCTGCCCCGGAGGAAGCTTGGCAGGCCTGGGGGCTCCCTGGGAGGCGCCCCGCACAGCGCAGAGAGCCTGGGGGCTGCTCCCTCTGTCCAACCACCTGGCCAAGGCCTGATGACCTGGGCCTCAGACCCCAGGAGGGAATAGGGGGCCAACAGCCTCTTCATGCACAGGCTTTAAAATCCTTGTCTGCAAAGAGATAGACCCCGGAGGGGAAATGACTTTAGCACACCTGTCATTAAATGTGGTTTCCAAGCAAGTCTTCCACTGCACTGGAGACAGACAGAGATGCAGGCTTTCTCACTCTGTAGCTTTCTCTGCACAATTTTTTTAAACAGAAGAGTAAGATGCTAAACAGTTTCTATCAGTCTTAAGCACACGTGGCAGTAACCACAGCTCCAAATGGAAAACACAGACAGAAAGACTCTCTCTCTCTCTCTCCCCAGAGAAAGGTGATGCCCGAGGCAGGATTTCCAGGGTCTCCCAAACAGCTAGTGGGGATCTGCGGTTTTGTTAATTATTAGCACGGCTTTTATTTCTTCCTCGAATGGAGGAAATCTGATTTGGTTTGGAGAACTTACTAGCCTTGGTTCAGCTTTAGAGAAGGTCCTTTCCTCCCTTCCAGATGTGAATAAGAGTGGCCGACAAGCCCAAAGCATTTCCCTTCCGCCGGGCACCTGCTAAGACTGCTCTGCCTTAGCCCATCCACCCTCTGACACAGAAGGGCCCATTCTGCTTCTGAGACCACAGAGGAGGAGACCGAGATTCTGAGAGTGCCTCGCCCAAACTCACACTGTTCATCCGTGACAGAACGATTCTCCTAAGCCACATCTGTCTACACAGCCCAGGCTCCTCACCATCTGGTGGTTTAATGATCTGGGAGCTGATCTTTTCTCCTCTGCTTGATCCTAAAGCAACACTTCTCCATCCAGACTGCACTGAAACTCCTGGGAGCTATCAAAATGCAGATTCCCACACAGCCGGTGGGAGCGGGGCCGAGATTCTGCACTTTCACCCAGTTCCGGGGTTGGGGGGGGGGGGCGGGACAGACGCTGCTGTCTGAGTATTACGTGTTGAGAAGCAAGGTTCTACATTTCTGAAGTTACAACTCCCTTTCCTCCTAATTTCACTAAAGGGGGCCATGAGCACAGACAGAATAACAGGCGGCAAGGGTCGCCAGGCCCAGACGCAACAGGGGATGGGTGGGGACCAGGGTGAACTGGAAACCATATTACCATGGGGGATGCCACCCAGGAATTTGATTCTAGCGTTACCAGATAGTTTTAATTTTCAAGAGAAGCTGGAGATTTGGGTTTATATGTAATGACTGTCAGTGTGTACTTGTTGGCAACTGATTCCATTTGTTTTTGAACTGTTAGACCAAAGAAAACCCATCTACCAGTCAGATTCTGGAATCTAGTTGCCTCTAGCCTTCTAAAGGGCTCTTCTGGTTTTGGAGGACTTATCTAGCCTTCCCTTTGCCCCCAAGCCAAAAGACCACCAAAGGAAAGCATTTCTAAGCAGCTCTATTTAATCCACTATTCAAGAAACATGGAGTGAGAGGTGGGAACCTGCCCCTCCCCTGCCTCTGGGCAAAGTCAGACCCTAACTCTCTCCAGAGTCTCCTGCTATAACTGATCTTCTGATAAACTCACCCTCCCTCAGTTTAGAAAATTCACCCCCAAACATCGAAACCCAGAGGTTTCTACTACCACTTGCTCCAACTTTCTTTAGGAGCAAGAGTGTTGTTGCTATTGCTTCTCCCTCCTTCTAGCTGCATCTGAATCCTTTCTTATGTGTGGGAATTCCCTGTCTTGAGAAGCACACCCTGTCCTTCCTCCCCAGACAGGAGCTGAACATCCCGGAGATGCACTGTCCCAGCCTGCTCTGCAGCCGGTGCACTGGTATGTGACCAAATCTCAGCCTATCGGAGGCAGCCACCCCAGAAGCTGTTATCCTGCAGAGCAATCTGGGGCCGTGTTCCCAGCTGCAGAGCTCCTTAGCGTAGTTATCCAGCCTTCCTGTGTGTCCTGTGAGCTTCCCAAGATCCTCTGGTGAACATTGTTCTTGGATCAGTTAGCCCCAGATGGTTTCTGTTGCCCACAGCTATGAACCCTGCAGGATAAGGCATCAAGGAACTGGAAGGGGGGAGGGGCCATGGAAATCACATCGATCTAAAGTTTACAGACCTTTTCTTTCTCTCTCTCTCTCTCTCTCTTTTTTTTTTTTTTCCAGCAGCTGAAACTTCTGGTTAGGGAAGCTTTTCACAGATGCCCAACTCAGAAAACAGAAAACAGAGCTTCTCTGGTTCCACAGGGCAGGAAAGGGGGCTAGGGCTACTACATTTAGTGAATAAAAATATAAGATGCCCAGTTAAATTTGAATTTCAGATAAATAAGGAATAATTTTTAGTATAAGTATATCCCATATATCATTTGGGATATACTTACGATGAAAGTTTATTTCTTTGTTTATTGAAAAAGGTGTTTTCTAGTTTAAGCCATTGTGTACTGAGTTTCGGATCAGTTACAACTAAAGTCCTGCAAATGTGTGCTTCATTTCCTGCATCTTGAAGATAGAGAAATTGAGACCCAGAGGAAAACTATGGGGCCCAAAGTCTTAAGAGTGAGTCAGAGCAGAGCTGGGATTCAAATTCAGGTTCCTGGCTCCCAGGAGCTCATCACTGCTCCCCACTATGCTTCTCTCCACCTGTTTCTTCTTCCTTCTCTTCCCTGCCTCACTGTGTTTCTGCCCATTTAAAAAAACCAAACTACTCTTTCTTCTACTTTGAATTTTATCTTTACTGTCTCCTGCTTGGCACACCCTCACTCTAAATAGGTTAGTCCTGATTCAGGTAAAAAGATAATTTGAGAAGATTAACATATTAGAGCTCATTTTCCGTCAGAGGCAAAGACTCTTATTAAAGAGTCACATTAATGACACAGCTATCTGGTGTTGAGCATGTTACAGATTATCTTGAATCTTCTAACAGCCCTGAAATTAGATGCTGTGTCTCCCATTTCACAGATGAAGATCCGGAGGCACAGAGGTCAGAGAACTTGGCCAAGACCACATGGTTAATGAAGGCCAAAGCCAGCATTCAAGTCCTGGGCAACCTGATTCTCACTCTTATTTCCTCCAGCCACACCTCTCCATAAAGCCAGCCTACAGCTTTTATTCCTGTAGCTCACATGATGACTGACCACTGAGTAAGGTTGCAGGATTTAACAAATAAAAATATAGGTCACACAGTTTGATTTGAATTTCAGATACACATGATTAATTTAAAAATAAAAGTATGTCCCAAATTGTGTGGGGCCTTACTTACATTAAAACTTAGTCACTGTGTGTCTGATATTCAGATTTAATTGGGCATCCTGTATTTTATATATGGCAATTCTACATGAAGGGGCTCTTCTGGGTAAAGCAAAAAGCCTCAGTTGTGTCCTGGGTTCTGCCTTGTAGAAAAACACGCACCACAGGACCTTTGCACTTGTACCATCTGCCTGGAAGGCACATCTGCCAATATCCACATGGCTTCCTCCCTCACCTCCTTCAAGCCTTGCTCAAATGTCACGTCACCACTGCAGCTTTCCCCTCCCCAAAATCACATCTCCCCACTCCTGCCTTCCTTATCTTCCTCTCCGTGTTTTCTGCTTCTCGATAATACCACCCGAAATATTCCACAGTGACGTGTGTATTGTTTCTCTCCCCCACTGGAGTGCGGGCGTGGATCTGTTCACTAAGGCGAGTAGAGCCCAGAATAGTGTCTCCTATGCAGTTGATGCTCACAAGTATTTGTTGAGTAACTGAACTGACTCCCTGAGAGCAAATTCTGGTTTCTGTCTGGAAAACTACCTGACTCAAGAACCAGGAGCTGGGATTGTCACTGGCACCTTGTCACCAAGGCAATGCCCCCGAGGGGCTCAACGTGTAGCCCAGCATCACCAGGGAGATCAGGTGACAAAATGGCCTCGGCAGTGGCTGCAGATTAGAACAGCCACGCGAGTGCTCAAGTGTTAGACTGTGGTTTCATTTTCTCCTTCAAGGGCTCATGTCCCCAAACAACTGAGTCCCAGGGACACAAACCCTGGAAGTCAGCTTTTCCCATTTTCACCCAGCGTTCAGAGTGTGTGCAAGCTGCCCCGCACGCCTCACCCCAGCATCACCGCAGACAACAGTGTATAAAGCACTTTTGCGTCTGATGGAAGGAAACACACTTACAGACGTTATTATCAACAGCAGCTAAATAGTCCGGGTTTCCCAGCACATTATCTACAAGACCGCGTTTAAGAATTGTGAGGACAATTCTTCTGAAGTCTGTATTTTGTATGCCCTTTTCACAGATGAGGAAACTGAGGTTCAGGGAGAGTAAGCAGTTTCCCCAGGGTTTCACTACCAGAAAGCAACAGAGTTACGTATGAACTCAGACAGCCCGATATCAGGCTCTCAGCCCATGTCCTCACCTGTAAAACAGATGCAATAATAGTACAACGTGCGGGGAGGGTAGAGCTCAGTGATAGAGTGTGTGCTTAGCATGCACAAGGTCCTGGGTTCAACCCCTAGTACCTCCATTAAAATAAATAAATAAAACCTAATTTTCCATTGAAAAAAAATGAAATAAAAATGCTCAATTTTTTTTTTAAAAGTTGAAAAAATAACAGTACTACCTGGCTGGGATGTGGTACGAAGTGCTTGCGTGGGCCCAAGTGCCCACCACAGGTGCCCTTGCCCCATCTCCAGCTGGAGAGGGTTAGGCTAGAGGAGGTCACTGAGGGCCACCAGTCCAGGCTGGCCAGAGTGATCAGTGACATGGCTTGGAGCAAGACACTAGCCAGACTTATCAGATTCACTCTTTCGGGTATTTAAAGCAGAAAATACTGGAAAAATGAGGCTTCTCTTGAGAAAATGAGAGGAGTCCACGTCAGGAGGTAGAAAATGAAATTAGCACAGCCTTGATGGGTTAGGAGCAAGCTGGCATCATAAAGGAGCTCAGGCCACTGTGTCCAGAGGTACAGGTGTGCACCCTTGGATCACCATTCCCATCCTTGTCTGACGGTATTGACTTCCAGGCTTGGGCAGTGCACACCCTGAGTGACTGTACCTGGCAGCCCTGGGATTTTGTTTATTCATGACTCACTCACATAAGCGTATTTAGTTCCTACTACGTGGCAGTCCCTATATAGCCCCTGAGGTAGCAGCAGTGGAAAGACATTCAAAATTTCTTATATTCTAGTTGGGGGAGACGGACAAGAAATAAGAGTGAGTGACAAGTTCCAAAGAGGAAAAGAAAGCCAAGGGGGAGGCTGAGAGCAGCAGGAGGGGGAAATGTCTCTGAAATGTGATGTCTGAGAAGTCAGGCATGTGTCAAAAGGGGAATGAGTGCTCCTGGCAGAGGCAACAGCAAGTGCAAAGGCCCTGAGTTGACTCCCAAGAGCATCTGGGCTACTTGACTCCAGAAATAACCTCTAACTTCAGCTTTTCCAGGGGTCTGATGGTTCCCTGTGCCCAGCTCCCTGGACACCAGTGTCTTTATGATACCAGCATATTCCTTGGGTTGGCTTAAGTGGGTGCCTAATTCTTAGAGCCTAAAGAACTCAGCCCACACCCCCAGCCTGGACCCCTGCCCACAAGCAGAGTGCAGACATGATGCTGCTGGGTGCTCATCCATTTCTCCTGGTCTGAAGCTCAGCACCCTCCTCAGCTAGACCCTTCCCCAGCCGCCTCAGAGGACTGAGTTCCCAATTAGCTATCTGCAGTCACAAACCCAGAAAGTGTGACGTTCCCAGACATCAAAGGGGTTACAAGGATGGCAGCCACCTCAGAGCCAGACCTCCTCCTGCAGCTGCTGTTCAGACACTGAGTCTGACATTTGTTCTCAGGGCTCCAATGAAGGGGAGAAGCTACCGATGTCTCGAGCCATCTCCCACCCCCACCCCTGCCGTAATTTGTGGCTCCCATGTCCCTCCATGTCTCTGGCTCTATGGCCCTGATTTTGTTTTTATGGGGTAATATTCTTTGATTCCCAAATGCCCTGTGGGAATTTGCTGGGGGCGGGAGGTGGGAACCAGAGAAACAAAAGGATGTTTTACAGTGGTTCAAAAGCATCATTATAACCAGAAAATTTAATTTACGGACTTTTGGTTCTTTCATTTCCATTTCTGAAAGACAGAAAAAAAGTCAGTAGAGTGTGGCCACACTCAGTCCCTCTGGCTTGGAGGATAGTTCAAGGCATCTGTGACTTCAGAAAGCCTTCTTGGCATTAAGCAATAAACAGGCCAAGCAGATAAAACCATCCTGTGTTTAAAAAGCTGGTCTGTCTCTGAGGCAGAATTTTTATAGATAAAACAACAGAATGTGAATTCAGAAGAGTCATCTTGTATAAATGGTCCCACGTGGACAAAGATCTCCTCGTCCAGGAGGTGAACTCTACAACAGACAGGGAGGTTTGGGGGGGATTTAGAGAACTCTGTCTGCTGGCTTCAAGAAGCTACCCTGAAGCCCCACTTCCCAGATGAGTCTGACGTTGCAAACACTGCCTTCACACCTCTGCTGTCTCACACCTGGAATGCCTTTCCTCTTTCTTCCTGGTCATCAAAATGCCCATACGTGTCCTGTGGGAAAAGGAATTTCTGGTCAAGTAAGTTTAGGAAGTGATGAGCTCAAGAAAGATAAACAGGATTCCTCACTGCAGGACTCCTCCATCTTTAATTAGAGCACAGTGTTGCCCCGAGCTCTCATGCGCCGTCAGAGGTCTACCGAGTACCAGTGATATAAGCCCAAATAGAAGTGATGCCTCTGAAGGGGAGCTCCATGGGGGCCGTGCTGGCCCGGGGGCTCATGATGCCTTCTCTGCAGCTTTGTTTCTCTGTCTCTTGCTTTTGATTCGGCATCTGTCTGAATGTTCATTATTTCCTACCACAGACAGATTCCTCTGCATGGCAGGGGGTCCCAGTCACTGACTGCTCCAGACCTACAGTGTTGGCTGGTGACTCTGGAGTGGGACAGCCCCACTCCCAAAAGATGCCCAGGTCTTGACTCGCCTCGTGGACCAGGAAATGGAGCACCTGGATCTCCTGATGTGGGTCACCTGACGGCCCCTACGTCGGGGTGGGGGTCAGGGCACTGAAAGCCCCACCAGAGACCCATGCCTGCCGTGGGGCAGGAGCAGTTCCTCCAAAGCAGGGAGCTGTTGTCACCAGAAAAAGCAGGGATGGGATTCCAGGTGGGAGAAAATGAATTAGCAGGTACCAGTGCTGGGTTTGATCAAGGAAGCCCCTTTCTGGTCAAGCATCCAGCTGAGCTGGGGTTTTGCAGACAGACAGACACCCTGGGGAGCCAGACTTATCCCTGCCATGTGGCCTCCCCATCCTCCAGTTTCCACCTGCGCTTGATGGCTGGCAGATCATTAGCACCGGACGCCTCGTGCCCAGTGATTTCCGAGGTCCCAGAGGGCACACTGTATACCGTGGTTTTATACTTTCTGCGACTAACGCGGGACTCTGCACACAGTCAGTGCTCAATAACTACCTGACAGACGGAGGAGTTCGCAGAGTCCCCTGCACTTTCTCTATCACAGCCTAGCTCATCTCACGTTGGTGCAGGTCCTGACTTCTAGTCCACCTCCCTAAGACGGCAGAGTCGCACCCGACTTGCTCTCTGATGACAGTGGCTGGTACGTGGTCAGAGATGCTGAATCAGAGTGATGTCGCTCTCCAGTGGTTAGGGGGCTTTTCCCTGTCTTTGTTCCTTCCTTGCATCTTAAATTCGTTTATTCCTCTTTTTCAAGAGGAAGGGTCCCCCTGCTAGGGGCTCATCCTGTTTTCATGCAACGAATATTCATTGAGCTTTACTATGTGTGTCCGACAGGCACCCCTCTGAGGGTGGCGGGGACAGGAGGGAACAATGCAGACTAAATACAATCCCTGACATGTGAGGCTTCTGTCCTGACGAAGGCCAGAAGATGAGGGGAAGCAATTGCCTGTCCTGACAGCAACACATCTCATCCTCACCTCTCAGCAGCCGGCCTGGGGCTGCACAGGCATCCTTAGCTGCAACAGGGACTAAGCAAAGTGTATTTTAACTGGCGTGATGTTGGTTCTGCTAGAAAGGATGGAGGGGAGAAGGGATGCAGGGTCAGCAAGCGGCAGCATCTGCCTCAGCACATCACAGGCCCAACTCGTCCCAGCCGCCTTCTATCTTTGTGACGTGCGGACGGTGCATCCAGTCCAGGGACGATCAGGGGCAGCGAACTGTGGCCCCCAGGCCACATGCAGTCACCCCTTTTAGTTACTAAAGTCTTACTGGGACACAGCTTCTGCCATGTGTTCACATATTGCCAATCACTGCTTTCACGCTGCAACAGCGTCGTTGAGTAGCTGGGAGAGACCATAGAGTCTGCAGAACCCAAAATACTTACAATCTGGCACTTTGCAGAAAACGTTTACTGACTCTTGCATTAAATCCTTGTTTCTCAAAGTGTGGCTGGTGGGCTGGCAGCCCTGGCATCGCTGAGAGCAGGCTGAGAGCAGGCTCTCTGGCGCAGCCAGGCCTGCTGATCAGAATGGGCTGCCGTGCGGTGGGGGAGCCTGCGCGATTCACTGACCCCTTCCCAGCCTTCCAGCTCTCATCTGTAAAATGGGGAGAATTCTCTCATTTTTCTCTCTCCCGTGTCACCAGGAACAGACAGCTAACCCATGGAACAGAAAGCGCCTGTCCTATACTAATTACTTAAGAGATGGTGACTAATCACTACTATTGGCCTTCATGTCACCCTCATCACCCCCACTGCCCCAGAAGGGCACTTAGGAATTCCTCGGGGGATAAAGAGACAGGGCCCTGGACTCTGCTGGCTGCTGGCCACCGGGAGAGAAACACCAGTGACATCATTCTGGTACTGAATTCCCTTTGGGGCTTTAATCTGACATCACACGGAAATGCTTCAACCCAGCTGTTTCCCCTGCAGCTTTCTGGCTAGTTCTCCACTGTTTGCACTGGAGGGTCCTCCTCAGCCCTTAACCAGGACATTTTTCCCCAAGTCAAGTCCAAAACAGTCAGACTTGTTCCTCTGACTCCTTTTGTTCAGATCTACCCATAAGCCTGAATGAAAATGGTTCTGAGCTGTGTTAAGCCCTGCACAGCAAGAACGGCCCACAGCCCCAGTGAGCTGAGCATTCTGGAAAAATCTGGACAAGCAATCTCAAGATCAAACAAGGTGAGCTTCTGAACCCAGTCTCCCCAGAAATTTCATCTTTGCCAATACAGATAACAATAGGATTAAAGACTAATTTAAAAAAACCCAAAAATTTAAAAATAATTCCTTTTAGGTGGTGCATTCTAAAGAATAGCTGGCATTAAACTGGTTTGATGCTCCAGAGAGCTGCTCGCCACAAACATTCCCATCCCCCACATCACACAAGCAGCTCCACTTTGGGGCAATTCTGCCTGTTGCTGACAAATGCCCCTACCTGTTTGGAGCTTCTCAGCAGCAGAAAATCACTGACCACAAAGCTTCCAGGGCGGGCACTTAAAATCAACCCAGAGACACTCCCCTTTCACGCGCTTCTGCCTCTGTGTCCTTTTTTGCAGTCCAGCTCCACACTGTTCCTTGCAGACTGGATCAGCATGCAAGCCAGGAATTCTTCTAAGGCGCTCTGTATGCGTAAATATGATCACCTTGAGCTTGTGCAGGAATAAGAGAGCTCCAGTTACCAGGGGCTTTCGGAGGCTTTTAATAGGAAGCATTTGTGCCAAATAAAAAGGCTTCTCCTTGTGTTTTGCTTTAGTTATAAATTATCTGCTCCATGGATCCAACTAGAAATCTCTGCTGAGGGTGAACTCTGTGGCATGGCTGGATCCAGATTTGCTGCTTAGTGCAGATAGATTTTCAGCGGCTGCAATCAAACTGCAACCAGGGGGACAATAAGAACAGAACTTCTTTTGTTCTGATTAAACTGTTTTTAATGGTCCCTTCTAGGCCGTGCTTTAGTGGGAGTCTCAACAAGGCCACTCATTGAGACGTCCTTGAAAGAGCCAAGTGGAGCAGAGCACGAGGGAGCCCTCGGGAGGGGCTGGCAGCCCTTTGCTCAGCCTTGGTGGTCCTGCTGCAAAGGAGAACTGGGCTATTTTATTTGTTGTCCAAGATGGAAAAGGGAAGGGGGTTGGTGTGAGGAGGACTGTCCCACAAATTTCCATAATTAGTGCCTGCATAGTGTTAGGGACACACACACACACACACACACACACACACACACACACACACACACGTAACATCAATCATCAATCTGGAGCGACAGGGATTCCCTAAAGCTGAAAACCCAGAAGCTGGTAGAGCTGATGCACTAGATGGGACAATTTGTGTCCTCCTGGCCGGGAACTCAGATTGCATTCGGGGAGCCACATTTCTCACAACTGTGCTTTTCATCTAGAGGCCTCGGGAGCCCCTTTGGCTCCTGCAGGACCCGGAATCCAGACAGGAAAAAGCAGACGAAATGTACCAACCACTCACAGGGCACAACGTGCTGCCTGCTCTCAACACCCCTGTGAAAACCCGAGGTCCGTGTGTGTGTCCTTGAGGGTCTCCCAGGTGGGCCCAAAGGATGCCGTCTGTGCAACAACAGGGATGCAAGACACAAGGAAACAAAAGCTGTGGTTTATCCCTTGGAGAAAGTCTCCCCACTTTTAACTGGACACGTGCGAGTGAGATTTTAAATGTGCTTATTTGTTCTCTTTAAAGAGCACAGTTTGGCTTCCCCACATTAGTGAAGTCTGGGCTGGCTGTTCTCAGCCAGGGGCGGTTCTCCCCCCAGCCCCCGGGGACAGGTGTCAATGTCTGGGTCACAACTGGCGGGGGTGCTACTGGCATGTGGTGGGTGGAGGCCAGGGATGCCGCTCACCCTCCTACGTACACGGGACGGCCCCACAGCAGGGAGGGATCCGACCCAAATGTCCGTGGTGCCGAGGCTGAGAAACCCTGGGCTAGAAGAAAGCGACCCAGACCCACAGCCAAGATTGGGAGGATCCGGATACTCACTCAGTTACAAGTCAGGAAAGATGGAACTGCTTTCCGACTGGTGGGGGGCACAGTTCCTCCCTCCCAAATGCGTCAGAACAGCAAGGGGTCTGCCGCTCTTTGAAGCAAGGGCTTTGGGGTTAGTCTTTATTTGGCACTAAATCATCTTAAATTGCATGGGGAAATGGAATACAATTCCAGTTATATTACTAATCAATCTTTCAGTGGAATAAATCATGTGGAATGATATTCGATTAAATCTGTAAGCAATTAAAGGTCATGCGGACTCTGTGGGGGAAATTCTGGACTTTCATCAAGTTTCCCTCATGCTCACTCCTCTCCCCGCCAAAACCACACCTGCTTCTATCACAGGGGACTGTCTGGAGGTAGACCATGCTTGTTACTTGACATACTGATTTATTAATCACGTCACTTTTTCTCTGAGAAGTAATAGGAAGAGGCTGGTATCAGAGAACTTTGAACAAAGAAGAGGGTGAAACTCAGGGTCCACATCCTGAGGTTTGAGTCTCGGCCCAGCTGGCTGTGTGACCTTGAGCTACCTGCCCCCTTCTCCCCCAAAACCTTGAGTTTCCTCATCTATAAAAGGGGAATAAAAACAGTTCCCTTCTCCTAGGGTTCTTACCAAGATTGAAATGAGATCACAGATGTAAGCTGCTCAGCACTCTCCCCGGCCCCTGGGAGCTGGTCAGGAGATGCCGGCTGTCCTTATGGTCCAGCTTTGTCCCTCTGCGGGTCCAGGGAAGCTCGAAGTGAAGAGGTCCCCCATGTATTCTTGGGACACCCTCTTAGGACGTTTGTGATTTGGAATCTGCCTTCCCCTGTAGAACGTAAGCTGTATGAGAGCAGAGCAGGTCTGTCTTGGCGCTGGGCACAGGCACACAGTAAGCGCTCAATAAACGCTTGCAAAATGAATGAACAGTGAAGAGAACATTTGACCAGTAACAAGAGCCTGGACTTCTAGTCCTTTCTCTACAATTTACTAGCCGTGGACTTGGAATAACAAAGATAACAGCCCTCTCTTTCTCTCTCGCACACCTCCGTATCAGCAGGTCCTGCCACCTCTACCTTCAAGGTCGATTCTGACTCCACCCACTTTTCCTACCTGCACCTGAACCCAGGCCACCATCACCTCTGCCTGGATGGCGGCCCCGGCCTCGTCCAGGAGCCCACGCCGCAGTTCACAGCTGCTCCACCTTCCTGGCTGCCGTCACCACTCTTGCTCCCTTCCGGCTGTTGCAGCCGAGCCGGCCTCCTCCTCCAGGGTCACCACCCAGACCGCCCTATCAGAACAGGCTCTCTGCTCTGCAGCGCTGCAAACGAAGGGCACTGCCCCGAGGTTAGCCGCTCTCCAAGTTCGTTTTAGTCAAGGTTCTTCAGGAAGCTGATGACATCCACACAATGAAACAACTCTTTCACACTGTCCCCTTGGTTTCAAAAGTTTCTTGGTTTTCCCATCCCCTCACATGGACTACTTTCTTGGGGACTAGAGGTCGGGGGGGGTACCCTCTCTGGTCACCACAACATTTTTTCCTTTATGGGTGGCTTTGAGGCCAGTAGCCTAGCTCAGACTGACTGAAATCTGGGCTTTGTCTAGCATCAAGGTCCAACCCAGCATTCTCTTTTAATTTCATTTTCTCTATGACAGACAACAGTGACCAAAGTATTATATATTTTGCTTTTTTTCCTTATTAGTTTACATTTCCTTATGCATCCAGTGAATCAACTCCCCAGGAGTTGGATCCAACTCTGCGTTCCACTGGCAACTTTAACCTTTAGTAACTGATTGCAGCACTCCTGCTGTTCCATACCATGGGCGACCACATGGCCACCCAGGAATCAACAGTTCCTCATCCTCCACCCTTTCATCCTCTCTCTTCTCAAGCCCCACAAGCCAGGGCTGTTCTAACAAATCCCACTTCTGACACCAACTATATGTTCTGTTTCTACTCCCAACACTTCTGATGCCAAATGTGTGTGTGGGTTTTTTCCTACACCAACCATTTCTCCGACTCTCTAGACACCAATTGGGTACCCTACAATTCAGTTCAATCCTGACACTACCTACCTGGAGCTAGATCCCACAAGTTAGGGGCTCAGTCCCAAAAGGCTGCCCTGACATTAGATGTCAACCACAAGTGCTGGACCTCCTGCACTTCTGACCAACCACTGGGGGTTCCCATTACTCCCCATCTCAGGTTTAATAATTTGCTATAACTGCTTGTAAAACTCAGAGACACACTACTTACTTTTACTGGTTTATTAAAAAGGATATTATAAATAATAAAAATGAACAGCCAGATGAAGAGGTACATAGGCCCAGGTCCGAAAGGATCAAACCAGGAACTTCTGTTCTTTGGGGTTGGAGGATGCCACCCTTCCAGCCTGTGGGTATGTTTGATAACCTGGAAGCTCCCTGAACATCATAATTTAGGGTTTTTTATGGAAGTTTCATAAGCATGATCAATTGTTAACTCAATCCTCAGCCTCTCTCCCTTTCCCTAAGATTGGGGGGTAGGGCTGAAAGTATCAAGCTTCTAATCAAGATCTGGCCTTTCTGGTGACCAGCCTCCTTCATGAAGGAAGCTATTTAGGGATCTGCCAAGAGTAGCCTCATTAGAGCAAAAGATGTTCCTATCACAAAATTCCAAAGGATTTAGGAGCTCTGTGTCAGGAACCAGAGCCAAAGACCAAACATTATAACAAAAGATGCTCCCTATCACCACTATTACTCAGAAAATTCCAGAGGTTTTAAGAGCTCTGTGCCAGGAGCCAGGGATGAAGACCAAATATATATTTCCCATTATATGACAGCTTGTCCACCCCACCCCTTATCTTCCTTCCTGTTATTACCATTATCTATAGTACTTTTTACTCATCTTCTGTATGTTATCTTTCTTTCCCCATGGAAGCAGGGGCTTTATCTTCCTCATCTCTGTATTTCTAATGCCTAGAACAGTGCCTGGCCCATTAAACAACAACAAAAAAAGAACTCAATAGGGGAAAGGGTATAGCTCAGTGGTAGAGCATGTGCTCAGCATGCATGAGGTCCTGTGTTCAATCCCCAGTACCTCCATTAAAAAAAAAAACTCAATAAATATTTACTGAATGAATATAAAGATTTAAAAAAAATTGATAATTGATTAGTTAATGATGAAGCGCTTGGGTTCTGAAACCAGACTGCTTGAGTTCAAAGTCTGTTTGCTCTACACCCCACTGAATATCCTAGGGTATGTGATTTTGGCTGTATGAGCCTCAGTTTCCTCAACCATAAAATGAGGACCAGTTGCATCCATCCTTGGGGTTGTTGCAAGGATTAAGCAGTGTCATAGTACGTGCTGACTTAGCTCAGTGCCGGCATCTCGGAGACAGTGACTGCTTGTGGAACGAGTTAACGCCTTGTGTCAGTACAACACTAACCCACTTTCAAAACACTCTCATGCTCTTCCCTTTTTAACTGATTCAGGCAGAATCTTACGGAATTACTGATATTTGGCTATTTTTCACTTTCAAAAAAAAAAAAAGATGAGTTCAGTCTCCATATGTAGGCACAACATGTATATTACTGATCCGTTTTGCCCATAAGTAAAATCACAGTAAGCAAACACCAGGGACCTCTCCCCAGGCCACACAACCGGGAAACGATGGAGCCAGTCTGAATCCAGAATGTCCATCAGCTCGGTGTTCTAATTGGGATCCTTTGTGCCTTTAGAAGTTGGCGGGTGATGCCAGAGAACTTCAGAATCCCTTTGTTTTCTCCTGGGTGCAGGAAAGAGATAACTGCCAAAACAGAGGTGCCAGCAAGAGGCAGGGGGCAACGGGGAGGGCCGTGGCAGGGACCACTTTCCAGCTGAGTGGGAAGTGAACTAATTCTGTGATAAGGGGTATTGCTACCCAGCCCCCGTCCCCCCAGCCCCATCCTCTAAGCACATCACACAGTTTCCTTTCTTCCCTTCCCCACTCCCCCATCACTCCTCCTCCCTCTTTCCTTCTTTCCTCCCTCCCCTTCTTTCCTTCCTTCTTTCTCTTCTTCATTTTTTAATTAAACAGTGACAGGATTCCTTTCTAGTGGTTTCACAAGAGGTGAAATCACTTAGCAACCTTAATTATTTTCAACTTAATAACTTCCTGGGGTTGGGGGAGAGGCCAAGCCCCCAGCGGGTGAAATGCCTTGCTGGTTAAGCTGCTCAGAGGCAGGCTCTGGAGCAAATGAAGCATCTGACCAAATACTTCTCATATTTTCCCTCTCCCCGGTAAGCGCCTTTGTTTGGCGTGAACCTTTTTTTCCCTCCGTGATAAACATGAGTGACTACAGTTGACTGCAATTTTTTCAGCTGGCTGTAGCTTCAAAGGTTTGCGGGTTTTGAATTCCAGGCTTTTAAATTACTTTTTTTTCTTTCAGACACACCTATGGTAGATAGTAGAAATATGAATTTCATCTTCAAATAAAAGAGAAGTAGGGAGGGGTGTTTGGGGGAGTTGTTGTCAGTGGGGTCAGATTGGCGTGGGCAGTTTCCAGAGGCAGAAACCCTGTAGATCATTGTAACCTACTGAGCAGTGATGGGGGAACCCACGTTGCCGGAGTCCAGCCCACCACTGCCCGGATGATCACAGAAAAACAAGTACTGAGCCCTGACCGTGAGCCCTTCCTGGAGATATAAAGTCACTGAGCCTCAAATCACCTGAGGAGAAGGTGCCAGGATTATCGATGGAGAAGCTGAGGCACAGAGAGGTTAAGCAACTTATCCTGGGTCACACAGCTCCATAATGAAGCTGAATCCGAAAGTGGTTTGCCCCAAAGCCTGCCTGCCTCCCCAAAGTCACTCCTTGTACCAAACTAACACTCTATGAACAAGCAGCCATAAATCAAGACTCATAAAATACCTACTTTGAAGCGCTGCCATGGTGATTCAATGAGATAAAGGGCATGAAAGATTCTGGTACGTGATTCCTTAAGAAACATTTGCCCATTTCCTGCCTCTCCCAGCTGGCAAGACGCATTTGTAAATACCAAAGACAAAGATTCAGACAGATTAGGGTTCAGACTGGGCACTCATCCTTTCCTGACCATGTGATATTGGGTGAGTCCCTTAACCCCTTCTGAGCCTCAACGTTCCTCATCTGGAAAATGGAGCTAAGGACCCAGAGAAGGGCTGCTCCTGGATCCTGGAGCCAGATGGCCAGATGGTCTTTGCTGAACCAGGAATTTCATGATCTAGCCTGAAGATAGTCCCAAAGTTCCTTTACTCAGCATCTGCTCGTGCCAGGCACTGTGCTACGCTCCGCCCATGAACTGACCCAAGAGCTTCCCTACGATTCTCTCATTTAACCCTTGCAACAAGCCTGGAACTAAGTCCAGGTGTCAGCTCTGTTTCACAGGCAAAGAAACTGAGGTTCAGAGAGAAGTCACTCTCCAGGATCACGCAGTAAGTGTGTGGCGGGGTGAGAATTTAAACCCAGGCTGGTCCAAACCACCCCTACCTGTTTCCCAACGCCGGCTGTCGGTCACTCGGTTCTGGTCACTTTCTGCCACATTTCTATTCATTAAAGGTTTAGTATCCACTATCCTGTGTCAGCTGCTGAGTGACCGAACACCGGCATGAGACGGCACAGCCTTGACACCCTTACCCGACCCCTTAGCTGTTTGGAGATGATTCAATAAGGAGCAGATTTGGGGGAAACCTCTGGGATTCTTTTTACAGCTACTCCCTTCCCAATACCGCTTGTAGCGCTGCTCCAGGTGAACCCAGGTCCAGGTTCTTAAAACAGCCCAGTCCCACAGAGCAGCCAGGTGGAGACCCGTGCAGATACCCCCCGCCCCCCACCCCAAGCAAAGTAGAAGCAAATCCCCGAATTCCTGCAGCCCCCCAAAAGCACAGGTCTGGTGGGATCTTCCAACCTCTGAGCTGGTGTCAGGAGACCAGGCCATTTTTTGTCATGTTAATGAATCATGTTAACAGGGTGTTTTAACAGAAACATTCATCACCTTTTGTGCAACAAGGCTTTCCTTTTTTGTTCGACTTAAACAGTTAAGTAGGTAATAAACGCCTATCAGCCCCACCACTACAGGCTGGTAATCCCCCCAAACCGTAAATCATCCTGAAGATTATTATTGTCCTGATAAATTAACACTTGGAGGAAACTGGTAAGCCAGGGTTTGGGCTGTCTGTCCTACAGGAGCAAGGAAGAAAGGCTGGGTTCCCTGAGACGTGAATCTACTGGCCAGTGCGGGTCTGGGAAGATGAGGCCCCCACTCCCGCCCACCGAGGCTGCGATGCCAACCCAGCGATGGTCAGTACTCACCCCCGGCAAACCCCCTTCCTCCTGTTAGTCACAGGAGGCCCGACAATGTGCCTGGTCCTTTCCTAGGCCTGAGACAACAAAGAGAAGGAACCGGGTGGCTCATCTGCCCAGAGCAAACGGGTTCCTGGGGGAGCTGGACAAGGATGCCCAGTGATCCATCGCTACTTAATCACGCATGGACGGCACCAGGACAGAGCCGGGCAGGAACCCGGCCCAGGGGTCCTACTTGAGGTGCTGAGATTCATCCAAGAGGCTGTGTAGCCAGGCCGGTACACGTTTCCTGGATTCTATTCTCTGTTGGTGCCTGGGTTGGGGGTTGCATTCAATTCCTGGAGCTGCTATAACAAAGCACCGAAAACTCTGATGTCTTAAAGTGACAGGAATTTACTCTCACAATTCTAGAGGCCGGAAGTCCAAAGTCAAGGTCTCAGGGGAGGATCTGTCCTCACCTCTCCCAGCTTCTGGTGGCCCCAGTTTCCTTGGCATGTGGCTGCATCACTCCAGTCTCTGCCTCCACCTCCACACCGTCTTCCTTCTGTGTGTCTGTGATCAACTATCCCTCCCCTTTCAAGGACACCAGTCCCACTGGGTGAGGAGCCGCCCACCTCTAGTATGACTTCATCCTACTACCTCAGCAAATTCCTAAATAGGTTCCGCATGACCCCATCTCCAGATGAGGTCACACACTGAGATTCTGGGCATTAGGACTTCGAAGAATCATTTGGTGGGGACACGATTCGACCCGTAACCAAGGACTACCTTCCAGCCTCTTCCCCTGGCTCCTCCTTCAGCTCCTCCAGCCCCTGGACCTGGCGTGTGTTCAGCTCCCTGGTGAAGGGCCCGGCCATGCAGGTCACCCTCATCACCATGGTCAGAGCGGACAAGAACCAACACAGGTTCCAGTCCATCCTTGTGGGCTCCACAGGGCACAGCCTAGCTGGAGCAGCCATGGGCCTTCCTGACACAGTGCAGGCAGTGACCTTGACACCCTGAGGTCTCTGCAAGCCACCCAGGGCCCAAGCTACTCCCCACCTCCTCCAAGCCATCCCCAGGGCCGGTGCCTTCCTCCAGTCCACTCCCTCAGGTTAACTCCACCCCAACCTCCCTGTCAGTGGCCAGGAAACAGCCCGGGCCCCTCTCTTCCTCCAGGAATTCCTGAGGGCAGCTGTGTCTCCACCTTCACCACCTGGTCTCCCCCCAGTCAGCCCTGGGCTATCTTCCCACAGAAGTAAGTCTGTCTCCTCTCTGATAAGCACTGGGAGAAGTCTGGGCATCCAGGAGGCAAGGTGCTGATCAAATTAGCCGAGTAAAGCAATCGACACGCAGGTGTGAGTGAGGGAGAAGCCTCACCTGGAGGGGGATGTCCGCAGGCCACAAAGGGAGGCTGAGGAGTCCAGACCAGCGTGCAGGGCAGGGGACAGCAGAGGGGGAGGGGATAGCGGGATAGCACAGGGGCCGCCCCAGGAGTGCTAAAAGCTCCCAGAAAGGCTTCATTTGGCTGTTTTCTGGAAGGGAGGGGTCAAAGCCATCTTGCTTCTTCATCTTTGCAGGAATTCTCTGCCCCCTACACCTTCTGCCTCAGGGACAGCAGAGCCTTGTCCAGGGGTGGATGAAACCCTGCCCAGCTCTGGGCTCAAATCATTCCCAGTCTCCCCAAGAGACGTCCAAAGGCACGTCCCTGCCCTCCACCAACCACACGAATACATCAACAACAGGCGCAGGGAATGACTGGGGAGAGGGGACACCTGAGGGGTCCAGGAAACCCTTGGGTGGCTGTGGACTTTTAAGACCATTTTCGTATAAATTTTCTTTAATTTGAAAATTAGGCAGGTATCATAATCCCCAGTCCTTCTGGGCCAGCTGGGCGACCTTAGGCAGCCACTTAACGTCTGTGCCCTGCTCGCCCACAAGTAAAGTGGCGGAATGACAGTTCCTGCTTTGTGATGGTTGTGAAGAGGACAAGACACCTGGGGAGCACTGACGAAGCCCGGGGTGAACGTGAGTGGTGGTCCTCAATGCCTGACGGCAGGACCGTACTTGGGTCAATGCTGGTCAGTACTGGGATGTGGGTCAGAATCTAAAACACACTTCTTACCAGCTGTGTGAGCTCAGATAACCTCTCTGTGACTCAGTTTCCACACCTGTAAATAGGACTAACAGTGACTGTTTCAAAGATGGCTGTAAGCATTCAGTTAATTAATAAACGAATAGCACCTTGGACAATGTCTGGGACCTAATAAGTGTTTGATTAATGTTACGATGGTTATTTAACCCAATGATTCTATTTTGCTGATTCTAATTCCAATTTTCAGTTTTAGGATGCCTCGTGTCACACAACGTCTGCATAAGGCTGTTTGCTGCAGCGGGAGCTAACAGCAAAGAACTAGAAACCACCTAAATATCTCCCCAAAGGGGAGGAAACAATGAATACAGGTACCACCCACACCGCGGGTTACCTGCAGCTGGTGAAAAAGACTGACTTGACCTGGGATGATGTCTAAGATGTCCCTGAAGTTAAAAACGGAGGTCACTAAACAATATGCACACACAGTGTTATCCCATTTCTATTTTAAAAATATTTTCAGTATATGCGAAACCATTCTAAGAGAATTTTCACAAACTGCTACTTTCTGGGGAAAGGGACTTACTATGACATTCATGTTTCAATATTTTTACGATGAGACGATATGGCTTTTGTAATCTAAAAGCAGTAATACAACAATCAAGACAGACTGAAATGAAAACAGTCACAGTCACACTCCTCAGAGGAGGGCAGACACACTGAGCTTCCCAGAGGCGCTGGGAACAGACCGGATTGAGTCTGACTCGGGGAAAGGGGAGAGCCCGGCTCCAGGGGTCAAATTCCACTGCAGTGACCTGGAAAGGGCTGTCACATACTTTGCAAGAGGAACCTCAGTGCATCAAGTGTGACTTGGACCAAGGTGACCCGCAGGCCGGGCTGGGGAACACTTTGCTATTCGGGGGTGCAGGAATGGGACCTGCAGTGTCCTGGGTCAGCTCACTCTGGCCACCTGGAGTGACCTACTGGCAGCTCAGACCAGGGAGACCTCGGGCTTGGAGCTGGCAGACGAGGTTCCTCCACCTTGGGACGTGGCAGCTTCAAGGGGAGAGGAAAGAGCAGACAGAGGGACAATGGGTCCAGGTGATCATAGTGCTCCTTTCCTTTCCATCTCCCTTGGGCACTCCTTCCTTCCCAATCATTCAGAATCCATGAGACCCCACAGAGCTGCCCAGGCCATCAGCATAAGCAGAGCGAGTGCTAATGCGGGCCGTCTGTGGGCAAGCACTGTGCACCAAGCACTTTGAAAGGCTCATTTTACTTCATTTCCTGAACAAGTCTGTGGGTTAGGTGAGTATCTCCTTTTATACAGTCAAGAACCTGAGGCTCAGATACGAATAATTTATTCCATACCACACAAATCATAAATGGTGGAATGTATACATTTGTAATGTGTACATCTTTTTGTACATATTATAATTTTTACAAATTGTAAATGCTGGAATTTTAACTCATTGTATGTCAAAACCATCACACACACACACACACACACACACATCCTCGATAAATAAGCCAACCACCACCCAAGAATGAATTGCTGGGAAGTTCTTGAGAGATTCACTTCACTGTCCAATACCAATTGGGCATCTTCTACGTACAACACACTGTTCAACTGTCCCAGTCCTGAGATGCCTGCTGGTACCTCGAACAGTGCCTGGCCCTTAAAAGGCCCTCAACCAGTGTTTTTGAATGAGTGAATGAATGAATGAGTGAGTGACTGAATAAATGTGAATGACAATTTTTGGCACATACTTTTAACATTGAAAAGCTACCCTAAAATTCCTGGGTCAGAAATCTGGTAGATGCATGCTTTGGATGAGTTGAGAAAGAGAGAGACTTGCCCTAGAAGACTATAACAACACACAGTTCAAAACTTTAAATGAGTGAATAAAAATAACTCCCCACCCTAATCTTATAAAACCTCAATCTATTAAATTGCATGTCAGCATTTATCTAAAACTTTTCACCGTAACTTTTAAAACTGGACTTCCTTATACTAATGTCTGCAACGTACTTTGAAATAATTCCAAAAAATCAGATGGGAGGATGGGTGGAGAGAGGGATGGAGGGATGGCCAGATAATGAGAAAAAGCAAGTTTAGCAAAATGTTAATTATGGAACTTGGGCCATGGGGATATGGGTGTTCACTGTACAATTTTTTCCATTTTTCTGTATCTTTGAAAAATTTCATATGAAAAGGAAACTTGGACTTCCCTGGGGAGCAGCATCTCAAGGGAGTGTCCCTGTAATTACTCATGCTGATGTCTATCTCTTAATGAGCTAACTGATTATAACGTCTATTTTTTATCTTGTGACTCAAAAGAGCACGTGAAATGAAAATCTTGAAGAAAATCCATCTGGCAGGGTAAACCCAAATCCAGACTTTCATGTGAAGAAATCAACTGTTCAGCTGGCGGAGACTTGGTCAACTCTTTGCACTTCACTGAAGGTTGGGAGGAGGGATGACTGAATAGTGGAGACGCTGGCTTAGGTCACTTTGCCTGTCTCAGCGCTGTATCAGCCTCGGGATGCTCCCTGGGGACCCCAGGGCCGGGAAAGGCTTTGAGAGGCTCTCAGCAGAGAGACCGTTCCTTGCCTTGGGGCCAGTGACTGGGAGCAAGAGGACACATGAAAACATTTTCTGTTTTTAAAAGTCCTTTAAAGGACCTTGTACCTCTCATGTCCCAAGACTAGAAATCTTCAGCCAAGTTCATCCTTTTGCCTCTCCTAAAGCTGAGCACGCGCCTCCCCCATGGTCAAGCCACTCTCCTCATGGCACGTGCAGGAGAATGTGGGTATGTTCCCACAAAAGACAAGCCTAGGCCGACTTAGAGCAGCTTTGTTCCTAAGAGCCAAGAACTGGAAACAACCCAAATGTCTGTCAAAATTGGAAAGGATAAGTAACTTACAGCATGTTCATACAGTAGAATGCTACACAGTAATAAAAAAATAAACTAAGACACAACACGGATGAATCCCACAGACATTATGCTGAGAAACAGAAGCCAGGCACAGAAGAGAGCATGCTGTGAGATTCCATTTACAGAAAGTCCCAAAGCTAACCTATGGTGGGAACGCTGGGGGACGGGAGAGCTACCCACCGGGAAGAGGTCTAGGAAGCACTCCAGGGTGATGGAAATGGTCCACGTATATAGAAAGAGTTATCGAGCTGTACACTAACAATGTGTGTACGATGTAAAAGTTGTAACTCAACTAAAACGAAAATCGTTCAGAACAGTTTGGCAATTCCTCAAAAAGTTAAACATAGAGCTACCATGTGACCGAGCAATTCCATTCCTAGGTCTGTATAGGAAAGAGTGGAAAGCAAGTTTAATTCTGGATCCAAACAAATACTGAACACAAAGGTTCAGAGCAGCACTATTTCCAGTAGCCAAAAGGTGAAAATAACCCAAATGTCCATCAACCGATGAACAGACAAGCAAATCGTGGAAGAGCCACACAGTGGAATATTACTCAGCTGTAAGTAGGAATGAAGCACTGATACAGGTTACAATATGGATGAACCTTGAAAACAGTATGCTGAATGAGAGAAGCCAGACACAAAAGGCCACATATTATATGATTCCACTTACATGAAATATTCAGAGCTGGCAAATCTATAGAGACGGAAAGTAGATTTCTAGTTGCCAGAGGCTGAGGGGGAGGATAAACGGGGAGTGACTGCCTAACGGTACAGGGCTTCTTTTTTTTGGAGGGGGAGGTAATTAGGTTTCTTTCTTTCTTTCTTAATGGAAGTACTGGGGATTGAACCCAGGGCCTGTGCATGCTAAGCGGGCACTCTACCACTGAGTTAGATCCTCCCCCTCGATGTGCGGTTTCTGTTTACAGTGATGAAAGATTTTGGAACTTAACAGTGGTGATGGAGGCACAATGCTGTGACTGTATTAAAGGCCACTGAATTGTTCACTTTAAAAGTTAATTATATTATATGAATTTCACCTCAATTTTTAAAAAAACTAAACAAACAAAAAACCTAGTTTAAAAAATCTCTCTGGAACTTATAATGCTGAAGACCCCATCCACTGCATCTCTGGAGTCCAGGACAGCCAGACTGTCCCCTAGTGACTGTCAAGACACTGCATCATCCACAGAGCCCCAACTCACTAGTGGCCCTGGGATCAGGGCCCCTGTTGTATGAAAACTCCTTCAGCCGTGAGGAACACGAGCACTGAGGGGCTGGGAGGCACTGGGAGATGCAGCCAGTGGGCAGAGCATTGCAGCCGCAGTGTGTGGTCTCCTCCGGAGCCTACAGATCCCAGCTCTGCAGCTCTCGCTGGGTGATCAAGGGCAAGGGCCTTCCTTATTCTAAGCCTCCTTCTCCCCTTCTGTACAATGGGAATAAGAACACCATTTACCTCACTGAGTCCCAGGAGAATGAGGCGGGCTAGTACAAGAAAGGCACTTGGAACGTGACTGGCCCATCGTGAGCTTGCAATCGATGGACGCAGGCTAGGTTGATCAGAGGCAATGCCGCTCGGTCCTAATGTTTCTGTTGGAACTCTTGTGAGGGGGGCGCTTCTACCCACTGGACTTGCTGAGAGCACTGGACGGGAGCCTGGGGCTGCTGATCACAGTCTCTCTTGGAGAGTGCCTGCCTGAAAAAGGAGACAACAAAGAGAGCAGTGTTGCTGGAGCACCTGGATACAGCCTTGCCTGAAGCCACTGACTCTGCACTTTCAAGTTATGTGAGCCAACATTTATTTTTCTGTCAAGCTGGTTTGATTAGGTTTTCCATCACTTGCAACTCAGACAGTCCTGCTGATCTCCAGGCAGAACACACAGAACTGCTTTTGAAGTTGCTTCGGTGCCACACCCTTGCCATCTGCCCTCGGAGTTCTGTAGCTGGCTGCAAGCTGACACTCTTGCCCAACAGGCTCGGCTCCTCAGGGAGGCTTGCGGCAAGTCATCAAGGCCATCCAACCTCACTCCCTAACACCTGAAATCCTTTCTTCCCCTGATCCTTCTGTCCCCTTTTCCTCCTCAGAGGCTGTCTTCTCTCCTGTTTTCTTAGGAGGAAGAATTGGGGACCAATCAAGGCTGAGTACAGAATTTGGAATTGTATACGAGCCCAGGCATCAGACATCAAATTACGTGACCAAGGCGGATTACTTAACTTCTCTGATACTTGGTTTGCTTTTCTGTAAAATGGGGATAATAATTCTTACCCACGAGCCTTACAAATATGCCGTGCACAATGCACGGCCCATAGGAAGTTCTCGTCAATGGTATTATTATTAACCTTTACTATTATTAACCTTTACTGCCTCTCCCCAGTCCTTGGCCCATTAGTGCACATAGCCATTGGTGACTTTGAGGACTGAAGAGACCAGCCCTTGGCCATCTCCCCGGCGGTCTCCGTGAAGTCATCAGCAGACACAGCTAGCTGGTGACTTAACTCATCAAACGAGGCCCACCCCCAGTGAGATGCCTGCCTGCTCAGCCAGGTTTTAAGAATACAAACACCACCATCGGCAAGATTCAAAGGCCAGGGCCAGGCAATGACTACCCCTCACGGGCCCTTAGTCTAAGGCAGGTTCCAGCTTGCTCTGCGGGGCCTGGAGCTGCTCTCAGGTGAGGCCGTAGCAAAAGCCTAGCCTTGCAGGGAGCACTTCATCTCGGCTTAAAGAATAAGAAGCCCATGAGAACTCTGCCACCTGTCCTTGTAGGCCTGGGGTCCGCGCTTTTACAACAGAAATGGAACACAGTTGGTGAATGGACTTCGGCTAGAGGATACTAGGAAACGCCATGACTGAACTCAGCCTGTGAACCGACTGGAGCAGCACTCCACCCTCGACCACCCCTGGGGATGCTCCCGGGTTGTGATATGTGTCACTGGAGCTTCTTCCACTCACAGAGCACTCCTCAAACATCCTGCTCTTTGTGTATGATGCTTACCACCACATGACACTGAGGTCACACCCCAAGTGTCCTTGCATAACTGGGATTCTCTTGAAATGACACAGATCAGTCCAAGGCATTCTGGAAGTCACGGTATACAGTTTTGTGAGCTGGGTGTAGGCTTTGGAGCCAGGGCTTCTGTAAGGGTTGGGATCGGAGTGGTGGAAATGAATTCCGTTGTCTGCATCTGACTTTTCTTGAGTGTGGTGCGATGCACAGCAGAGCTTTTTGGGCAGCTGTCTCCTCGCCACCAACACACACACACTAAACTGCAAGCTCCTGAGGGGCAGGGTGGGTCTTGGCTCTGCTCACAAGCTTGCTTAGTTTCCTAATCTGCTAAATGGGGACTCTAGTGATTCCTGCTTAGTAGGGCTGCTTGCTGTAGGGATTAGGGACAGCTGCCTTTGCTGAGCCTGTATCCGGCACAGGGCAGCTTTCTAAGTGTGTTACACCCATTACCTCAAATCATGCAAAACGGGGTGGGTACTTTAGATGGCAGGTAGCTGGACAAGGAGAAAGAGCGCGCAGATCCACGTGCGGTTATCCCCTGACACTGAGTCATGGGCACATGAGCAGCGTCCTGAGGGCTGACGGGACTCAGCTGCTGCCTCCTAGCCTCTCTCCCTTCTTTGAAGCCCCCGGGAGCTCAGTGGTGACGTCATTAATCCAGTCCTAGTGTTCTGGAGGGAAGCCACTGTGCAGTGTCCAGGTTGAAGGTAGCCAAGGAAATCCAGGAAGAGAGCCAGGGATGGAATTTAAAGCCAACAGAAGCAGCAGTTTCTGACCCAGGGTTCCCCACCATCTGTGGAAGCTGGTGATGGTAAGATGGTCAAAGAAGACACCAGGGGTCCTCTCCCTCAGATCAGCACCTCGCTCTCCCCCTCGTGGGCCATCAGACCCCCAAAGAGAATAGAGGCCACCAACTCTGCCGCTCCACGTCCCGGAGATGGGGCTCTTGCAAGCTGACACTGAGAGTGGCCTCAGAAGAAGGGGAGAAATGACAGAAAAGTGGGGGGAAAGCCCAAAGTAATCAAAAATGATCCAAACTTCCCCAGCGAAGTTAGATTTGGAGCACAAATAACAGGCCCCTCTTCGCCTGCCCAGCCCTGCAGACCAAGTGTCAGCTGTGATGACACATCATGTTTGTCCTTTGCCTCTGGCAGCTGAGTATGTGACTTGCTTGGCCCACCCCAAAAGAATCCATCTTGACAAGAACATTCTAATTCTATTAGGGAGGCATTTGAGCCAGGCGTTCTTGGCTCTTCCCTGCCTCTCCGGGGAGCACGTGAGGATCAGCCATAACCCAGGGAGGAGAAGAGGCTTGACTGGAGGCCCTGAGCCGGGATCTCCAGGAGCGGAGGGACACTCCTCTCTGCAGGGTTTGTTGATCGCACAGAAGTGCTTCTACCTGGGACAGGAAACGGCAGGACTCCTGTCCCAGGAGACTCTTCAGCACTGTGGACAAGCTCTGGAGTTTGGGACATGGGCCTGGATTCGAGTCCCAGTTCCACCACTTCCCTGCTGGGAGCCCTGCGGCAAGTTCCTTAACCTCTCTGAGCCTCAGTTTCCTGATCTGTAAAATGAACAGAGTAACAGCACCAGCCCCGAATGACCCTGACGAGGACTCAGTGAGACAGTGCACACAGGACACGCAGCAGCGCCTTAAGCGCGGTCGGTGCTCGGCGAGCGGCCCCAGGCCCCGCTGGCTTTCCTGCAGCTGCAGGGCTGCCGTCTGTCCCGCGCTGTCAGGCACCGCGGGCTGCGCTAAACGCTTTACACGTCGTTTCCCCACTTAATCTTCACAGCAAGCCTATGACCCAGGGACCGTTGTTGCATTGGTCAGAATACGGCTGACAGTAGGTCACAGCAGGTCACAGCTCAGCCGACTGAAAGAGGCTTGCACAAGGAGGAAAGTGGATTTTCTCTCAGCACGTGATGTCCACTGGCATGGCTGTCCCAGGTGGGGCCGGTGCCCCCGTGGACTCTTTGAGGACCCAGGCTCTCTCCATCTTCTTGGGCCCCATCGACTGCAGACTGGTTGCCCCC
The DNA here is from genome assembly GCF_048773025.1 of Camelus bactrianus. Taxonomy (NCBI): domain Eukaryota; kingdom Metazoa; phylum Chordata; class Mammalia; order Artiodactyla; family Camelidae; genus Camelus; species Camelus bactrianus. The sequence continues at coordinate 28,392,369 of NC_133557.1, forward strand.
TCGCGGTCATGACACACTGCTATAGCTCCAGGTGTCACACGCAGATGGGACAACACCCTGACAAATGATGTCTGTTTCGTCCGTCTCTCTTTGTCAGGGAGGGAAGCCTTTCCCTTAAGCCGGTGGCAGCCAGGCCCTCGGGTGTCATCTGCCAGGACTGGGGCACAGCCCTGCACTTAACCCCGTGGTTCACTGGCAAGGAATGAGCCAGAGTGTTCATCTCCCACCGCGGGAGCTGGGCTTTGCCAGTGAGAAAAGGAATTCGGGGAGGGAGACAGTTGACTGTGTCTTCTCAAATGCTTACCCATTCTTTACAAGGAGTAAACCGAGGCACAGAAGATGAAGCAGCCTGCCTGACGTCACACTGCTGGCAGGTAGCAGAGCTCGGGTGACTCCAGACCCACAGCCCAGCTGCTAGGCTCCCTTACCTTTCCCACCTAGAGTATTTAAGAAATCCTTCCCCATCCAAAGTCATATTTGCCTATGTTTTCATTTTTAAAGCTTTGTTTTTCATACGTAGGTCTTTAATCCACCTTGAATTGAATTTTGAGTATGAAACTCAGTAGAAATTTTTAAAATTTTTAACGTGGAAAAAATGGTTGTCATAGCACTATTTATTTTTTTTTAGTAGCCCATCCTTTCCCCTCATTTTCAAGGTCACCTGAGTCATGGAGCATGTTTCCACTCTGTTTCACTCTGTTTATCCATCACTGTTTCACTATCAGCCTCTCTCAATGACTAGAGCTTTATAACAAGTCGTGATGTCTGGTAAGGTCAACGGCCCCAACTTCTTCCAATTTATCTAAATTATTCTTGCCCTTTGTTTCTCCATACAAGTTTTAGAATCAATGTGTTAAGCTCCACTGAGATGGTGAAATCCAAAAATATTAACTGGCGTTTCATTGGACCTCAGTTAACTTGGACAGTTTTATTTTTATAATATTGAGTCTTGCATCCACAAACATGTCACACATGTCCATTTATTCTGGTCTTCTCTCATGACCTTAAATAATGTTTTGTAATTTTTCTCTGTAAAGGCCTCATCAATATTTTCTTAATTATATTCCAAAAACCCACACTGGAGTGAAAAGGACCTTACAGGTGAGCTGATTCAATGCCCCACTTACAGGTCAGAGACTGAGTAGGTGGCTGGGTCTCTGGAGGGGATTCCAGGTGAGTACCCACAGGAATGGTGATGAACTGGGAGCTGGAGGAATGAGGAGCCGCAAGAGACAGGGCGGGCAGGGGGATAAGGAAGGCTCATAGTGGAGACTGTCCCCAAGAACGGACAACACCAACCAGAAGAGGAAGGTGGCATTCTGCATGAGGATGAAAAAGCATGATGTGGGAGACTGCAGACCATGGCTGGAGCAAAATAAATGGGTGGGATTCACAAATTCTAGGGAGGCAAGGCTGATGCTACAGCTGACAAATTCCAGGATCTTGAAGGGACCCAGAATAGAACCTTTAGCCAAGAAGATGCGCTTACAATCAAACTGATGAAAATGGACACAGAAAAGATGCGACCAGAGTTTTGAGCACGTACTTATGCTGATCTACATTTTCATCACAACTGAAAGATGATACTAATAATAATAGTAATAGTAATAATAGTGGTGGTAACAATGATGATTCATTTTTACTGAGCACTTACTATGTGCTAGGCCCCGTTCTAAGCAATTTACATGTATTAATTCATTTAATCCTCCTAACAACCTATGAGGAAAGTACTGTGCCATCCCTATCTTAAAGATAGAGAAAGTGAGACCCAGAGAGATCGATAATTTGCCCAAGGTCACACAGCTAGTAACTGGTAGAACTCAAATGTGAACCCAGGAATTCTGGCCACAGACCATATGCCATTAGCCACGACAAAAACCAAGGTGAGCTGTGCCTGCAGCTGGGCAGTGGGGCTGCTCTCAAGGAGGCTCTCTTGCTCCTAGTCCTGACTGCTGAGCCTCGAACCAATCTCTTGAAAGAGACGTCAAATCAATTCCCTATCAAATGTGGTAGAAAGAGAAAACATTGGTCACCATCCCTGTGATTGTGGGACAATCACCTGAGAGGTTCCCCAACCACAGATTTGGTGACTGCTCCTCCCTGCCTGCCTCCCTGCTGTTTTCCTTCCAGAATTTACCTTGTCTAGACAACATGCTAATGAGTTAACTGAGAAGGTCTGCATTGCTGGTAGTGTTTCTTAATGAAATCCACTTGCTTGATAGGAAAGCTGGACTGGCAATGCTCCTGAATGACAGGACCATACAGGGAGGCCGAGCGGTACCAGGACGGCTTAGTTTAAGGTTGTGCAGCCCCCAGCACCGCCTCCACACGTAGGACTAATAAAGCACATGGGCACGGTTTTCAAGGCACTTAAAAGAGACAAGAGGAGAGAGGACAGGGCCTCACCTGTGGCTCCTGCCACAGCAGGGGTGAGAGGACGAATCCCACTAAAGCCACAAAGTAAGGCGGCCCCAAACTTTGTTTAAAGACGGGGGAGGCTGGGCACCAGCACAGGGTGAGTGAAGAGAAATTAGCGATGCCCTTACAGTGAGACCGTCATCAAACCTACAAGACCCATTTCCTCTACTTAGATCCAGCAGCAAATCAAGAGTGCCAAAAAACACCAGGAATAAGGATTTCTGCTTTAAGAACGCCAAAATCTCTGAAGCCAGGTTGGGGGAGGAGGGAAACAAAGTCACAGAAATACAAAGATCCTTGCTGACTTTCATTGTGTGAGACTCATGTCTCTTTCCCTTTTTCCTAGTGACAAAAAAAAATCCCTGCCTTACCAAACAATGCAAACATTTCAGACATACACAATACAGAAGGTGCAGTCTCCCAAAATACAATCTACTAAAGTGGGACCGTGTGTCACAACCAGCCTTTTCACCCAGTGAACCCAGGAAGTACACACTTTGTTCCTGGTATCAGCTTGTAGAGTTTTCCACTGTATATAAGGAAAACATTGAGTCAGACTTGCATTAGAGAATACTTGGGTGACTGCAAGGTTTTTTGCATTTCCCAACAGTGAGGCAATGAAAAGCACTGCTGCTTTCTATAGACACCGAATGTTTCAGCAGAGACACTTGATGCCCAGCCAGGCCTGAGATGTAACGATGGCTGCCATTTACTGAGCACTTACTGTATGTGTCTAAATACTGGGAGCGCATTTTATCCTCACAACCCTCTGAGCTCGGCATGATGCTTATCCCCATGTGACAGATGAGCAAACTGAGGCGCAGGGAGAGGCCAAGACACTTGCTCTGAGTTGCAGAGCTGTAAGTGGTGGGGCTGGGACTGAAACGCTGCACATACGTACTTAACCCATATGATGATTGCAACCATGTGGCCTGTGGCATGAGAGAGGGTAAGGCCGGGGTGGGGGGTGAGAGGCGACGCCCGAGGGGAGCTTACTCACAGATACAGGCAGGTACGCAAGCATGCGTGGGAAGAAGACATGAAAATGACTCTGCTTTTCTGGGCTAGAAAGATAGAACTGCCCCTGCAAAACACTGAGGCAAAGTCCTGCTTTACATTTCTGCCTCAGGGCTGCAGAAAGTCTGATGAGGAAAGCTGCTCCAGATGATTGCCGAGGGCCGCAGGCGCAGCTCCGACGGAAATAAACGCATCTTTCTTGGTGCCCCGGGTGTACAGGTCAGCTGGGAGGCAGGACCGCGGTGCATTAGGTCTCCAGCCTCCACATCTGGATGGCTGGAGCCAAAGTCCCTGCACTCCTTCAGGACGAGCAGTGCCCTGGAAAGTTCTATCACTGCGTGGTGGGGATTCCAACACTTGCTCCTGCAATTTTTGTGAGCATGAAGTAGGATATGCCCCCCTTACCACAGTATGTGGCATACAATAATCGGTGATACTTTTATAGCTTTTTGCCATTGTTACTTTATCTTCTGTACCTGCTCCCAGGCCCTGTCCCCACGCGTGATGGACACTCAATTGCTGGGCCTGGATGTTGTGATTCTGCCCCCGGTCATAAATGGCTGGGCCCAGCAGGAACTTTCAGGGGTCAGCGGGCTGGTTCTGCCCACGAAATGGCTGTGTGACCTCAGGCAAGGGTCTCAACTCCTCTGAGCTTCAGTTTCCTTGTATGGAAAACAGCAGTCATAATAGACCTACACCCCCTTAGGACTGAAATGAGAGCCAGCGAGTCTGTGCATGAGCAGCGTCGGGCACGTGGTAAGCACCTTAGATATCAACTGTTCGTATTACTGTCAATCTGTTTGAATAAAATCTGAGTGCCTTCTGTACACCAGGCAATGCTGCAGGTCCAGCAGCGAACAAAACCAGACAAACCTGCCCTTGTGGGGCTTAGACGCTAGGGAAAGTGGCAAACAATAAACAGGTAAACACGGTACAGCATAGGGCAGGGAGTGGAGCAGTAGAGCAGGGTGGGGGCCCGCGGATGCAGGGTGATTAAGAAAAGGGGTAACACTCAGAGCTGCTTCCAGACACCCGTGACTCGCTTTTGCCAACGAAAAGTGAATGGAAGTGACAGGTGTCACTACCCAGTGGAGCTGCAGAGCCACCGCGTGCCCCTCCCACTGCCACTGTGACCACGACAGTACAAGTAGAGATGGAGCCTCAGTCAGCCAGAGCCTCAGTCAGCCGGAGCCTCCGAGTGACCATCAGAGCTCCCAGGGATGACACTGGATGTGTCATGTGAGAGAGATGAAACTTTGCTGTGCCTGGACATGCAGGACTGGGGCTTGTTTGTTACTGCAGCAGACCGAGCCTGACCTAAAAGCCCTGTGTCTGATGGGGGCACTTGAGCAGAAGCCTAGAGGAAGTGAGGGAGCAAGCCGCAGGCCCACGGGTAGGAGTGCTGCGGGCAGTGGGAGCAGCAGGCGCCAACGCCCTGAGACCGGGGGTGTACTGGTGTACTTCAGGGACAGCAAGGAGGCCGGTGCGGCTGAAGCAGCCCCTGCAGCAGCAGTGTGGCTGGGAGAGGGGGCCGAATGGTGTCCTCACAGGCCACTGTAAGGCCAAGCACAAGGATTATTGGTGTCTGGGGAGGGGAGGCTCTCCAAACTGGCCAGCACACCTGTCCTTCCAGACCTGTTTCCAATACTGCCCGTAAAAAGTAACGGGGAGAAGATGTTGCCGTCGGTGCCCACCCCCCACCCCCCACGCCGGCAATGGACTGGAGCATCCTGCTGGGCTCTCCCCCACCCCAGGGGCTCTCCTCCTCCCCGGCTAGGGACCTTCCAGCTGGCCTCGCGCTTGGCTGCAGGTCCTCGTTTGTGTGGGGCTTGGACAGACATTCCAAGATGCTCCTCTCAGCGCCCCATCTGTTTATGACGATGGCTCTCCATGGCACGAGCCTCCCAGGGCTGCTCTGCTGGTCCATGCATCTGTTCAGCTGAGTTTCTCTCTCTATTTATTTCTCCAGTAAACAACCGGGGCAAGGCAGGGTTGTGTGGTATTTCCATAACTCCTGATGCCTGTGCCAAGACCTAATAGGATGCAGAGATAATGAGGGGAGAAACGAGGGCCCTGTGATCTGAGCAGAACACAGTGTGAGGCTCTGGAATCTCCATGCAGAAGCCATATCTCAGATGCAGGCACTCACAGCACCCAGAGTGCAGGCAGAGCCAACCCCTCTAGTGAACATTGGCTGGCTTTGCCCCGCTAGCACTCAGACCCTCTTCTGCTGCTCACAGCACCCATGACTCCCTAAAAGACCACAAAGGACCATCCCTTCCTTTCTCAATTCAGGGGGTTTCAAGATAAGGCCTAAAGCCCCCTGCTCCCCAACCTTCCCCTGTGATCCACATCCTGGGACATGTACCTGACCTGAGGGTGGGTTCTTCTACCCCCCCGCCCCCCCCACCTTTGTGACCGGCTCTGCAGTGGTCATGTGACCCAGGCGGGGCCAATGCAGGTCATCCCAGGACTCCTAGGGGAACTGCGCAGGAAAGATGGGATCTCTCCATTGGGATTGACAAGATGGCAGGATGTGAGCCCACAGCAGCCAATGACCACCTCAGCCACCACATGGGGGAGTCTGTCTGAGCATGAAGATGTGTAGAAGAAAGCAAGGTGGAGGGACAGAAAGACACAGAGTTCTGAAAGTTAATATTTGAGCTCCTGGATCCAGCTAAGCCTGAAGTCCCTGGACTTGGGGGTTTAGTAGTTTGTGTTGGTTTCCTGTCACTCCCAATTAACAGCACCCTAATCGATTCACATGCACACGTGGATAGATGGTCGCCAGGAAGTTGGGTGTGGTGGTGGAAGGAACACTGGGCAGGGTGGAAAATGAGAGAAGGCAAGTGTGGGAGCAGGGGCTGAGGGGGCTGAGAGCTAGCGGTTCTCCGTGTCCCTCAGCACAGACGCCAAAGTCCTCACCACCGCCTACTCCACCCTGTAGCAGCTAGCCTGTTACCTCTCCAGCCTTGTCTCCCCTCTCCCCCTCCCACCCTCTGTCCTCCGTTCTAGCCGTGCAGCCTCTGCATCCCTTTTCTCTGCTGTATAACAAATCACTCCTGACGGCAGCACCTCGAGACAGCGCCTGTTTATTAGCTCACAGCTCTGGTGGCTGGAAGTCCAGCAGGGCTGCTGGGCCCCTCGCTCAGGCTGACATCAAGGCGTCAGGCAGCTGTAGTTCTTGTCAGGAGCTGTTCTCTTCTGAGCTTCTGCCTTTAACTGGCAGGACTCTGCTCCTGTGGTTGTAGGACTGCCGTCTCATTTCCTTGTTGGGTTTCACCCAGGGGCAGCTCTCAGGTCCTAGAGGCCATCTTGTCATGAGGCTTCCTCCACCTTCAACCAGCAACAGCATCACATCGAATCTTTCCTATGCTTCATCCCCTCTCTGACTTCTCCTGCAAGGAGCCAGAGAGAACTCTTGGCTCTTAAAGCGTTCAACTGATTAGACTAGGCCCACCTGGGCTCATCTCCACATCTAAGTCAACTGACCAGGGACTTAAATTTCAAATGCAAAGTCCCTTTGTGGCAGTAGCTGGATTCATGTTTACTCGAATGCCCAGAGGAGGGGGTGGGAGGCTGGTTTTAGAATTCTGCCTTCCACACCTTCCTTGTTCCTCAAACATCCCAACAGAGCTCCCCCTCAAAGGCTCACAGTTGCTGTTCCCTCCTCCAAGAAAGTTGTCTCTGCAGGTGGCCACATGGCCCGCCCCTCAATTCATTCAGGTCTAGGTACAAACGACACCTCCTGCAGAAGCCTGCCTCAAGCTCCCATGAGAATCATCACCCCCATCGCTCAGCAGCCCCTTAACCCTGCTTCGTTTTTCTCCCTTGAGCTGAAGTGCTCTTACAGATTGACTGGCTCTGTCTCCTCCACAAGACTCTAAGCCCTGGGGACTGGGACTTTATTTTGTTTGCTGAGTCTGGCACAGGGTAGATGCTCAATAAATATTTGTTTGAATGAAGGGAAGAACACGTTTCTTAAATTTCTTAATGGTCTTAACTAGTCACCCCGAGGTCATTCTCATGTTTATCTGCAGCCCTGGCTCCATGGGAGGCAGAGTAAAGCTAAGATCGAGAGTCCAGACATCAGAGCTGAGTTCATGTTCTAAGGGCCAGCCCCTTGGCCTCTCAAGGCCTGTTTCTTCATCTGCAACACGGGAAGAAGATTAGTACCTGCTTCAAAGGGTGACTGTGGGTGCTGAGAAATAGTCCAGGTAATGTGCCTGGCACCCAGATCAAAACCCTAAGGCAACACTGTTTCATGCTGTCAGATCGGCGAAAAGTAAAAAATGCCGACATTATGAAGGGTTGGCAAGGATGGGTGTGACAGGGACTTCCACTGGGAGTACACTTCGATGCAATCACCTTAGAGATTCATTCGGCAAAATCTTGCAGAGGTGAAGATTGCCTGTCCTGTGTCCTCCAGGAGGCAAGTACAGGACACCTGGTCACAACACTGCTTGCAATCACGTCTGCCACCTCTACCAACATGTACCGTTTACTTCAACAAGATCTCACCAAGCACACTCACAGATGCTCCTAGCAAGGATACAGCTGCAACTGAGCGCCACGCTCAAGAGTAAGGATGTTACATCAATAACCTTGTTTCATCTTTATCTCCATTTTACAGATGAGAAAATGGAGGCTCAGAGAAGTGTACATGCAAGACCACACACAGCTGGGAAGGGACAAAGTTCTGACCTGGACCCTGGATGGTGGGGAGGAGAGGGAGGGAGAGGGAGGGAGGCAGGGGGAGGAAGGAAAATGGCAAAATGACAGCATCAATGCATCTCCAAGAGCACTCTCTCCTGCAAAATGCTGAACAGCTACCACACAACCCAGCCATTTACTCCCAGGTATACACCCAAAAGAAATGAAAATATACAACCACACAGCATTCATCCACAGGAATGTTCACAGCAGCGTTACTCATAAAAGTGAAAACAATTTAAGTGTCCACTGACTAATAACTGGATAAATAAAATGTGGTCTGTCTATATAATGCAATCATATTTGGCCACAAAAAGGGATGATGCACAGATACATGCCACAATGTGGCTGAACCCTTAACACATCATGTTGAGTGAAAGCAGTCAGTCACAAAAGGGCACATAGTGTGTAAGTCCATTGTAAGAATTGTCCAGAATAGGCAACTCTATAAAGGCAACAAGCAGATTAGTGGTTGCAGAGTTAGGGGGAGGGAAGAAGAGGAGTGACTGCTAATGTGTGCAGGGTTTCTCAGGAAAGGGACAAAAATGCTCCAAAATTAGATAGGGACAATGGTTGCCCAATGCCGTGAATATAGTAAGAACCTTGAAATGTATCTTTTAAAAGGGTGAATTTTATGATGTGTGAATTATTATCTCAATAACAGTGGTTTTAAAATGTGCTCTAAGGCTCTCCGGTTTTCTGAGTGCTCATGGGGAAAGGTCATGAAAAAGGAAGTTTGGCAGATGTGCGCTGAACAACTTCAGTAAGACTGTTGATGCAGGACTTCTCAGAGCCCTGAATTTATAGATCTGCACAGCGACACTACTAAGAGGAACATGTTCTAATAAGAGACAATGCTTGAGTTTTCACAATGTGCCAGACACACCCGAATTCATTTACGCATATTAACCAATTTCCTCCTCTTACTAACCCTATGAGGTAGGTACTGTTATTATCCTCATTTCACAAATGAAGAAACTGAGGACCAGAGAGGTTGAGAATCTTGCTTAAGATCACACATGCAGTGAGCGACAAAGCCAAGATTTCAACCCAACAAGTCTTGCTCTGAGATTCACGCTTGACTGCGTATCTTGATGCAGTATACAGCATTTCCACGCGTTTGACCATGGCTTACTTAAATAAAAGAACCCCGAAATATCTGCCTTCTCTTCAGCTTCGAGGACAGCACCCTGGTCTAGGAGCGCCTCTCACCTGGACAAATGCAATTCCTTTCCTTTCCCCAGTCTCATCGTCTCCACCCTCCCTCCCTGCAATTTACTCTCCTTTCTTAATACTGATGACGTCATTCCCTTGCTCCAAGCTCTCCCGGTGGCCTCCTACTGTCTTTAGACCAGGCTTTCTCAGCCACGGCACTGTTAGCCTCTGGGACTGGCTCAGTCTCTGCTGCGGGGGCTGCCCTGTGCCCTATCGGGTGTCTAAGAGCATCCTTGGCCTCTTCCCACTGGATGTCAACAGCATCTTCTCCTCAGACTGAACAGCCAAAACACCTCCCAACACTGCCAAATGCTCCTGGGGACCAATCACCCAGGCAGGATCGCCGCCTTAGAATAAAGTCCCAATTTCTCACCCTGGCTGACAGGCCCCGGGGGATCTGGCCTTGCCCACCTCCTCTCCTACCCTCTTCTGGTACCCATGCACCCCCACAACAGGGGCCTGCTCTCTGATCTTCAAACTCTCCAGGCACATCTCTCTGCAGGCCCCTTGCACGCCCTCTTCCCTCCATCCTGAGGCTGGCTTTTTCTCATTATTCAAGGTTCCTCTGTCTGCCTTCTTTGCTGTTTTCTACCCTCTCACTCACCTAACACCCGAATTCACTTCCCCTATAACACACCGTTACTGAATTCATGATGTGTATTTGGTTTTTCCCTTACAATCTGTCTTCCCTACCAAAATGCCAGCAATGGGTGTGTGGGCACCTGGTGATCTTCTTCATTGAATTTCCAAAGCCAAGAAGAGCCTGGGTACCAGACAGCTGCTTGTCTCTGTGCTGGATGAATCACGAACCTGCCGACAGGTGAACCAGGAAGCCCTTCCGGCGCGTGCCTGGACAGCCAAGACTGGGGGCTGGAGGGGAAGACGCCGTAGGAGTACTACCGCCTTGGCTCTGAGAACCAAAGCCTTCTCGCCTTTTGTAAAAAGTCTCTCTCTAAAACCGGTTGCCAAGATGTCTTTAAGACAGAAAACAAACAATGAAAGAAGAAAAAGGAACAGCAAAGAAGGAAGACAAGAATTACTTTAGAAATTTTAAAGTCATCTTAAACCAAGTCTCTCCTTAGTGTCAGCTGACTTTTCAAAGAGGTAGGGCCTAGACGCTGGAGCAGGGCTGGGAAGCAGCTGCGGCCTGGTGTCTCCAGGTCCCAGCTTCAGCAGTTCCACCAATGGGGGTGGAGGAGAGAGATTAGCAGTCCACTTGGGGTGTGAGGAGGAAAGAATTAAAAAGCAGAGAGGATGAGTCAGGCTGGGCTATGGGCCACCCTGTGTGCTAGCAAGCAGAGAGGGAACCCTCCCTGCAAAGCCACAGGACAACGCAAGGCACTGCAAGGGGACTGCAGCTTCTAAAGCTCTCCCCGGAGTTCCTCCTCCGGGTTGGTCTTCTGTGAAGGGATTTTGAACTCCACAGGAATTTTGCTGAGCACGACTAAGTCTCCTGGCCTTGGCTTCTCCTTCTGTTAATGAGAGGCTCAGGCTCACTTGGAACTTCTCAATCTGGAGGCCCCAGCCATAGGGGCCCTAGAAGGCCACACTGGAGGTCCTAAATATTTCCAACAACCTATTAAATTTTTTTAAAAATCAAACCAGAAACAGTCGAATCCCTAAATCTAACCTCCAATTTACATGAAATACCAGGGACAGAAAAACATGTTAAATGACACCACAGGGATGCAATCCACAAACTCTTAATTGCACAAAAATCTCTGGGACAAGGGACTCGGTGTCTTCAACAAATAAATGGCAAGGAAAGAAAAGAGAAAAATCTGTAGAATTTAGAAGTCTTAAGAGACATATCAACCAACAGCCACGCACAGAAGCACCTTGTTTGCATTTTGACAAGAACAGACTATGAAAACAATTCATGAAATGACTGGGGAAGTTTCAACAGCGGTGGAACATTTGGTGATCTTAAAGGGCGAGCTGTGAATGCTGGTTTTGGGATGCTAACAGGATTATTGTTATTTTTTAAAGCATCCTTATTTTTCAGAGGTATTTGTTCAAATATTTATAGATGAAATAACATGATGCCTGGGATTTGCTTCTAAATAACCTGGAATGAGAATGCGGAAGATGGTGGGTGTAGATGGAAAAAGTCTGGCCATGACTGACAAGTCGTGGAAGCTGGCATTGGGTCTATGGTAGCAGATCACGGTACCCTCTCCCTAAAACAAACCTCCCCTCATCAGTCAGATGACGCACAGGCTCACATATACTTTGTGCTCCTTTCTCTCCTGTAAAATGGGAGGGAGTAAATGAGATTTTGCGTGTGGAGAGCTTGGCCCAGTGTCTGACTGTCAGAAGATGGTAGTGACTATTATGACCAGTGGCAGCAATACCAGAAGAATGCAGAGTACGGTCTTATTCATATAAAACAACTATCCTTATTCGGGCATTTGTAGAAAGATGAGTGGGGTGAAATACTACAGAGATAACAGAGATAACCCTGCAGGGAGTCATTCATTCATTCAACAAACACAGCTGAGTTCCTTCTATGGGCCAGGCACAGTGGGACTGGGGGCACTGGTGGAGCTCAGGCCCTGCTCCCCTGGGGAGAGGAAGGCAGGCATGTGAAGAAAGGGTGCGGGGGAAACCAGGGGTCAAGACTTGGAGGCAGTGCAGGGAGATGTCCAGACCAGATCTGAAGGATCCAGGGGCATTAGCCAGGCTGGATTTAGGGAGGGAGGGCAGAGAGCACGGAGAGAAAAAAAGGACAAAGCATTCCAAGCTGTTAAGGGAAGAGCAAGTGCAAAGGCCCTGGGGCAAGAAGGAAAAATTCCAGGGTCGGAAGGATCACAGAATCCAGAGCAGGACACAAGGAAGGGGGGCGGTGAGGGGTTGCAGGGGCAGGAGGTTTCTTTCCTTTTTATTCCATATCTTCTGAATTATGTAAATATTTTATGGAAGCATGTATCCTTCTTACAGTTTTTTAAAAGGTAAAAAAAACACACACACATACTAAACACCTTACAAAGTCCCAAGAAGCAAAGAAATTATTATAGCATTTTCTCCACTCTTTTCTTCTCAAGAGTCTACAATATATTAAATTTTTTTTCATGTTTGCTAAAAAACAAAAGAAAACCAAAACAAACCCCACCTTATTTAAATGTGACAAGCACAGTAGCCTCTCCCATCTGGCTCCCTGCAAGGGCCTCCCCGCCCTTACCTCCTTTCCCTTTTGGGGGGCGTCAGAATGGAAATGATCCTTGCACCTAATTTAAACAACGCTCTTTCCAACCCTCATGGAGGTTCTGGTCCTCAAACAAGTTGCTGTTTTTTTCAAACTTGTCAGAGGTGTATTTTTTAAAAAGGAGGAAGGTCCTGCAGGTGAGGAGAGAAGGTAAAGGGGGAAAACTGAAAACTGGACAGGCGCAAGTGTAAACCAACCCAAAACACAAATGCGGGGGGCGGAGGGGCGGGAGGGAGGGAATTCTGATGCAGTTATACAGGTAGGGTCCTTAAAAAAAAAACAGCAACAAAAATTTCAACCTTGTAGCTTTGGTCTGAGTTCATTTATATAAAAATTAAGAACCATTAGGTTTCTTCACTAAATTCTACTCAAACAAGTTTCTGGGTGACAGTTTGAGCTCGGGGGAAAGACCCACACAGAAGGTTTGGAAAAAGCTTCTCATTTTCCCAACTGACAGCAGCCTGAAGGCACTTTTGGGAGCCCCCCCTCCCCATCTCTGTGCTGAGCCCAGCTGGCCAGCAGGAAGAAAGAACTTGGTACCCGGACTGCCCTGCAACGTGGCATCTGCCAGCTTCTTCTGCAATCTGTTGCTAGAGATGGAAACTGTTTTTCTGGTTTCCTCTCAGGCCGGGCGCTGGGACAGTCAGCTTTGATGTGGAGGTGGCGCGGGCGGGCAGGCCAGCTACCTGAGTGGAGGTGGATACCTCAAGGCAGAGCTGCAGCCACCTGGAAGGAGGGCCGACGCCTCCTCCATGGTCTGCACAGTGGGAACCCCAGGAGGCCCTTTCAAGTCTGCACCTTGTGGTTTCTCTCTGCAGGAATGCCAGCTTTATTATGGGTTTGTTCCCTTCATTGTTTTGATCCTCTCCCTGGGACCCCACCCAGATCAGGACCTTTCATTTCATGTCAGGTCTAGTGAGGCCGTGGCTCCTGGACGAGCGCAGCACCATGAGATACAGAAGGGTCTGCCTCGTGAGAGACAGAGACAAGTGGACAGATGGTTCTAGTCCCAGGAGAGAGGCACCTCCCAGCAGAAAAGCCTCAACGGTGACATTGACTTGGCCTCTCCCTTCAAAGGCCTTTTATTTGCTTGTGTCTCATTGAGAACCCACCTGCAGCAATGCCTTCATCTGAAAGATGAGAAAACCGAGGCTGGAAGGTAATTCCATCACCAAAGAAGCCCCCACAAAATTCTGACACATTCCCAGCCAGACCTCAGTGGTGCCTCATAACCTAGCGCTTGAGGTCCTCTGGAGTCCAGATGCAACTTCCATCTCTGCCACTTACCCCAGTGCAATCCTGCACAAACTGCTCAACCTCTCCAAGCCCCAGTTTCTTCACCTGTGAAAAACGGGATCATCAGTTTTACTGCTTAGACTTGTTGACTTAAGTGCCTCTGCCAGTTTAATCATTTAAGTGTTCACCTATTTCTTCGCAAATCCCCCCTCCCCCTAGGCTGTAAGTTCCCTAAGGGCAAGGACTCTGCCGGCCTTGTTCACAGATGCATCCTCAGTAGACAACTGTCTAGGGCAGGGTAGGCAGTGACGAAGTACTTGTGATGATTATAAGGAGGCCCTCAGCACAGCGCTTGGCACAGGCGGTCGTTATTATCAGTACCAACAGAGGGGGTTCATTATTTATGACGGGAAAGCAGTTTCTGTTTCAAAACTATCCAATAACCAGGAACTGAGGGAACAAAACAGTTCTCTGGAGTGGGCCTGCTGTCAGGTGACTCTGCTGACACCTTGCTCCAGGGCCTCTGCCCACTGTCCTCTCTCTCTCAAGGCCACTGTCCCCCAGACCCAGGACTCCTTCCCTGAGGCTCCAGAATCCCTATCTTCTGCTCCGGAAGAGAATAGAGGGAAAGGCTCAGCTCACCAAATCTGCAAGGGGAGGATGTGGTCCAGCAACCTTAAAATACTGAACGTTCAGTCAAATTTGGATTTCAGATTAACAATGAAATAATTTTTCAGTAAAAGTAAATCCCAAAGGTTACATGGGACCTAGTTATCCTTAAAAAAAGTATTCACTATTTATCTGAAATTCAATTTTAACTGAGTGTCGGGTATTTTAATTTGCTTAATCTGGCAGGCCAACAAAGTGACGGGGCTGGGATGTTAACCCAGGCCTGCCTGAGCTTGTGGACCTCACTTTCTCCTCTCCTGAAAAATCACCGTCATCATATTAGGAGATTCTTGGAGTGGTTATGAGAATTAAAAGAGAGAGGCTGAGTGAAATGGGCTTTTAAGGCCTCAACTAACTAGTTCATAAGAGCAGGAATTTTGTCTGCCTTGATGCTCAGCTGAACCCAGTGCCTAGAACTGTACCTGGCACACAGCTGGACAGACATAACTAGTTCCCTCAGTGAAAAACCGCTAGTACTATTTTGCCTAAATAGCCAAAAAATAAAAAATAAAACAAAGTAAAAAAAAAATTTAAGTGACATGATAGCATTTCAAATTCCCAAATCTAGTTCCCACATCCCAAGCATACCCTACTAGTCCCCGATGCTGGTCCCCGTTGCTTGCCAGGAGCAATCCAGACAGCAGCCCATCACTTTGCCTCCTGCTTGGGATTGCATTTGAGAGCCCTGCGCATGCGCACCTCACTCAATAGAGGCACTATGCGCCTGCGTCGCTCCAGCCCAGCCTCCAGGGGCGAGGAGTGCGCACGCGCAGCCCGCCCCCTCCAGAAAGCGCGGGAAAAGCGCTCCCCCAACCCCAACCCGGCCAGAAGTGCTTGTGGCCTCAGGGAAGAGCGATTTCGGGCGGAACCAGAGTTCCTGCCCCCCAAGATTTTCATTGCTGTAGGTCCTCATGGCCTTTGCGCCCAGCGGTCCTGAGGCCTCGTTCTTCGAGGTTTTGGACCAGCACAGGGCTTCCCTGCTGGCCACCCTGAGGAGAGGGGGCGGGGAGCCCGCGCACGAGGGGACGCGCCTGGCGTCGAGGTATAAGGGCTTCTCTGGGGCGCACACGCCCGGGAGTTGGAAAGCGAGGACGTTCCTGGGCCAGGCCGGGCTTGAGGTGCTCTGTGGGGAAATGCTGGGCGCTCTGCCCAGCTCCCCGGTCTGGGGGATGGGGCAGGGCGCCTCCCGGCGTCCAGGCCGCTGGAGGGGCCTGGGTGGCCCGCCAGCCCTGAGCCCCCAGAAAGGCCCTTGTTTAGCGCCCCCTTTTTTTCTGCTGTTAGCTCTTACTTTGAACTCAAAAACCCTGTTGACGGATCCCTCGTGTCTTCTAGAATGTTCTGGGAGCATCCCACAGCTGGGTTCACAGGTTTCCTGAGACCCAGTTTGGGGAGTTTGGGGAACAGTTTTGGCTTTGTGTTTGTTTAAAAAAATTTTTTTTCGTATGTGTGTAAAAATTTACGTTAAGAAGCTTTCAGGTTTGTTTGTTTTTTTCTTCTTTTTGGAAGAAAAAGTGAGGGAAAATGAATGCTGTGAGTGCTCACTCAATAAGTGTGTTTTATCAAGATGAGCAAGGAAGTCAACACATTTTTAAGAGGTTTATAGTAAGACAGTGGGGTTTTGACTTGAAAATGAAGAGAATGTACATTTCTTTAAATCACTTAAAGCAGTTAGTGGGTTAGCACAGAGTGTGGTGCTGATAAAATCAATTACAGAGATTTTCCTGCTACCCAACTTGGAGTTAACTGCAGAAAATATGTTTACATTATTCACCACTTTTCCTTAAAATGCTCTGTCGTTTTGCTTTCTTGATCTGCAAAGTTTTTCACTTAAACAAATTACTGTCTTATATTTTTAAGCCCAAATCAACTACTGTAAGAACAAAAACCCACAAAGAAATTTTTACAGAAAGGATTTAGTTTGAGGGAGAATTTAGGAGGTTGAAGGAAAGGAGGGAGTGGAAGCCCCTTGTTTACATTTCAGACATAAATCTGATAGTTCTAAAGTTGGTCACAGTATTACTGTCTTGTAACCTTTTTACCCAAACTGGAAAAATGAATGAGATATTTGAGTCAGTTTTGCCTTTCAATATTAGAAAATATTGAGTGTTTTGAAATTTGTTTCCTGATACATGCATTTTCAATAGAAGTTCTGAAGTTTGTGGAAATTAGAACACTGTATTTTGTGCATTTCCTAGATTTAACTTGATTTCCCTTCCTAGGCAATATTATGGTATTTATAACTGAACAACATTTTTTGACGCTGATGGCTTGTGAAATTAAAAGTCAGCTGACAGAAAACTGGGCCAAGTCTTAGTAATTTTCTGTAAAGTGGCGTAGTAGTTGCCAAGTCTTTTTATGGTAGTGATTAAACTTTTTTCTTTTTGTATCACTAAAATTCGAAGGGGCTGATTTAAAGCATAAGATCAATTTGGGTAATATGCCACAGCAAAAAGTGTTTCTTTTGAAATCTGTTTTGCATTGCATTTTGGGGAAATAAATCCAAAGCCAGTATTACATCAATTTTAATTAAAACAGTTATCAGTACTATTTCAAGTCAATGAGTTTGTATTTAAAGTACGTTGATGGGAAGAGTGGATAAAAATATAAATTATATCGTCTAGTTATTAATCAAAGAGGGAGATATTACTTCAATGGGTAACTGAGAGGTAAAATAACAAGCAAATGAAATTTCTCTGTGACCACTATAAATATGGTTGTTGTTTTAAGCATTACTGATGTCAGAATTCAGTGATAAAGAATATTATTGACATAGATCACCTAGTCTTAAAAAGCACCCAACGAAATAAAAAGTTACTTTAATGTTGATCTGGGGAAATGTTGCATATTGTAAAAGTGTAGTTTAGAATTAAGATTGAATCATGGTATATTTATTGTTTCAGTTCTGAGGTTCTTGCATCTATAGAAAATATTATCCAAGACGTAATCACAAGCTTGGCAAGAAATGAAGCACCTGCATTCACAATAGACAACAGATCAAGCTGGGAAAATATAAAGTGGGCATTTTGTGTGTTTTTTTTTAATGAAGTATCTGTGTCATTATTTGAATTTATCTGAGTTAGAGTTCTAGTTGGATTTCATTCTTTTTATTGCCTTTACCCTGCCGAAAAGGATTTAAGGCCGTTTACAAAATACATACCATACAGGCAGGTTATATAAACTAGAAGTAGGTGTGAAAGATAAGGCAAAGGGAAAACAATGCTAGGAACAAAAAATGGAGCACCAAAAGAGCTTAGAATTCAAAATGCATATGATAAAGTCCTGCTAAAAATAGGCTCCAGGCTTGGATCTAAGCTTTCAAGCACTCAGAGCAGAATATCACCAGTGGAATTCTCATCTACACTGCAAAAGCAAACCACTTGCTCAGGGGAGCTACAACCAATCCTAATATTGAGACCAAAATAAACGTACCTTGAACATAGAGCACATTTCAGTGGCTCTTTCTCCTAACAAGATCTCCCCCTGAGAAGTCACGTGTCCAAGAGGGTAAAATCAGCAAACAGCTTTATCAAAGTCCTAGAACCTAGGTATATAGTTTGTTTCTTTCAGATCCTCAACCTATAGGCACTTTCCACTAAATAATAAAAAACATTATAAGAACAGTCCTCCATAAGAGTTATAGAAATATAATTTAAGTAATTTTGAGGCTCCTTAGTGACTAAGTATTCTTTTATAATAAATATAATTAATATAGCTATAAACTTTTGAATCATATTTTGCAAGATGGGTTTCACTAAGCCTTGAGACAAGCTGTCAACCTGGCCTGTTTGCCTGGTGCCTTCTGCCACCTTTAGGACAGGCTTGGCAGTTCAGTTTAACAACCTAGAATAATTGTTTCATTCAATGTAATTTTTAGACGCGAATTAAAAAAAATGTTCTAAAACTTGTTAAATTGAGTAAAATATTAAATAAATAAAGTGAGCAAAATACTTACTGTGAACTATTTGAAAATAGTTCACATACCATAAATGTCCTCCCAGGAAAGAAATACACACACACACACACACACACACACACACTCACACATCATAATCAAAGGTATTTAATTGATTTATTTTAAACTCTTTTAGTGCTCCTGTATGTTGCAAAGCAAATTATCTAATTACCACCTGGAATTATCTAAGTTTATAAACAAGGTTATCCTAAAACTTCAGTGCTTACATGGAGAAGAAATATGGATTTAAACAATGTTCAGAAGGGGACATTAAGTGTATACTGTTTGATGTGCAGAAGTCAATTCTTTTTTATTTTAGTCCTTTGTTTTAAACAAAATAACAGGTTTGAAGATTCTGTGGGTCTTCACATGATATCTCATTGTACCACAAGAAAAATCAAGAGCGATTCACCAAAATCAGTTAAGAATTTTGGTAAATTAATCTTTCTTAGCTTTTTGTAGTAAAATAAATAATTTTGGTTACCTTCTGGGTTTTAGTTGCTCCTAGCTAAATAATTTTACTTATTCTTTAATAGACCACCTTGTATTTAAACTTACAGATTTTTGCATTGTCAATAAACGTGGTAGTAAATTATTATTCCAAAATACATTTTCAAGGTACATGATTCAGTGGCAAAGTATTCTTTCAATTTTGCTGTACATAGAGCATTTAATTTTATCTGATTCTTCAGGCAATTATTATTTCAGTACTTAATACTTCTATTTTGGAAAGATAATTTTTGTAATGTTATGGAAAGTAACTGGGAACAGTTAAAATCCTTGATAGCAGTATGTTTTGAATTAGTAAGAGAAATGAGTAACTTGTTTGTTGCATCTTATTTTCCAGCACTAATTCTTAAAATACTGTCCACGATTTATAAATTAGTACAGAGCAACACTTATGCAACCAAAAGGTAAGTACATTGTTCTAATAAATTATGCTTTAAAATACAGTGTGAGATTTATTGGGATTAACTTTCATTATATGTTTTGAAAAGTTACATAAAACTAGACTTTGGAAAATGAGTTACTTTGTTTGTATGTTGTTTTCATCCAGTTAAAGCTTTCTTCAATTAATACTCCAATACTTGTCATATTCAAAGAGAATATGTCTAATTAAAATATATATTTTTAAAATTTTCATAGAGACATATATTACACTGACAGCCAACTCTTTGGTAACCAGACTGTTGTGGACAATATTATCAATGATATTTCCTGTATGTTAAAAGTGCCGAGGAGGAGTCTACATATAGTAAGTACCATTTAATACAAAACATTTTAAGACAAAATGTTTGTATTTAAAAAAGTGTAAGAAGTGGGGAAAATACAGCTCAAATGCTAGAGCACATGCTTAGCATGCACAGGGTCCTGAGTTCAATCCCCAGTACTTCCTCTAAAAATAAATAAACAAATAAACGTAATTATCTCCCCCCTCAAAAAATAAATTAAATAAATAAATAAATGGTTTTTTTAATTGTAAGAAAAATAAATGTAATCTCTGCCTTCTTTTCACATTTGTGACACTATATTTTTCTCACTATGAATTTAAATAACCTGTTCTCAATGTAATCCCTTGGATAAATGACTCAAAACAGATGAATTATCAAATATTTTTCATTCCTAAATACACTTACATATTTTCTCCTTCATTTCTTAAATTCCAAACTAAGCTAAAATGTACATAATTCAGCAGATGAACATGAGAAAAATGTTTCAGATATGTCTATCATTTTTTCAGCTATCTACATCAAAAGGTTTAATTGCTGGCAATTTAAGGTATATCGAAGAAGATGGCACCAAGGTGAATTGTACCTGTGCAACAGTAAGCATCATGAGTGCTTTCACATGCTTTAACCCCATTTCAGATCCTTTGTTTTTGAAATGCATTTTATTTATTGCTTTGCTATGCAGTTTGGAGCTTAAGATTTTAAAATAAAAACTGTCTTGTTTTGTTAACAAAGGATGACTAGGTATGTGCTTTATGAGGTTGTACATTGCATAGTTTCAGAATATGCCAATTGTGAAATGTCATGTTGAAATAAATATATACATTCCTTTTTAAAATGTACTGTTGTTTTCAGGTAGAGTATGGCTTGACCATGTCAGCATGGTTATTATGTAATCCTCATAAAGTCTTCTGGTTCTGAAATTAACATGTTTAATACTAAACTATTTGCTAGGCTTTGGTGTGTAAAAGCCCACAGTAGCAAACTAGCACAGCAGTTTGGAAAGGACAAGGAGGCTGCCTGAGAGATCGTGCATAAGGCAGTCTTTCCTTCACCAGTTTCTGCTTTTTAAGCTACATATCTATGAAGTTTCCAAGAAGTTCTCACCTGCTGGGAAGTAGTTAGGGTCGTGTGTCTGTTTTCTTACTGAAGAGTAAATCTGTGTCCTGCTCTTTCCTAACTAAAGCATAGACCTCTGAGAACAGGCATATTTTTTAAAATGAAAGTATGAGATTTTTGTGATAAATTTTAAAATATAGTTACACTTTTTTAAAAAATAAAAACTGTCTTGTTTTGTTAACTTAGGCTGTTCCTGTGTCATCTAATATTCAAGGAATTCGGAGTATCCTTTGAGTGGGAAAGCTATTTAAACTTCTGTAATGTTCATTCATTCGTTACTTTGATAAATCAAGCCATCATAATGTATACCCAACAAGCGAAACCCTATAGTGGACAAGATGCACACATCGAGGTCCCTTTTTTAGGATTCTTTTAGGAGCTCACCACCTAGTAGGAGAGATAGGTATCTAAAATACTGTGCATGAATGGAAATCTCTTTACCTTCATATATTTGAAGGTAAAAATGAAAATACTGTATCTATAGTTGCTTTTGAATTGATTTGTATGGTACCATTATTTAGTTGGTGGTTAAAGTGAAATACTCTTGCCATAAATTTATCAGCCTTAACTTCACAGATTTAATTACAGATGCGAAATTTCTATTAATTGTAGAAAAAGACGCAACATTTCAGCGACTCCTAGATGACAATTTTTGCAACAAAATGTCTCCGTGCATCATGGTTACGGTATATTATCTACCTTTACCACAATTCCAAGACTAATACAGTACTTTGGTGGTTGATAAGAGGGGTTTATAACATCATTTATAAGCTTGGACAGCATTCTGATGCATCCATTGGGATTATAGAACAAAAATTTCCAGAGTGTTTATTTAAACATCTCAAATCTGACTGAAATCAAGGTGATGGTCCTGATTCCTAACCACCAGCGATTTTCCAATACCGTGGTGAGTTTACACAGGCTCTCGGTGTCACCCTCACACCATTCCCACAGGGGCTACTCATCTTGACTATAATATGGTAACGAGGGCTTTGGGCAGGATTGAATGAACCAGAGTTGCTCCTTGTTCTTCCCCATGCAGGTTTGTAAAGCAGGTATTTTTTTTTTAACATAAGTGTTCAAAGAATACAGAAGTATATGTTGAGATACACAGAGAACTACAGGCATCAGATAGCAAAGGGTGAGCTTCATGCTGCAGTAATGTGAGAGGAGTTCATAAAACTGGGGTGACCAATGACATCTGCTGGACTGGGAAAGAAAGAGCTGAGAATAAAGGAAGCTTGGGGTGTGGGTCAGTGGAGTGATGACAGTAACAGAATGCACCAGGTTCCCTTCCCCCATCCTGGCCTTCTTCTACTTTTATAGATCAGTATAAAAACCTAGTTCTTTGAAGGAAAAAAAAGCTCATCGACTTACAATTCTTTTGGCTTACTAGATTAACAATAAGTATGATGCACAAAAATAAAAATGGCTTAAAGACGTAAATATAAGATACGACATCATAAAACTCCTGGAAGAGACTATAGGCAAAACGTTCTCTGACATAAATGGTATCAATGTTTTCTTTTTTTTTTTCCTGTTTTTTAATTGAAGTATAGTCAGTTTACAATGTGTCAGTTTCTGGTGTACCGCACAATGAATATGCATATATTCGTTTTGATATTCTTTTTCACCATAAGCTACTGCAAGATATCAAATATAGTTCCCTGTGCTATACAGTATAAACTTGTTTATCTATTTTATATATACCAGTCAGTATCTGCAAATCTTGAACTCCCAATTTATCCCTTCCGACCCCCTTCCCCCCGGTAACCATAAGTTTGTTTTCTATGTCTGTGAGTCTGTTTCTGTTTTATAAATAAGTTCATTTGTCTTTTCCCAGTGTTTTCTTAGGACAGTCTCCCAAAGCAATAGACGCAAAAGCAAAAATAAACAAATGGGACCTAATCAAACTTTTTTGCACAGTGAAGGAAACCATAAACAAAACAAAAAGACAATCTATGGACTGGGAGAAAATATTGGCAAATGAAGCAGCCGACAAGGGCTTAATTTCCAAAATATACAAACAGCTCATATAACTCAATAACAAAAACCAAACAATCCAATCAGAAAATGAGAAGACCTAAATAGACATTTCTCCAGAGAAGACATACAGATGGCCAACTGGCACATGTGCTGTGCTGCCTCTCCATGTCCCTGCTGTTAGATATTTTGGCCATTTACAGTAGTTTTTGTCATTTTAAATAACACTGCAGTGGACAGCTTTATGCATGTCAGATTTTTATTATTTCTATTTCTGCTGAAATACTTCCTTAGGATTATTTCCTAGGACTAGGCTAATTAAGTCAAAGTTATGGAGCTATGTGGGCTTTTTTACCCTGTTGTATATATTGTACATTTTTTCACAGCCAACATCAGTCTTCTACCACCTGAAACTTAAGGTGAGGGGGTCTCACTTTTAAGTTATTAATAAAATACGGATAGGATTTTATCAGTTTCATTCTACTGAAGTTAAAATGCATGATTTCAATCTTGCTTTTAGGGAAAGGGAGTACCCGATCTGAACACAAGACTTCTAGTCAAGAAGCTGTGGGACACGTTTCACATTCCTGTTTTCAGTCTTGTAGATGCTGATCCACATGGTAATTTATTGTTGGACTATTTGAAACAATAGTCATAATTAAATCAAATTTGTAGTGTTTTTCTGCTCATAGAATACTTTCATAAAGTGTTTGAAAAGAATGTGATTATTAGATTAAAATTAATGATTCTAATCATTTGAGGCAATCTGTTGTTGTTTTTGCCATGGTAACCTGAATTATACATTTTTCATTGCTAATGTCCACAAAAATAAAAATTGCACTTGTTAGATATAATTATCTAACCTGTAATATTCAAGAGAACTAATTTTAAAGTTAACTTTCTTTTAACAGGCATAGAAATTATGTGCATCTATAAGTACGGGTCTATGGTAAGTAAAGAAAAATATTTTGTCCTTTTCACTATTGAGATGTTTTATATTCATTGGAGTGATTTCTGCATTTACTTATCAGCCCCTAGTACACTGAAGGCCCCCAAAATGTATCAGGGAAGCTACTGTCCTAGCCTAGGGCCACTCTGTTTTGGAGGCTATGATTCCAGCTTCCAGCATGACCAGTGTCACTGCAGTTGACAGAGCGAGATTACCTGTGGGCAAAAGGCATTAATTATCCTCCACTCTCCTGGCCTGCTGAAGTAACTGTCGGCCCTCAGCATAATAACATTGTCTGATCACCAGGTATACCCTGAAAATTATATATAGCCTTGAATTCTGACTTTACGAATTCCAACCATAAGGAGAAATGAAAAGACCACCAAATTTCATCACCAAAGACTGCAACTACCATACATCAGTGGTTCTCAAAATGTGGTCCCGGATCTGCAGCATCAGCACCAACTGGGAACTTGTTAGAAAAGCAAAACTCAATCCCCATCAAGACCTCCTGAGCCTTCTAAGGGGGGGCCCCTCCAAGGGATTCTGATGCATGATAAAAGTTTGGGAACCACTAGGATACACTTTGTCCCTGATGTATATGTTTAGGGCAGATGAAAAGGATGGTGGAGCAAAGTGTTAAGGTATGGAATCACAACAACAAATGCAGGTCAGAGAGGTTCCTTTGTAGTTTTACTTTACAGGAAATCAATACAGAAATACTACAGAGCAGTTTTACAACCTTCACTGAAAGTCCAGTTTAGCTAAGCTCCTGGTGACTTTGTTGCTTTTGTGGGCTCTGGGGGTCTGAAGTCTTTCATACTAGTCCTTTTCAGTAAGTTTAAGAATTGCTTTAAAGACAGGTATGCTAGTTCTCTGCCTTGGCTAAAGTACTTCTGCTCTTTCTTTTAGGCTATGTCTTTTGAAGCCCATAACCTGACGGTTCCAGCTATTAGATGGCTTGGTCTCCTGCCGTCTGATATCAAAAGGTTAGACAGTTGGCAGAACTAGGATATTTTACATGATAACTCATTGTGATATGTAACAGTCGCCTCAGAAGTCATGACCAGGGAAAGCTCTTAACGTTTTTTACTTACATTGTTCACAATGACTCAGGATTATATAATTATGAATTAAATTTAATCAATACTTCTCTTTCAGTGAGTAAAAGACTTAAATGTATTTGGTTAATTGAACTTTCAACTAAGCTAGAAGACATTTTTTGTTTTACCTTTATGGTCAAATTATTTAGTAATTTTTTTAATACTTAGTATCAAGACATTTTACTACATACTACAAATAGTAATCATTGACACCATCATTTGTCATATGAATCAATTTTATCATAGATTTAATTTTTTTATTTCATTAAAAATCTCATTTTAAGATTACTTCAAATTGGGGAACCTAAACTTTGTCAATGTTAATGTATATATGTTCATTATAGAAAAAAATATCATTAAGTAATAAAAGTCACCTACATATGAACAGCTTTACCCGTATAGATTATTTGCTGCACATTGCCTTAACTTTTTCCAAAAGAATGGGATCATACTTTCTTTTGTAACCTGCTTTTCTTATACAACACAATGCTATTGATTTTCCTTTTTAATAAACACATTCTCATGACCTCATTTGAATGTCTTCTACTACTGAGTTCCAATTCTGAATGTGTTTATTCAGTCAATCCCTCCTTGTTGGACATTTGGGTAGTTTCCAAATTTCTGTTCTGATAATGCTTTGTCTGACCCTCTTGTAACTAAATCTTTGCCTGCATCTTTAATTAGTCCCATAGGCTGAATTCCCAGAATTGCTGGGTCAAAGGGTATGCACATTTTTAAGGCTTTGACTGCCCTCTGGGTAGGTTAATTATTTTGTTTTCCCTGGAGAGTAAAAGCCCACCTGTCCCTCAGCATAGGACGTTATCACTTTATCATCTCTGCTAATGTGATATTTTAAAATATTTTATTGTTTTAATTGGCCAGTGAAAATTAAACATACTGGATTTAAGCAGTGAGCAAACCTTGGTGACAGGTGCTCATTTTCTAAATATGGAACACGAACAGGTTTGGGGTGATCTCTGCTTCTTACAAAATGAGGACATAAAGAAAACATTCAATTTTTGATTTTTGAATATTTACACTTTAGTGACTCAAAGTTTTGTTCAATTTAGCGTATGTGTCATGGTCGGAATCCCTTAGGGGTGATCTATTTGTAGGAAGATCGTTTCTAACAAAAATTTAGAACAGAGGATTTTATTAAGGTAGAGAACTGGAAGAAACTCTAGCTGTATCTCATGAATTCCATCAGTGCTCTCAAAAGCCACTCTAAATAAGGGGACAGTCAAAGAAAAAACAGTAGGATGGCTACACAAACATGGCCTTGAGGTAAATCCTTTAGTCCTCCCTTTCCATCAAATTGTCACCCTATCCAGGACTGCCACTGGCAAACGGTCATAATTATGGGGAAACTGAAAAAGACTATTTGAAACTGGAGCTCTCCTAGGAAATCCAGGATTTGTGACTTCAAAAAGCTGTCCACAGCATAAATCCTGGACCTCTCATGCTCTATTTTTAAAACACATACCAAGATAAAATTACAATCTACTTTTTAAAAATTTAAAACTAGACAGATGTGTGTATGTGTGTGAGCACGCATGAGTGCCTAAGTGAAAAGTGATTGACTAATTTCCTTGGCCTAGAAAATTCTCAATGAATTACAGAGAATTGAGTTTTTAGTGGAACCTAAAATCCCACAGTGAATCTCGCTGCTGGCCACACACACAGGTGCTCACCACTTCTAGCCTGCAGGGCTCTGGCGCTGCCTCGGTGTTGATACACATGATATTAGTGCTGTCGGCGTTTGTTGCATAACCAGTGTCTATCTTTCTGTCATCATCCGCTGAGTGTGATGTGAAAGAAAACAACAACTTAAAACAGACTTCTACTATGATCTTGAACACTTGCTGGTCTAAGACATACCAGATCCCTCAAACTCTGGATTTGAAAGTAGATCTGTACTAATTTTCTCATCTGTTATTTCTGAGTTTCTTGAAGTTGTGCAATATATACAAATGAAATATATGTGACCTTAAAGTTACAGGAGCGCTTTTTTTCACTGATTTTTTTCATCTGTTTCTTTCCAGGTTAAATATACCTAAAAGTACTTTAATTCCAATGACAAAACGGGACCAAATGAAACTTGACAGTATCCTGAAGAGACCTTATGTTACTTGCCAACCATTTTGGAGAAAAGAAGTATGTTTCTTTTATAAATTCAAGTGTTAATATGTTTTGTTGTCTTTTACTTCAGTAGTGGCTATTTACATAGTATTTTGAAAATATCCTTTTTGAGATTTTGTGTAACCAACAACCAATGTGGCTCTTTGGCTGTAAATGGTCACTGAAACACTGAATTATGAATACTGATAGATAAGATCAGTGGGATGGAACTGATTTAGTGTTATCTTCATCACAGTTATATGCCTATTGTCTAAGGCTGTGTCATAGTTCATGGGGGAAAAAGAGAAGGAAATTATAAAGTCCCCAGACCACTCCTAATTACTGAAGGCATCCATACTGATATTTTTAGCTGTAGCAGCTCTAGAATATTCTGACAGAACTCCAGCAGAAGACTCTGGTATGACTATATTTTACTTTCACTGACAGATGGAAATAATGGGAGACTCTAAAATGAAGGCAGAAATTCAAGCTTTGACCTTCCTATCATCAGATTATCTTTCCAGAGTGTACTTACCTAACAAACTAAAATTTGGAGGATGGATATAAAAATATATCAGAATATACCTTGTGATTGCAAGATGCTTTTCATTAATTTTGTTTTCAGTAGTAGATACTTATGTGAAAAGAACATATATTCTTAATTTTATAGAGGTCAAATAAAATAATTTTCCATCGATTGTACTTTTTGTCAAAAAAATGCTGTTCTCTAATTTTCTCTACAAGGCTTTATTTTATCTTTCTCTATAGGGACTGATTTCTATCTTATGTTCTAAAAAGTAAACTATGAAAGAATATATGTTATTTTGACTTTAAATTTTATTTGAAAAAATATTTTACACATATCATCAAAGTCTACAGAAATATTTTATTTACTTTTTACAATACAACTAATGTTAAGGCATGTAGTATATTACTAGTAACAAAAATAATAACCCAAATTTGAGAGGTTGCAAATGTCCAGCAGTTTCTTCTTACATTTTCCTTTGCCTTCATTGTGTAGGGGTCATACCTCATTCATTCACTTGTGAAATTAGTAATGTTTATTGAGAATAAACATTTGCATTGATATAGTCTTCAATGCTTTATTTTTTATTTTGAGCATGCTTTTTTATTAATAATATACTTATTTGAAAATTTTCCCCAGGGTTTTATTAGGTCTCACTGAAATTCAAGTCACCTGAATTCTTCTTTAATCTAGGTTTATAGAGCAAAGAACTTGTTCAATTTTAAGATTTATAGAAGCCTCAAATTTTAATAAGGCCCTTCTATAATAATAAAGATGTGATCTTTTCCCCTCATAAACCTATCTTTTCCAGAGATGAGTTTAACGATTTTATTCTCTACTTTTAAACTTTTAACTGCACTGAAAAGTTTCTTGTAATTATAAGCAAAAATGTGTATTTATAGGAGAAACTAAGAAATGTTGAATTAGTTATTTTATCAAGATAAATGTTAACAATAATAGTAGATATCATTTCTGAGAACTTAAATGTGCCAGTCACTGCTTACACATTTAATTTAACTCTCCCAAGAGCCGTGTCAGGTGAGTAATTACACTTATAATTTGCAAGTGAGAACGCTGAGGATGTTGCTTGTCCAAAGCCACACAGCCAGACGTGGCAGAATGGGGACAATAACAACATTTACCTCAAGAGCAGGACCAGGTACCAAGTGTCTGGGGCCTGGTGCAAAATGTAAGTGTAGGGCGCCTTATTCAAGAGTTATTAAGAATTTCAAGATGACAGCAGAAGAGAATTAAACTAAGCATGGGGCCCTTCTTAGCATAGGACCCTGTGTGACACACAGGAGGCACACCCATGAAGGAGGCCCTACTCAGGAAGTAAATAAGGTCACATATAATAATAAAAGAAAATACTTGTATAGCACTTACTGTGTGCCAGGTATTTTTCTAGGTGCTTTACAAGCATTAACTAATTTCATTTTCACAGAAACCCTATGAACTAGGTATCTTTCTTATCATCCTCATTTTACAGACAAGGCAACAAAGACATGGAGAGGCTAAGTAACTTTCCCAAGGTCATATAACTATCAAGCAGTGGAGGTGGGACCTAATCCCAGAGAATCTGGCTCTAAAGTTCACGCTTTAACCATGATACTGGTACATGCAAATTGTTTCACGAGTGGCAGGACGTGCACACAGTTCAGGAAAGGTCTACAATTCTTTTTGTTGGCTAGGTGTCAAATCAAGGCTCCTTGAAGTCAAGCCTGTTATGTTATATTCCCACATCAGAACCAAATATTTCATTTGGAGAGTATTTTGGTATACTGTTAATTTGACTTGTGAGACTACTGAAAATTCTGAAAAATTTTTATGAATTGCAGGTTTTTCTTTGAATTTTTACTATACTTCCTCCCTTAACATTTAATAATCATTGAACTTTAACGAGTTTTGTAAAGAAGAAAAACTACTAACTTAAAAATATGTAGTTAAGTCACAAAATATCTGGATTAGGTTATACTGCCAAAATGAGAAGAAATAAAAAAATCTACAATAGCCATTAAAATTTGAAAGTAAATTTGAAAGAGTTTACAGATACATTCAGTTTGGATAATTAAATTTATTTCAAGTTTATGATTTAAAATTTACTTTAAATAATTTTCATCTATTTGAGAAATGAAAATGAGAGGTGAGCAAAATACATTGTAGTTTCACTTTGCTCCCTATCTTTATTAGATGCAGATGGAAAATTAATGTTAGTAGCTATTTGGGACCCATCTAGAATTCTAATTCTTAAGATTTGTTTCTAAAAGGGATTACTCTAAAATAGGCAGTGATTTAAAATGGCAACTGACAATAGACATCCCCTCTACCATCTGCATTTATTTTGAATATTTCCATAATTTTAATCAAGCAAGAACACTTGGATTGGAATCTGCTTATAATTAAAGTAAATAAAAACTGGTGCAAAAAGATGTTCAGAGAATCTTGGTTTTTCCTTAAGGGCTCATAATCACTCTTGTAAAATAAAAGCTCTTGTAATATCCCCAGTTTCTGGGAAATTTAACTGTCATCATTGATGATCCTAATTGATCTCAGAAGTCATAATTTCATGGGAAAAAAAACCTCTCCATTTTGCATTTCCTACAAAATAGGCAAAAAACACCCTGGGATTTCCATCTGTGACTTCCCTTAATGAGTTTCTCAGTTGAACTGTTTGATGTAGATACCTGTTCAGTGGTGCTGAAAAGAACCAGTGCAGTTGAAACTAAGCTACATGTACCTGTATACTAAAAATATTTTCAATGGGGTGTTTTTGTAGTAAAATATTGAGAAACATTACTTCTGTTTGGACTTCTGTTCACCATTAAAGGTATCCCAAGAAAACACTCTCATAAAAACTAGCCAAGGTCTCCCTCTGCTGGTAGAAGCTCTACTGTTCTCTCAAATCCTTTAAAATATTTTCAAATCCTTGTTTTCAAGAATGGGTTGGAAGAGTCTGAGACACAACAGGAGGTTAGAGAAAACTGCCAGGTAAGACTGAGTACTTTTAGACAGGGACCTATCTTGTATCATTGGCTTTGGATGGCCCTAATTCCTTGTAAAGCTACACTTAATGTGTGCTTCATTGCAACCAAGCTACTTACAAAATTCAAGACAAGGTAGGAGATGATCCACTTGGCACAGAATGAGGAAAGATGTTGCGGAGGGAGTACTTATCAAAGATGATTGCAAGGTCTTGCTGGTAGAAGAGTTAGGTACAGGGCAGACTTCATTGGCTCTATTGCTTAACAGCCGTGTGATGTCTGACAAGTCACCTTACCTTTCTCAGCCTCACTTTCCTTTTCTATAAAATGGAGATTAGGATACCTACCATATAGAGCTGCTCTGGAAATTACAGGGGATTAAGCATCCTTTGCGTAAAAGAGCTAATATTATTATTCTCATTTTTTAAACTAGAGATTCTGAACCTTGGCTGCATCTTAGAATCATCTGGAGAGCTTTCAAAAAAATACTAATTCCCTCAATTCTACCCGAGACCAACTAAATCAGAATCTCTGAGGGTGAGGTCCAAGCAGTAGAGTTTTTAAAAAGATTCCCCAAGTGATTCTAAATACCTCGTCTAGATCTTTGGTGCTGCACTATGTGGCCTAACGACCTCAGCTGGGAGTTTGCTAGAAATGCGGTTTCTCAGGCCCACACTGCACCTTCTGAATCTTAATTTTATAACCAAGTCCCGCGGATCCTTACGCTCCCTGCAAATATCAAGGCTTTTAGTTAGCAGCCCACACCGAGTAGTAAGGGAGAAGGTTCAGTGTTTGTACCACGACCTCAAGAGATACCTCCCTCTTTTTATCCTTCAGATTGTCCTAAAGGGGGAAAAACAACCAGCTGAAATATTCGGAGTTGGCACGGGTCGTCATAACAGTCCCTTAACATTCCTATGGAACCTTACACTTAGCAAAAGTCCTTCACGTGTGTTTCTTCACTTGAAACTAAGACTAGCCCCGGAACTTAGGCATCATGATCCCCATTTTACAGCTGGAAACTGAGGTCCAAAGAGCCCAGATGGCTCGGGATACCTCAGTCGCAAATAGGGAGGCCAGGGCAGGAACCCAGGCGGCGTCCCATCAGCCTTGCACTGAAGCGGCAGCAGTGAGAACTTTGCTAGACTTGTAATTCACAAGAGAAAATTCTAATTACCCTTCAGCTGTCGCGTCCACGGATTTATCAAAGCGGTCGCTGGGCAACTGCGTCAGCGACACCAACTTTCTGCCAATCCGCAAGCCGCTGGCACAAGGCCGCCTTCTTGGCGTCAATAGCGCTGCTGCGCATGTGCCATCACCCCGAGGGAGGAGGAGCCTTTTCCTTCCCTCCTTGCCTTCCGGGTGACACAGGAAGTAGCTCCGGGACGCATGCGCACTGTCTCCGCGGTAATTAGGGCAGTTCCTCGGCCGGCGTGAGTAGACTTAGGGCTCTCGGAATTCCTGTTCCCACTACCTCGCCTTCGCCTCCTCCGCGCTCGAGCGGAATCGCAGGCTCCCGAGCTCCTCGCGCTCTCTGTCGCCGGCTTCCCTCCGCAGCACGACTCTCAGGTAGGCCCCGTGCCGCTTCCCCTCGTTAACCGCCGCCATGGCGCCGCCGAGACCGGGGCCCCCGGGCGGAGAGAGCCCCGCCGCGAGGTTGGGTCGCGAGCCCGACTGTTGGCGAGCTTCATTAGTGATCTCTGGGAGGGACGTCAGAGCTGGAAGGGGCCTTATGAATCGCTTCAGGTCTAACCCCCTCGTTTTCCTTGCGGGGTAACTAAGGCACCGGGGAGGGTCACAGAGTTGATGGCAGCACCTGTCGCCTCCACTTTCCTTATTACACGAGTGGCTTCTCACCAGATACATGGCACCACCCCGGAGACCTTCTCTGGCTTCTTCCGGAGAAGGGCATCTGCTTTTAGACCCTCCCACGTCAACCCGCTTAACCTCCTTTGTTGCACTTATCACTCCCTAAAACTCTGTTTCTTTGTTTCTGTCTTCCTTTGCCAAGTCTTTTTTTCATACGAATGCACACACACTCCGCCCATGCAAGTATCTGTGAAATACCAGCCGCCGTGGGCCAGTATATTAGGAAGAATCTAGCCAGCTCTCTGCCGTTTTGGAGCCGGCATTTCCCCCGGAGAAGAGATTGATTGCAAACAAATTGATGGTGGCCGGTGCTGTGGAGAAAACGGGGATGTGATGGTTGGATATGTTCCGTTAGGAAGGCAGGGAAGCCTCTGAGGAGGTGACTTTCTTAAGAAAGAGGCTTCTAACAGCTTTATTGAAGTGTCACTTAAAGTGTACCTTTTGATGAGTTTGGGAACTTTAATCCAGTCGTGTACACATCACCACAGTGTAGTTTTTGACCATGTCCGTCACCCCAAAAAGTTGTCAGGAGGCAACTTCTGAACTGGGACCTGAAGATTCAAATGGAGACAGCTGGGAGTTTGGGGGAAGGTGAATCATCCCAGCTGAGGGAACAGCTAGTTGGACTGTTCCAAGGCAGGGAGGAGCTTGCAGTGTTCAC
This sequence comes from Camelus bactrianus, assembly GCF_048773025.1. NCBI lineage: Eukaryota > Metazoa > Chordata > Mammalia > Artiodactyla > Camelidae > Camelus > Camelus bactrianus. The sequence goes on from NC_133557.1 coordinate 28,425,332, forward strand.
AGGCAGAGGAAGCCATCAGAGCTAGTGTGGCCAGGAGGGAGAAAGCAGGAAGAGATTAGGTAGGTTGGAGGTGAACACGTCTTCTGAACTTCTTAAGGGTTCCCAGTGCCCTGCACAGTATGTGGTGCGCATGGGTGATTAACGCTTGATGGCCTTTGTTCTTTTCCCTAAGTTTATCCCTGATGGCAGAAATGCTCTCTCCCAACTTAATGGTTGAAGAGAAGGAAGAAACAGAAGTTTTTCAGTTACTGTGTCTACAACTGCACTTGGTTTTCGTAACCCTGTGAAGTGTATATTAGTGTCTGTTTTTACAGATGAGAAAATGAAGGCTAAATAATTTGCCCAAAGCCATATATTTAGTTCCTGGACTCCACTGCAGAAGCCTTGTCATTCCTTTGTTTCCTCATGCTGTTAACTCATGTTTCAAATATGTCTCTAGCATTTGAGGCAGAGGTGCTCAGTAAGCACCACGTCCTCTCACAGAGTCATTTCTGAGATACTAATGCACTTGTAGAACTAGTACGTCTGCACTTGGTTATTTTTCTTGAAGCTCAGGAAACTCAGATACCTTCCGCAAATTCCTCGTGGTTTTCCCGGTCTCTGTTGTCCTCTTTAAGAGATGCTGCTCTTGTTACCTCACGTATCACTCAGCTGCGAGGCTCCTTTGGGAGAGAGGTTACTGACACGGTAGACTTCTGGGTGTAAAAATTTGCTAACCAACGACAGAATTGAAAATGTGGCATCAATGTGTGTGAGTCATCAGAGAGTTATAAAGCGTAGACTTTCTTCTTGGAAGGAAAAGGGGGAAAGTTTTTGACCCACTATGCTCTAGACACTGCACTGTATACGGAGATAATCTGATTTGATCCTCAGAGCAACCCTGGAGAAAGTGTTAGTGTTCTCTGTTTGCAGAATAGGGAAAATGAGGCCCAGTGAGATTAGAGTCTGAGCTCTGCTGAGTGGCAGAGGCATGGTTCTAACCCCTGTGGACCTACGAGACTGGTGCCCAGGAAGAAACTCCAAGTGGGGGGACTCTTGCTGGGCAGATGCCCATAACATAATGCCAGACCTTTTGGTACTCAAGCAGACCAAAGTGGATTACTGTTTTAAAATTCCTCCTATAGTCGCTGCCAGGACTGGTTGCTTTTCTAAGTAACTTCATGCCGAGATACTGACCTAAACTGGAGTGCAGAAATTAGTAAGAAAGTGATCTGTCACTGAGTGGGAACCTGGAATGGGGCCTTCTGCTGGTTTGCTCTTATATTCCTGGGGCTCAGCACGGTGTCTCTAACTATGTAAAAATATGAGGGAATTTATTTTCTAGCTGGTGACTGAAAAATACTCTGCTGTAATGTATCAATATTGGTTAATTAATGGTACATCTAAGAAGGAAACTGGATGTGGGGTGTATGGGAACTCTCCTATCTTTACAATTTTCCATAAAAAAACTAAACTAGAAAGTTTGTTTTTTAAAAGCACTGTGCTTAATACATAGAGTTCTTTAGAAATCAGAAGCCTGACATCATTTATTTACTCTTTATTTCCTTTCTGTTACTTAATTATCTTTATATTGCCTCTCAGTGATGTTTATTTCTTAAGAAAGGACCTGTCTCCTTTCCCATTATTTTTTAGGGCCAAAATGAGTCTGTTTGGAACAACCTCGGGTTTTGGAACTGGTGGGTCCAGCATGTTTGGCAGCACAACCACAGATAATCACAATCCTATGAAGGTACCACGTAGAACTTCACGGGGTTTGTAGAAACAGTGAAGTCCGGGGTTTCCTACATCGGTGACAGCGGGAGAAACCCAGAGGGCTTGGGAGCCTCCTTTGGGGCGAAAACTCTGAAGCTCTGTCTAGCCTGCTTTCTCAAATATTGCAGCATAGAAACCATGTGTCCCCTGGACTAGCGCCAGAATCACTGAGGTGCTTGTTAAAATTGCAGATTCCCAGGGCACAGCCCACAGCGGTTGAATCAGAATTTCTGTGGGGAATGGAGGCAGGTGATAACTGTGATCGAGCCCTTCTGGGCGAGAGTGAGCAGGTGGGCCTTTCTTTGAGAGTGCTGCGTGTAGTCCCAGCAGTGCCGGACTTGTGCTGGCTTGTTTACTCTTCCCTTTTTTCAGTTTTATCAGAGTATGGAAGGTCTAATTTAGTCAGTTCTTGAGCACAAGGGAAGTCCACCATGGGATGTTTAGTGAGAAAGAAATTGTGATGATGCACACGTCTTAACATTGACTTTTTCCACCCCAGGATATTGAAGTAACGTCCTCTCCTGATGATAGCATTGGTTGTCTATCTTTTAGCCCCCCCACCTTGCCGGGGAACTTTCTTATTGCAGGATCGTGGGCTAACGATGTAAGTGCTCCTTGAACACACGTTCTCTCTGTCATATCTCTTTGTGTGGATAAGCTTAGCTTTTTTTTTTCCCCTCCAAGTGAACGAAGCAGAGTTAAGGCTTATTCGTGGTCTTTTTTAAGAAACTAGTTTAGAGTGTGAACCATTCTGAATGGCTTGTTGCACTAATTTTTGTTGAGAAAGCAGGATCATATGCATCATTAAAAAATTTCTACTCTATAGTTCAGTATCTTGACATGTATTCCCAAATGAAATGTAGTATTCATTGAAATAAATGTCCATGACGGTATACATAAATTTCCCTTCTAGAGAACATCCTGAAAATGTTCTTTAGGCATATGTTAAAGTGTTGTTTGCCTTTAGATACAGCATAAATCTTGCATAGACACTATACTTGCCAAAAACAAAAAAATCATAGTGTACAAAAAGGAAGAAAAACTATGGTAGAAAAATAGGCAGAGGATTTTGAGAGGCACTTGACAGAAGAAGTGCAAGGGGCCTGTTAGAGTAAACTTGAATGATTAACCACTCTCATAATCATAGAAACGCATCGTGGCTTTGCCACTCACATAGATAGGGGACCCGGGCCCATTATCTTACCTCTCTAAGCCTCATATCCTGCTTTGCGAGATGGAGATGACAGCAAATTCACAGAGCTTTGGCTGTTGTAGCGATTAATTGAGACAATGCATGTAAAGTACACCATAGGAGATCCTTCTCACATCCAGAAGGGAATGGTACAAACTCAAGGGTTTCTGATGAATATTCTCCAGAAGAGCTGTACCAATTTACACACCGGCCGGTAGTACAAGTTTCAGCTTATCCTTGCTGGCACCAAGTATTACTCATTTTATTTTTATTGATTTGATAGGGGAAAAGTGTCTAGTATGTAAATTTGCATTTATCAGATTATGGCTGGGAACATATGGGTTAAATGCGTGTAATAAATCATTAATTGCTGTGTTTGCATTAATTTGTTTCATTACTGTAGGTTCGCTGCTGGGAAGTTCAGGATAGTGGGCAGACCATTCCAAAAGCCCAGCAGATGCACACTGGGCCTGTGCTGGATGTCTGCTGGAGTGATGTGAGTTTCAGCCAATTGTCCATGTTGTCCTAGAAAGGACAGTGTAACTTGGGATATATATGCGTTTGTATATAACCTGAGACAAATAGCATGTATGTACACAAATTGTAGAAGTGCTGTTTCTGACTGAAATAGTTATTTATTGATTTTCATAACTTGATTAACTTGAGTCATGTCAGAATTACTCTATAAAAGCTTTTCTTGCATAAAAAGTCCATTAATTTATTGACATGTTTCCTTCAGCAGGGGATTAGATAATTTTTTAAAGCCTTTCCTACCTCTCAGTGTGCTGTGATCTTATGTCTCAGAGATGAGGTAACCTGGCAAAGTCAAGAAATGGAGGAGCTAGAGCTGAAACTTGACCGCAAGCCTGGAGTGGAGATGATGCACATACAACTATACGCATGTGATTTACTTTCCTTTTAAGATTTAGCTCAGTTCTTACCTCTTCTGTGAAGCATTCACAACACCGTTCCCAAACTTCATAGCTGCTTTCTGGGTTCTCTCCACCCAACGCAGTACCTTCTGCAGGTCTCAGGACTCAGCTCGCTGAGCTGCACCTCTTCATTGCCATGTTTTGATTCCTCCACTAGACGGTGTACAGCTCGGAGAAACGAAACAGGCTGTATCTGTTTCTGTAAATGCCAGTTCACTCAACCTCAGGGCAGCTCACTTCGTGCATTAGCATCTTTTCAAGGATCTGTGGAGTTCCTTATAACTTAATAGAGAAGAAGGTTTTATCTCTTCTTTCAGATGGAGAACTGGTGTCTTCAACGGGAAGAAGTTTTTGCTAAGGGAAGACAGTGGTAAATCTTTGCGCTCTGGAACCAGAGATGAAGTCGTCTAGGCCAGGGGTCAGCAAACTGTGACTCATGCGCCAAATCTGGCCTGTTGCCTATTTTTATAAATAAAGTTTTCTTGAAACACAGCCAGTCATTTATTTACATGTGTTTGGCTGCTTTCAGGCTACAACAGGAGAGTTAAGGAGTTGAAACAGTGACCTTTTGACCTACAAAGATTAAAAGATATACTGTATGGCCCTTTAAGGAAAAAAGTATGTTGATGACTGGTCCAGGTTTTCAGCTCAGTCCATTTTCTTTTTAAATTGTCTTGCACTTCCTATTTGACTGAACTACTTTACGAGTTCTATATGTGAATATTCTAAAAACCATTACACAGTGACTGCCAATTTTTAAGCTATACTGTAATTTACATTTCACTAATGATTATTGCAAATTAATGTAGTTTTATTGTATATACTTTAGAATGCTATGAAATACTGAGCTGAACAAAAGCAATAATTATGCAAATATGTGTATAGAGTAGGAGGAGTTGCAGGGGAATAAGAGATACAGTAAATGTGGAAAGATGTTTGCAGTTGGTGAATCTAGGTGATAGGTTTGTGGGCTATTCATTGTATTTTTGCAACTTTTGTGAAGGCTTGAAATTGATGAAAATAAGAAAATAACTTTTAAAGCGGCTCCTGGTAGGTATTACACAGGTGTATCATATACAAAGGCTGTTTCTGGAGGACATGCGAGTGGCCATGGCTGCCTCTGAGATGTGAGCTGGGGTCAGGGACAAGAGAAAGGCTTAGTTTTCACCATATAACTCATAATGCTGTTTACATTTTTTTTAAACCTGTTTACATATTATCTCTTAGAAAAATTAACTAATAATTAAAAATTGAGCTGAAAATATGTTTTGTAGATAACATTATAGTTTGCAATACACTGGCCCCCACATAACTGGAAAAATAAAAATTGCAAAATAAAACCTGCCTCAGTGTTTCAGCCTGATAGCTAAATGTACATATAGAGATTTTGTTTTTCTTAGAATGCCAGATTTCTTCCATTTTATTTTAGGATGGGAGCAAAGTATTTACAGCATCATGTGATAAAACTGCCAAAATGTGGGACCTCAACAGTAACCAAGCGATACAGATTGCACAGGTAATGAAAACTCACCCTCTGCAAAACGGCTGGGCAAGGCTGGTGCCCCAGGTTATTACAATTCTTTAATTATAACAATTGTCTTATAGGAAAAATGGAGTTTGACTATGCCAAATCAGTTAGACTTAAATATACTGGCACAGAAAGAAACACCAATTGTGTAACCATTCTCGTTCTTACTAGTATTTCGCAAATTGTTCTGTCATGGGCCTTCCACATACGTGTAGATGAGGATGACATCATGAGGAGCTAGTGATATTAAAACCTATAAAAGAGAATGTCACAGCTGCTGGTCCTCAACATCCCCGTCTTTGACATTCCAGCACCCATGTGCGGCTTGCCTTGTACTACCCGCATTTGGTCACTCATTCACATGACAAGTATATATCCGAATGCCCACGATACACCAGGCACTGTCCTTAGGAGTAGAGATACAGGGGTAAACAAGAGGGACACTTCCACCTGCCATGGAGCTCTTACAGTCTGCTCGAGGACAGCAGGCAGGTTCTTGTATGAAGACTGCTCGGAAAAGCAGAAGGTGAGAGAACCTAGAACCAGAGGGTCTAACCTGGTGATGGGGAGCCTCTTGCCCCTGAAACATTTTCAGGAAGGTGTTGCATACTCTGAGGTCACAGTACTCTGTGCCAGAAGCATCTCGTTGACCTCTTAATTCATGTCATCTAAGTAGATACAACTGTGATGTAGTTCCTTACCAGTTATTCTGAATATCTACCCCCTAAGGAAGGGCTTGCACTCACCCTCACATACTAGTTAATTATGATTCAAATCAAATCTGATTTTGTTAGCATGGAAGGTAGATACAGGCCCTTAATGTTACATTGAATGTTTTGGTTTGTGTTTGGTATGAACTCAATATTTAAATGAGTTCCTTCTCTTTGAATTTCCAGAACCGAAGCTATGTAGCATATTATTACGTTTACTTTGATCTGTTTTTTGTTTTGTCTTATTGAAAGCACGATGCTCCTGTGAAAACCATACATTGGATCAAAGCACCAAACTACAGCTGTGTGATGACCGGGAGCTGGGATAAGACTCTGAAGGTATGGCACACTGTTAAGGGACTGCATGGCCTGACCAAGATTGATGTTTATTCTTACACTGTTTGGACTTTAGCTCTGAATAGTCAATTACTGGCTTTTTTTTTTTCCTTTTAGTTTTGGGATACACGATCGTCAAATCCTATGATGGTTTTGCAACTCCCTGAAAGGTGTTACTGTGCTGATGTGGTAAGGAATTTCTAACAATATGTATTTCCTTAAAAAAAAAAAAAGATACTACTTAACTTAACGATGTCTTGCAATTAGACAGTAACCCAAAAATCTCTCAAACTAGACGTGGGGTGTAGTTTGGACTGCCTCAGTCATCTTAAGTCTGGAGGGTTTCATGCTGCATTTGTTCTAGAATTACTAAAAACTGGGTGTGCCTTTTTTAGTCACTTGTTACGTGAACATTCGCAGATAGCCGCATGCCGTGTTGTCACCAGTGTGACATAACACTTTGTGGCAGTAGGAAAACTGGCAATAACTTTGTGATGTGGTGTGAGATCTTTGGTGACTCTGAATGGGATAGAAGCTGAAGAACTTTCTCCATTGGTTTAGCAATAAGTCTTAAAGTTTTGTACTAGCTGCCCCGGTAATTCCACTCTTAGGCATTTATCATGAGACGAGTAAAGATGCACGTGTTCTTTGTTCAGTATACTATAGTGAAACACTGGAAGTGACCCAGTGGGCCAGTAAGGCAGACATGGTTAAGTGAACCCTGTGGGAGGTCCATCTGGGGATGTTAGGTGGCCACTGCTAGTGTTCTTGGGGAAATGTATGGAGTGGTGCTCACTAAACACGCTTTGATTAAAGGATGGATGTGAATTACATAGAAATGTACATACACGTATACCTGTATAATGTTCAGAAAAAAGACAGGAGTAAACATACTGTAATGTTAACAACAGTTATCCTTTGAAGGGGTGGTAAAGGTGATTTTAATTTCTTCTCTATCCCTCAGTATATCTTCTAAATAGTCATGTATTTTATAGTTTTAAAAAACAAGTCTTTAAAAAAGATACAAATGCTCTACTTTCAAATATGATTTCTCTAGGTTTTCTTGAAACATGTTCATATCATTGGATTGTTAAACTTTTAAAAATTCAGTCTTATTTTTGTGACAAAAAAATCGATTTAACTCTTTGGCATAAAAAAGAGCACACTCTGGTTTAAGCATGTCTCTGCTTTCCTCTTTTCCCAGATCTATCCTATGGCTGTGGTGGCCACTGCAGAGAGGGGACTGATCGTCTATCAGTTAGAGAATCAACCTTCTGAATTCAGGAGGATAGAATCTCCCCTGAAACACCAGGTGAGTCATAAGTCAAATCAAGAAGCTTGTATTTAGCACCTGTCATGGGTAGTCAGTGCCCATATATGGAAATCATTGTACTTTCAGACATCAGAAGGGAGCGAATTTAAGTATATAAACAAAAACACTTAGTGAGTAGAGACTGTCCTCTCCGAACATCCCCACTGAGAGCCAAGTGGATGCACGTCTCAGTGGATTGGTTCCATCATGAATTTATAGCTTCCGTTTTTAGCTCAGTCTTCACTTGCCATGGATTCCTAGATCTTCTCTCTCTTCAAACCCCAAGACTCTCCCTCCTCTAGCCTTTGTCTCAGCAGATCAGATCAGCCTCTGATCTGAGAACATAGCAGCTAACGGTCGGGAACTTCCTCATCTTCCTCCTCCTGAGTCTAGAACTCTGGTGACACCTGCATCTCTCCATGCCTTTTCCCACCTGTTAGGTGGAGTCTGTGCTCTCCAAAGACCAGTTTTACGGTTGGGCTCCATGCCCTCCAGCCTGCTCAGGAACCTCAGGCAATCAGGCGCCCACCTCCCTTTTCCATCTCATCTCCTGACTTCTGAGTACTGCTCGGTGGCACTGAACCGAGCTCAAGTCTCATTCATCCTAGAAACACACCTCTTCACCCCCACATCCTCTGCCAGCTAGGTCCCTTTTTCCCTTTGAAGACAGGTGTCTTTCGTGAGCTTTCTCTGTTGCCTTACCTCCCACTCATTTCTCACCCTGCTTCTTTGATACTTCTGCCCCTGTTTCTCCACTGAAATTTTTTGGCATGGCCACTGACGGCTTCCTGGTCAGTAATTCTGGCAGATACTGATCAGCGCTCATCTTAGCATCATTCACCACTGTCCTTACATGGTCTTAAAACTGTGCCCCTGGTTTCTGTCGCGCTGCCTTTTGCCTCCTGCCCCTCTGGTTGCTGCTTAGTCTTCCTTGCTGGTTCTTGCTGCACGTGGAGGTTCTGCAGGCGTCTGCCCTTGGCCATGCCTTCTCTACCTGAGCAGAATCCCGTCTGCCATCCATTGCTGTTGCTCAGTCACACCTGTGGGCTGGAGACTTGGGTCCCGACAGACCTTGCCCCTGTGCTTCTGACAAGGACACCCACAGTGACGCTGTTCTGCATGACTCCCGATGTCTCAGCCCAGCGGTATCCCACGCCAGGCCCGGGGCTGCTTTCTGCAGATCTTTATTGAGTTGTTACCTCTTGTCAGGGTTCTCTCTGGTCACTCTCTGCATGCTGTGTGTATATAGATTTGTGCGTCAGTTGGACATTCACATACATATAGGTCTTGTTTTCCAACTAGAATGTAAACTGAGAGATTTTTGTGTTTGTCGTGGTTATTCCTGGCACCTGGAGCCAGGCCTTTCACAGACGTACTCTGTATTGCTTGCTGAGTGAATAGACATAGTCACCTGCCCCCTGCCCCCGGCCTGCTCTTCCCATGTGCTCTGCCTCTCCCTCATTGGCCCTCCAGCGCCTAGTTGTCTAAGCCAGAACTCTGGGCATCATCCTCACTCACTCTCCCTCCTCTCTCATCTCACTTCTGCTCTGTACGTGATTCTCTCCTCCTGCCTTCTACATCTGACCCGAGTCTTGAATGACAACACAAGTGTAGCTCTGTGCCCTCTTCAGTCCATTCTCCATACATGAGTCAGGGGCTCTTCCTTGAGATGGCATGTACAACCCTGCCATATCCCTGCTTATGACCCGGCAGTGACTCCTCAGTTCCCCTTGGATCAGCCCCAAACTTCTTGACAAAACCTCGTCTGGTTTTGCCTCTCCCACCTTGCGCCATGTACCTGGCTTTTTGTTTGTTGAAGGATGCCACTAGCCTTGGCGTAAGGCCCCTGTGCGGGTGTGTTCTCGTAAATGGCGCCCCTTGAGGCTGTGTGGCTCCTGGTCTGTGCTGTATACTAGACCCTGTGCTGAGCAGGGCAGGAAGGTGGACAGCTTGACCAGCCATGGTCCCTCCTGTCCTTTAAGGACTTACAGACTTTTGTCTCTGTATTTTTTTTCTATTCAGAAAAGTAACAGATGTGCTATTTTTTAAAAGGGCAGAGGTGGCAAATGATACAGAAATAGAACTAGCCTATGCCTTTCGACTTACTTAGGAAACTTGCATGCTCTAGCAAATACCATGATAACAAGCTGCTCTTTTCCTTCATCTTGTGTGGCTTAGCCCTGGGCCTGACCCCTTCCCAGCACCTCCTGAACTCCCAGGAGCTAAGATGTCCAGTTTGGGCAGGGTGGGTGGTCCCCTGGGTCAGGCCAAGCTGTCACACCGGAAGGAGGAAGTGAAGACCCAGATGGGCCCCAGTCCTTGCTGCTCTGTCCCTGGAGGCTGGGCCGTGGGCTGTTCCCACGGGACTTTCTGTAGAGCCCAGGAGACCCTCCTTTGGGCCCCTCAGACTCTGTTGGATCAAGTGCAGTGTCTGGCTTTTGTGTGGCATGTTCATAGCTTAGAAGGTACTGCCACATTAGTGTTCCTCCGTGCTCGCCGGGCAGACACGACTTCCCCTTTCCGGCTGGGGAAGCAGCGGCTTGGGAACATGATGTGACTTGCTGGAGGGCACCCGCCTAGTCGATGATGGGCTGCAAATCAGTGACATGTCCTCCTCCCGCCCCACCAAGGGCCAGCACCTGAATAGGACCTGGTGGGGCTCTGAAAGCCCTGTGCCCTGCTGCGGTGACAGCAGGCCGTCAGGGCGGCAGAGGAGGAACAGCCCCTGGATGGAAGCGCCCGGTCTGCGGTACGCGGCACAATACAAGGAGGAAGAAAATGTTTACTGGAGGAATGGAAATATCTACTTCACCATATTTCAGAAATATGTTTCTGATTCTTTTAAGACCCAAAATGGGGTAAAAGCTGTTTACCTTCACATTCATTATGGAATGTTATATTTTACAGTGTGATGATAACACTTTTCTCCCCCAAACTATAGCATCGATGTGTGGCTATTTTTAAAGACAAGCAGAACAAGCCGACGGGTTTTGCCCTGGGAAGCATCGAGGGGAGAGTTGCCATTCACTACATCAACCCCCCAAACCCGTAAGTGCCGCCCCAGCAGCCTGCCTGTGATTCTCACAGGACACTTTGTGTTTTTAAAAGGAAAACTAAGTTGGGCCTTTGTGTTTTCAGTGCCAAAGATAACTTCACCTTTAAATGTCATCGATCTAACGGAACCAACACTTCAGCTCCTCAAGACATCTACGCGGTACGTTTTTAGAAACTTTAACCCTGAGAATGTGTCTAGAAACGAGGCTCGGTGGTGGATGGCTGAGTCATTGTGGGATCAGAAACGATTGCTGTCATTGTGTGTGGTCATGTGCGGAGATAAACAGCTTACGCAGGAGGTTTCAGTTTTCTGTTTTTATGAACATGTTGACTGTCTTCGTTCTCTCTGCTTCGGAACGCGAGCTTAGGAGTTTTGGGGGAGTGTCTTCCACCTTCATGAGTGCTGGCAGACGGTTGATACACTTTGCTAAAACCGAGAAATTGCTGTTTGCTGAAAAAGAAAAAGGCATTTTCCTGAGGTTTGCTTCTTGGTGTTACTAGCTACATACTTGTTAACTTCTGCTGACTTGTGTTCTTAACGAGGCAAGATTGGGTCCCGGGCTGCTGATTGACTCAGGAAGCCTGGCCAGCTTCTGTGACCGGCGGGCGGCCAGCTCTGGTGAAATGATAACTGTATGTTTTGTTTCCTGACTCCACCAGGATGTCAGCGTTGTCAAAAACCTGCTTTCTCCTCCCTCCCCTGCCTCTGCTTCTCATTGTGTGTGTCCATCCTTGCAGGTGAATGGAATTGCGTTCCATCCAGTTCATGGCACCCTTGCAACTGTAGGATCTGATGGTAGATTCAGCTTTTGGGACAAAGATGCCAGGACAAAACTAAAAACTTCAGAACAGTTAGATCAGCCGATATCGGCTTGCTGCTTCAATCACAATGGGAACATATTTGCATATGCGTCCAGCTATGATTGGTCAAAGGTAAGGGTTCCCCAGCCCCGCTGGACGCTGTCGGGCAGCAGAGCACAAGACTGGCCGTATTCAAAGTGGCCACAGGATGCGAACTTGGTTTTTAATCACTTTTTAAGATCCTGTTCTTTTTCCCCTTTAGGGACATGAATTTTATAATCCCCAAAAGAAAAATTACATTTTCCTGCGTAATGCAGCCGAGGAGCTAAAGCCCAGGAATAAGAAGTAGTGGCTGGAGGCCCGGGGCTTGTCCGGGGTCCTCTCTCCACTCTGCCTCGTCTCTGCACGAATTTGGGTCTCAGCTTTTGGTGGGTTGTCAGCCATGGATGTGGATTTCAACCCCCGGAGAAAACCATGTCATTGTTCAGCAGTCAGGAGCCCCACGGCCACAGTGACTCCGTCTGTCCATTCCACTGCCGGTTACAGATGTCATCTGTAACTCTAAGGGGATTGAAATTATTATAGAAGTTCTTAGATCCATGTGGGCAACTGCCAGGTATTTTGCAGTGCTTCATTCAGCAGTGTATGTATTAGAGAACATTGGGAAACCTTCTACGAACCCTGTACTGTATTTTGTAATAAAATATTTTGAAGATGATCTGCTAAGCTCCCTCTGTCCGTGTCTCCCCGTGCCCACCCACCTTCCCCCGTAAGGTCTGCAGTGGCCGTCCTGCTCAGTGTCATCCTCGGGCTTTGATTTGTGATTGCAGATGCCCTTTGGGAGATGCAGAAACCTCGCACCTTAGTGAAGAGGGAATCCTGAGCTGGGATGGTTCCTAGTGTGGACCGTCGGGCAGCAGCCTCTCCGAGCACTGCTGGGCAGAGTTTGAATGAGTTCTTTTGCTTCCTTCATTCCCACCTTTAACACCCCCAGTGCTTTTGTCAGCCCTGCTGGGCCAATGTCCCGGGGACTGGAACAGGCGTGTTCCTGTTCTGAGGCTCAGGCCTCTGTGGACAAAGCCCTAGTGGGTAATGCTTGTGTGGCCTTCAAGTTAGGACCCAAGTCCCCGCATGGGAAGTGCTCTGAGCTCCTGCCCCCAGCAGACGTAGTTTTGGGATGTTGCTTTTTTTATTTCATGTAATTCAGAATTCCTGATTGGTAAGTATCCAAAATGAGTGATGTGTTTTTACCCTGTGGTCCCAAATGCTGCTCCTGGTTTACTCTTTAGAGCTGGTATGTAAACTAACTTGCTCAGTGTGGAAATCTGATATTGATCATGTTGTAAGACGTGTTTGTCTATTCATAAAGGACATTGAAAATAAAGTTTTCTACTGAAGAGATTGCCTGCACTTGGTTTAGATTTCTTTAGTCATCAGATCACAGATGAATTCAGACCATTAACTCTGTCTCTTTTAGCTGGAAAAGTTGTTTGTTGGTTTGTTTGTTTTGAGAGAGACAAAAAAAGGCAGGTGCACTAGAAAAAAATCTGAATTTTCAAGTTAACTGTCTACAGCTAATTTTTTCCCAGCTTTGATCTGAACGTGCGAGCAGATCAAGCAGGTAAGAAAGACCGCTGAGAGAAGAGAGCCGCACTTGCTTACTCAGCAGCCAGCTTTCACTGGAGGTGGGAACAGGTGTAGACCTTTAGCCACAGTTTCATTATTTTTTACAAGCTAGTGCCTGGCTGTGGTTGAAAGTGACCGCAAAATATTGAATCTTAAGTCATGAGCCTTTTAGAGTGTTCTTGTCCAAGATTGGTGTCACATTACCAAGGGGATAGTTTTTCTAACTGGCAGATTTAAATCACTTGCTTAATCCCAGGTTGGACTTAGCGCTGCCAGAAACCAGGAGTAAGCGAGCTCCTTGCCACCCCCCAGGATGTGAATCCTGGTGCATGGACAAGGCTTATTTCTCCACAGGCCTAGAACCGAAAGCTTAAAAGCCTGCTGCGTGTTTGCTACTGATGAACCTGTAAACATTTGTGGAAGTCATCAGACTTCTTAAGATACTTGTTTTCATGTTTCCTAAAAGGTACATGGAGTCTTCGAGGAACTCTCCATCTTAAACATCATCCCTGCAGGCACGAGTACTGTATGTTGCATACAGTAGGTGTTCAATAGGTATTAAGAAATTTGATGGCATCTTCTAGTTTGAAAAGATAAAATTGTAATCTACACTTTTTTAATGTCACATCAGTCTGCCATTAAAAATTTACTGGACGCCCGGTTAAAAATAGAGTTCCGGCTTTCACTGAAGGTGGAATATATAATTATATATAATATAATTCCACTGAAGATGGAATTATGGGGAAGACAAGTTTTGTTCACTTTTTTCCCCAACTTTTTACTATGAAAATTTTCAAACAAACGGAGGAGTTGAAGGAGCGCCATGGTGAACATGTCTGCTACCTAGATTCCACAGCTCACGTTGTGCTGTCACTGGGTTTTTCCATTTGGCTTTACCAGGCTTTTCCTCGTCCCTGTTTGTAACACCACTTTTCTTGGTTAACTGCACACGATCTGGTGCGAGGACCGTGTGTTAAGATGCTGGTGAAACAGGGTGAATACAGGTTTGGGAGTCGTGTACAGGGAGGCCCACATCCGTTCCTGTTATGTCTGGTCCAACCCAGTGTTCCGCAGACACGAGAACCAGCATGGAAATGTGCTGGGCGCGTGCGCATGTCTGAGCCTGCCTGGGAGACCCCTCTCAGTCAAGGGGAGCCCTGCCTGCCCCCCCACTGCATTAGGAGTGGCTTCATCTGCGGCGGCGCTGGACAGGAGGATGCCGGGCTGGGTGGGCTTGGCTGGAACAACGTGCAGGCGGACCCACTCCAGCGAGGGGCTGCTGTCCCCGGAAAAGGCGCCTCCACCGCGAGGGTGAAGCTCCCCGGAGGTGGGGCCCTGCACGAGAGGGCGGGTTACAGCGCAGCTTCCGGACGCCCGGCCACCCCGCTTCCACGGCCATTTACTTATTTTTTTTTTTAAATCAGTCCACTTACTTGCCTTTTGGAAATAAATTTGTCAGCGCCATAAATTTAGAGAAAAAAATTTCAGTATATGGCAACCTAATATCTTCCGCCCAAAGTAGAAAATAATCACAAAAAAATACAGTGAAAATAAAGCAATGAAAGCAAGACACGAAATGATTCAATGGAAATTACAACAGGCCACCTGAAAGTCATCTTTGAGGTGCAGACGTACCTCGCTGGAAGGTGACACGAAGGTGACATTATTCTGTATGTTCTAGGCTACCTGGCAGAGTGGAGGGGTACTCTACTTCTACTCAAATTTGAAGGAAGGGCTCTGTAAGAAAGGAACCAAATGCATACCCTTGAAAGCATATAGGAACATCTAAGCCAGCATTTTCCGATTTCGATCGTGACCCATCCGTAGGTAGTACAATGACTGTAGCTGTCGCAACAAGCATTTTTTAAAATGGAGTCACAGAAGACTGCAGAGAACATTGAGAACATTCCGGTGCACTGCTCACAGTGACGGTGTGTCTGCACACTGCGCTACCGTTACGTGTGTGTGTGTGTGTGTGTGTGTGTGTGTGTGTACGAACTGATGCGTGCATGTGTTATATATTTTATAGTATCCTGCATTGGAAGTTTTCTCCGTCCCCGTTCCTTTTTTTTTTTTTTTTCTGTTCCTTTTATATGGTTTAGACTGAGTTCTTGAGGTTCAATAACCTCATGAGGTACTGTGTGAGTTCCAGTCATAACTATGTCCTTGCAATCACCCCAAAATAGGAAGGGTCATTATGTTGTTCATAAGACGACAATTGAAATAGCTGTACAGCATAGTTAAGAACAGGCACTTGGAGTTGGATTGCCTGCCTTCACACCCCAGCTCTGTCACTTACCAACTCTGTGACCTTGAGCATGTGATTTAAACAACTCTTAGCCTCAGTGACCTCATCTGTAAAGTGGGAGAGATTAATGAAAGTAGCTATCGCAAAGGCTGGGGTGAGTATTCGAAATCAATGCACATGAAGTGCTTCCATGGCTGGCGGGTAATAAATGCTCAAGTGTTAGCTGCTACTCCTGTAACTTCCAGGGCGGGTGGCATCTGCGGAGGCTTTTGGGACAAAAACATCCACGGACGGGCAGTCTGGAGATCTTGCTAGTCTGTAAAAGGGTTCTTGAAAGGGGAGGCTGCTTCAGTGCGGCCAGCAGATGGCGCCAGTGATGCCAGTCGGGGGATCAGGTTCTGTATTCAGTTTCAGCCACTTCAGCTGATGAAAAGAAATGACGAGTCGGTGCCCCGCTGGCTGCCATTACTAAGCTTGTAAAGCAGTTGGAAAGTGGAATTGAAGGATTATTTATACTGCTAGAATACTATTCTTTGAAATAATACACTTTTATCTTTAGAAGATTGATGGCCTCCTTAGGAAACACCAAAGTCGACAATTTTTCAGAGGTCAGATTCCTGACATTTCTACTTAAAATTTAATGTCCCCCTTAGTTTCCTCCTGGGACTTTGAAGCCTTGAGTGAGGTGCAGGGGACTCCGAGCACTTGCCTGCCCTGCCCTGGTCTGGGAAGGAAAGATTAGGAAAGACCAACCTCCATCCCAAATGGGTCTCGGTGGCAAAAAGGGCATTTAAAGATGGGTTTTAGTAACTTTGGATGTTCGAGGTCCCCATGTGATGAGTTGGAATTGAGATGTAAAAGTAAATTTAGCACAGCAGATTTCAAAAGCAGAAGAATGTAAGTATCTCATTAACCTTTTACAGCGATTACACATTGAAATCATAATATTCTGGGTAATACAATTAATTTCACCTGATCGTACTTTTGTACGTGTGGTTACCAGAAATGTCAATCTACTGCTCGCAGTAGATTGCCCTGGGACATTGCACCCCCAGGCCCTCTGACTGTTTGGAGGTGTCCTACTCATCACATCAAATGTTAAAGTGTGCCCACATCCTACCTTAAATACATATTCTTTTACTGAAAATTTTTTGAAAAAAATGTTTTTCGTGTTTTACTTCTGAAATTATTTGGCAGTTTTTAATTTACACTTGGCAATGATTTATCAGTGATCACCTTGAATACCAGGAAATTTCTCAAAAGTGTTTCCTGACAAATTTTTGGAACTCTGTAAATAGTAAGGTCAATAGTATTACATTTGTAGACACTAAATGAAACATTAATTTGGGATTGTTGTTCTCATATTTTGAAGCTATTTTCTCTCCCTCCTCTCCCACCTCTCCCCACACCTCAGACACTTTTGTAGGCCTTTGAACAAGCTGTATAAACCCTGGACATTGGGTTCAGAGCGCCTGGTGGGAAATGTCTCGGGGCCACAGTGTTTACGAAAGGCAGTTTCAACACAGGCATCCTATTCCCTTGAGAGGGGGTAGGTTGGTATCCAGAGACTGCCAGCACGTCTTAGCTCTGCAGGATTTCCTGCTAAGTGAGGTTACCTGGATTTCACAGACCTTGCTCTGGGGAAGGCAGGAGAAGGCAGCAGAACCATGTGGCTGCAGTTTTGAGAGTTTTTATCACAACAGATGTTATGTCACTACAAGACAAACAGAAGCAGAGTAGATAATTTTGTAGCCTGTTGTTTGCAAGTCTAGTGTGAATTTTGCATCGATATGTTGAGAAATACTCTTAAGGTGAGGGCCGTTTTCAAAGCAAATTTTAAAATACCTGTTACACGCTTGCTTAAATTGTAAGTCAGCCCCTAAAAAGTAACTGCTATGCATTCTTACTCTTTTGGTTTCCCCCGCCCCCCTGGGTCGAGGAGAGCAGGAGAGGTGATGGGGACAGGAAGGTGGACACAAGTCGTAAGAAGAAACTGTCAGTCCTGGCGTCCCATGGGCCCAAATCAGCAAGGCCCTTTGGGTCAGCCCCACAGCTTCAGTTTCTCTTCCCCATCGCCGGTCAGCAGTGTAGGTCTCTTCCTCCGCTTCTGAGTCTCAAATTAAGATGTAGCCAGTAGTCCTTTGGTACAGTGTCAACTACTCTAGGTGAGATTTCACAAGGCTGCCAGGGGACCGGGAGGGGAGGCTGTCCTTGCTCCGACTGGGCTTCGGGCCTGGACTCACCGCTTTAAGCAGTGTGACGTATTTGCCAGCATTTCCATCCCCCATGGGTCCCTCTGGCTCTCGGGTTGGCCTTTAAAACAGAAATGCAACTGAGGCTGATTTTTTTCTGAGAGAATCCTTGAAGCACGGTATTTCACCCTGTCCTTAAATTCCTGCATGTCTCCTGGGGATGGGGGCCGGGGACCCTCCTGAGGTGCTTCAGGTCACATGAACCCACTCCTCCCCGCACCAGTGGGAGCCCGCAGTGAGGTGGTGGCCTATGTGGAGGCCCCAGGCAGGGTTCTGGTTAACAACTCAGCTGCCTGCAGGTGCCAAGTAGGTATTTGTCACGGACTGAACCGTGTCCCTCCCCAGATTCCTATGTTGAAGTCCTAACCCCCAGTACCTCAGAACATGACTATGTTTGAGAAGGGACACGACCTGGGACACTGGGCCCTTCAGCACTGGTGTGGGTGACAGGGAAGGCATCTTGAACAAAGGGATCTGGGGCTTTGTCCCACAGGCATAAGGGAGCCACCCACACAGCATGGCTAGGAGAGCTGACAGGTGCCCACCTCCCCACCTGGTCTCCGGCTGCCTGAGAAGGCGGGAAACTGACAAGTGCCGGCTGGAAAAACCAAAATTGCAGGAGTTCGCATTTACCAAGCTCTTGTTCAGGTTGAAGACGAGTTCAGCCCTCTGTGTGTTATCTTATTTCAGCCTCACCAAAGCCCCGGGAGGAAGGCAATGTCATTATGCCCATTTTACAGCTGAGGAAACTGAGGCCCAGCGTGGTGGGGGCTGGCAACCAAGGACATAAATGCAGCCTGCCCTCTGCTCTCGGCCGCCACCCCAGGGCAGCCCGAAAAGAAGGCAGAATGACTTCACTATCCGACAGGGATAATCAGAAAGGAGCCCAGGGGGCAGGTTACTCTCCGAAACTGAAACTGCAGGACCCAGTCCACGCCTGGCTGCTGGGTGAAAGTCTCTTGCGCGTCCTCTTTTGCTTTGTTGTGTCGCTGTTTTATTTCAAGGCTTCTCAGGCCTCTGGTCTGGGTGGAGGTGGGTGCAGGTGGCCCGCACGTCCCCAGCTGCAGCCCAGCTCTGAGACGGGGAGGTGGCTGCCCAGCCTGACTCCGTGGGAACGCTGCATGGCTCACATCTCTGTTAAGATAAACAGGCTTTGGGGATCCCTCCCTCCACACCCCCAGTCTCAAGTCTTCTGGAATGTGTTCATTCATATATTTGTTCCTTCACTCAGCACATCTTTACTGAGTGCTTTCCTTGTGCCAGGCCCTGGGTATGTGGCCATGAACAACACAGCCCCCAGCCATCCTCACGGAGCTGGCCTCTCACGGGGAGACGGTCCATACGGAAGTAAACAGATGTATGAGGTAGGGTCAGGTAGGGACATGAGCTTTTGACGGATGCTGGAGGGGAGGCCTGAATGGAGTCCGAGCCCCAGGCCCTGGGAGCATCCAAACCAGTGACAGTGATCCAAGCACCAGGCTGGCTGCCGAGGACAGTGGATCTGCGTGGGTCCCAGGGCTGCAGCCACGTGGTGCCTCGGAGATGCAGGTGGGGGTGGCCGGGTTCCAGCCGGGCTGCTCGCTGGGCTTAAGGGCAGATTCCAGAGACAGTCAGGAGGGGTGCAGGGAAGGTGGGCGCCAGTTCTGTTTCCAGGAGGGTTGGGCAGGGAAGGACGGGACTGGACATTAACTGGCGATTTTAAGTGAAAGGATCCTTAGTTGGCCCGCTCTTCACTTTTCCCAGCTGAGCAGTTGAAGCTCAGAGATGTACAGGGGTGCTTCCCAGGCCCAAGTGCTGGAAGGACCCCACGGAGTCCCAGGACCCTTGTGTGGCTCTGAAGGCAGCTCCGAACCCTGAGTCCAATAGCTGTAATTCCACCTGCTGGGGGCTGGGCCTCCTCTCCCCTCCGCCTGCATCAGCCTCCTGCAGCATGTGACCGTGAACTGGCAGCTTAAAGACAATAGAAATTTACTCTCTCATGGATCTGGCAGGCTGAAGTCCAAACTCGAGGTGTCAGCAGGGCCATGCTCCCTCTGAGGGCATGAGGAGGGGAGGCGCTGTTTCACGTAAACCTTCCTCTTAGCTTCTGGCGTTGCTAGCAGCCCTGGCGTTCCTGGGCCTGCAGACGCACCACGCCCACGTCTGCCTCAGCTGTCACGTGGCCTTTTCCCTGTGTCTGTGTCTTTATGTTGCCTTCTCATAAGGACAACAGTCATTGGATTAGGCCCCCTACCACTTCAATATGACCTCATCTTAAACAGATGATAGTACAGGATACCTATTTCTAAATAAGGTCGCATTCATGGGTACTAGACATTAGGACTTGAATACATTTGGGGGGAACGCAATTCAACAACCCACAGCAAACGCCCACACCCAGGCACAGCCTCTGACAAGGGCTGACATTTCTGGAGCAGGGTGCTGAGTCCAGGCTCCCCTCGTGGGGACAGGAACAAAGCCTGAGGTGGGATTTGTACTCAGCCATCTTCTGAGTGAGCTGTGTCAGGCGACTGTGGGCGGTGGGCATGGGAACCGGGCCTTTCGCACCTGCCACATTCAGAGCCGTGCGCCTGGGAAACTGTCCTCAAGGGAGGAGAGGCAGCAGGTGTGCCAGGCAGCAGCAGATGGGCCGTCACCCCTAGCAGCCTGGCCTAAATCGCCACTCCTGTGTCTCTCCATTTGGCTTCTCAACCTTCCTTCCCTTCTGCTGGTGATGCAGAAACCTAAGGAGCCAGAGGAGGAGTGAGTGGACGATGCATTCCTGGGTGTCCTCTTCCTAAGGTACTGGCACTCCTCCTGTCCCCTTCCAGGCTGGGCCAGAGTGCGAGATGCACACAGCAAGCCCACCCACCTGTGCCCTGCTGCGTCCCCTTGTAACGAAGGGGCCAGAACTTTAGAGGGAGAGGCATCAGCCCAAAGGCCCAAACTGATGGGACCAAGATCAACCTCTGGGCTGCTGGGTGTTGACACTAGCTTAGCACAATTTCAGCATTATTGACATTTTGTGCTGGATAATTCTTTGTTGTGGGGTGCTGTCCTGTGCACTACAGAATATTCAGCAGCTTTCCTGGCCTCCACATTCTAGATGCCAATGGCATTGCTCCCTCAAGTCATGACAACCAAAAATGTCTCCAGACATTTGCCAAATGTCCCCCGGGTTTCGTGGTATCAGGGCTGGTGTCTGTGAGTCTCTCGCATGTTGCCTTACAGTCATAAGACAGCTGCCACAGCTCCAAACATCCCACCCATGTTCAGAGCAGAAACAGCAATGAGAGGCTAGTACCAGCTACCATTGTTTCTTTTTGCAGAAAAGTGGAAGCATTCACAGAGCCCAACAGATTTCCACTTGGTTCTCCCTTCACTTAACCTCTCTGAGGTCTCACCTGTCCAGCCCTCAAAGCAGGGAAACAAGGCCTTTTCTAAAGGCAGGACAAGATGGGATCATGGATTGGCCAGGCATTTGCTGCTCTTGGTGGCCTCAGGGAAGTCATTCTGAGCCTCAGTTCTCTCCCTCTTAAAACTAGGCTAATAGTACCTACCTGTGACAAAGGCTGTTTTGAGGTTAAATCATCTAATACACACGTAAGTCACCCAGTTCAGGACCTGGCCCAAAACAGGCACTCTAAAACAAATTGATCTTTATTATTACTGGTATGTGAGGATTAGCCACATTAAAGTGCCCAGCACCCAAAGGATACTGGATCAATGATGGTGGCTGGACCTCCTGCCTCTGAGCTTTTGCATTCTCTGTTCCCTGTGCTGTTCCCTATGCTCCAATGGCCCTGGCTTTCACCACTTGCTCTCACCAATTCCCGGAGGCCTTACCTGACTCTAAAGAACATGTCTCTCTTTGCTCCTGTCTCAGCACCTGCCTGGTAAAATTTACCTAAATATAAATAAAATATTCATTCATTTTTCTCTCTATTCCTTCTAAAATAAAAGCTCGGTGTGGTGGCGGGTGTGGGGGTGGGCGTTACGTTATTCGTTTCCTTCTTGAAGTATTCCCGGGCTTAGAACTTCGGCCTGGCACCTAATAAATCATTAATTCTGTGTCGGGTGAATGGCTGATTCTCAGGCATAAGTTGGTGACACGTGGGGATATGGGGCCACCCGACGGGGGCAGAGATTGGTGACGCAGAAACCTAGGGGCCAGGGGATGAACAAGTGAACAAACCATACCAGGGCATCCGCTTTTTAAAACACTGATGCTCCCTGCCCTCCTCCGAGCCGGGCGGGAGAGCGAGGTGCGCGCAGCAAGCCTGCCTGTCCGGGGCGGACAAACGCCCGCAACCCGGGTCCTGCACGTCCCACAGCGGGCGGCGGCCCCCAGGGCCTTCCCCTCCGGACTCCCACTGCGCCAGCACGTGCTCCGCGGACGCCCGGCGCCCAGAGCGCAGCCGCACTCCCGAGGGCGCCCCTCCCCGCTCGGCCGCTGCGCCGGGATGGGACGGGGGGCGGGGCGAGGCGGGGCTGGCCCGGGTGGCGCTGGGACTTGTAGGCCCGGAGCCGGGGCTGCCTGCGCCGGGGGGGGGGGGGGGAGCAAGGTGCACCGCCCACCCTGCCCATACTCCTAGCGGTCCTGTCACTGAAGGGGAAACTGAGGCTCGGTGAAAGGACGCAGCTTGCCCAAGATCACGCGGCCGGACAGTGGCCGCCCTCCCTGGTCCAACAAGTGTAGGTCACATTTTATCAAAGTTTTCAAAGGGTGTTCTGAGGGCCCCTTGTCTGGTGGAGAGCACTCCTTGCCTCCTTCCGTTCATCGTGCATTCACTCAACAAACATTTCCCGGGGGCCCTCTGCTTGACTGTCCCTACAGCTTGAGCAAAACATCCAAGGCTCCAGCTCGGCAGGGCAGAGAGACCGTAAACCCCTTTTTCCGTAAACAAAACTTGGGGAAGTGAGAAGTATGTTGAAGGAAGAGAAGAGCAGGATAAAGGGCAAGTGATGAGACATCACCCCAAGGCAGGAGTGGGCCTGGAGAGCTGGCAAGACGAGGGGGAAATGAGGGGAGACAGAAACATGCATCCCCAGAGGGCCCTCTGAAGACTTGGGGTTCCACTCCCACTGTGAAATGGGTGGGGGTTTGGGGGAAGAAAGGATCAGACCCGGTGGCTGCCTACTTGGGAGTAGGGTTGGGGTTCCAGGGCTTGAGACGGCTGGTCTGGGCCTGGAGTCAAGTGCTGCCTGACAGCGAAGGTGCCAGATAAATGCCTGAAAGACCAGTAAACCTTCTGCCTGCCTCCTTATCCCCCTCAGCCCCCCAGAAGCTGGGGTCACCAGGAGCAACCCCACTTAGAGCAGTGTGGACTAAAAAAAAAAAAAGGGCAATCTACGAGTCAAGAATTATGTTTTATTTTGCACTTTCTGAGGACTCAAGCCCAGGAGGCACCTCAGATTGCTCTGAGGGGCTATTCTGAAGAGGTAAGGTTTTGCAACAAAAACCAACATCAAAAGATTACTGTTAATTAAAGAAAAACCAGACCTCTCAGATTAGTGAATTTACTGCTTTTCTACATATGGGAAGATGCAAGAGGCTGGGCTCCTTGAAAGCCTTCCTTTGAAATGCACCTTAACTATCAGGAGCCAGTACACTGTTTTTTTCCCATCCTGAATCCCTTCAGGGTGTATAGTCAGGGTGGCTGCAGTGGCTGATGGCTTGATGGTTGCAACATCCTTTATTTACTGTTACAGCATGTGACCTTTTTTGTCCACAGCAGAGTCCCTTCTGCACCGGACATCACGATAGTGCCTGGACTTGCAGAGGGCTTGAGGCTCTCAGAGCCAGACCCTCTACCCCCAGGTGACATTGGGATGTGGGTGCCAGGGCCCTCTGCTCAGAAAAGCCTGTCTTGGTTCAGTGCTCCCCTGTCAGATGTGACATTCCCAGTAACTTTGGACAAGGGGCCTTGACAGTTCTGTAACCTGTCCTGCCTGTCGTGACGTTCAGAGACCCGAGGTGGGGTGGGGGAGCTGTTTCTACGGCTGGGGAAGGGGACAGAGGGAACAGGGCTCCCAAGGGTCGCCAATTCCTGGCAAGGAATTGGACTTTTGAGGCTGCCAGAACTTCTTCCCTTGCCCCAGTCACCTCAGAGGGGCCTCTGGGGCCACTCTGGCCCCTGCTGGATGGCAGCACCCTGATTTGTTTCTTTCTGAATAGTATATTGTATGCTTACCTGTTTAATTGTGTGTCCCACTCATAGAAGCTCGGTGGGGCTAGAGTGTGTTCTGGGCATTCCTGCCTCCCCCATGCCGTGATAAATATTAGTCCAACGAATTATATTTATGTACAAAAACAAAAATCATTTCACTATTAATATAGGTTGCTGTACCCTAAGTAGCCCTGAAGAAATGTCGACTCACTAAACATGACCTGAATCGTTTACATCTCGTTCAGTAGACTGTGCGCTCCACGAGGGCAGGGGCCCGGAACACCGCAAGCACGTAGTAAGTCCCCCGGAAACACCCGGATGCACCCCTTCCCCTGTTGCGCTTCCAGCCCCAGGACTTCCCCCGGCACGTGGGGCGCGGCCGGGTGGGGCCCGGACTACGCTTCCCGGCGGCCCTCGCGCGCCCTAGGCGGGGCGGGACTGAGGCTGTGGGCGTGGCCGGGGACAGGGGCGGGGCCTGGCTACCGGGGGCGGGGCCGACTACAAAGCCCGGGGGCGGGCGCCGGGGCGCAGAGCGGTCGCAACGCCGGCTGGAGCGCAGCGCGGCGCAACGCAGCTCGGCACGCACGGCGGGACCGACCCGCGAGTGGACGGGCCCGGCGGCTGGACCGGCGCCCCTGCTGCCCTGCTCGCTCGCCGCCGTCCCCAATGAGCGCGGCCCCACGCGGCCCGGGTCCGTAGGCGGCGGGGCCCCCCCCATGCTGCTGCAGCCCGCGCCTTGCGCCCCAAGCGCGGGCTTCCCGCGGCCCCCGGCCGCCCCCGGCGCCATGCACGGCTCGCAGAAGGACACCACGTTCACCAAGATCTTCGTGGGCGGCCTGCCCTACCACACCACCGACGCCTCGCTCAGGAAGTACTTCGAGGGCTTCGGGGACATCGAGGAGGCCGTGGTCATCACCGACCGCCAGACGGGCAAGTCCCGCGGCTACGGCTTCGTAAGTGGCCCCACGGCCGGGCGCACCCCGCCTTGCGCTTATCGCGGCCGGGGCGCTGAGTCAACCAGCGGGCGGGCGCACGCCAGCCCGGACGCCTCCCGCCGGCGTCGGCACCTGCTGCCCCTTCTATGGCTCCTGCCGGTCCTGCCCACCCCCCACCCCACGCCTCCGCCCCGAGGCCCCGTCTCCCTGCCCCCACCCCACGCCTGGTTTAAAAGAGAGCCGCTGTGTTCAATTAGGACTCCTGAGTTTGTGGAGAGGTTTTGGGGACAGACGGCTACTCTCGAGACTTCCTGGTTCTACAGGCAAGCTAGCGAGGAGCAGGTCTTCACCTCAGGGCGCTTAAGAGCCCTTAAGCATCCCCCGTTTTATTTTCCAACAGCTCTCTTCGACGCTCGAAACACTCTTAAGTACAAAATGGCCTGAAAACACGTCTCCTACTTCCCTTCTAACTACAGTGTCCCCAAACCCCCTTCCATGAGGAAATGTGTGGTCCCCATTGGCCTAGTAGGCCAGGCGGGGGCCCCTGCCACCCTTCACGGTTGCCCTGTCTTCCCAGGGGATTTTTTCTGTCCTTGAAGCAATATTTTCTAGCACTTGAACTTGGAGGGAGGAGCTGGGATCCGGGGGCAGCTTTGTGGGAGGGCCCCAGGCTGGGGTCTGAAGGGACTGGTCTAGGCATCCTGGGTAACTAAGGGGCACCCGAGATGGGGAGAAGTGAGCGCCCCATGCCAGGGCCGGGCTCTCTCTGCTACCCCCACCGGCAAGGGAAGCCCCTGATGCATCTGTGCTCCTCTAGGTGACTATGGCCGACCGGGCGGCAGCTGAGAGGGCTTGCAAAGACCCAAACCCCAACATCGACGGCCGCAAGGCCAACGTGAACCTGGCATATCTGGGTGCCAAGCCGCGGAGCCTCCAGACGGGTGAGAGCCTGTGTTTTCCTTCCCTGGCGCTTCTGGTTGCTATATTCAGCCTTGGTATCTGTCGGGTGGATGAGGCCCCCCCTCCCCACGCCGCCCTCCTCCAGGAGTGGCAGTCGGCTGTCAGGTGCTCACAGAGCCATCACAGGGCAGTCATCCCCCAGCTTGGAAGTTGAACCCCGTCCCCTTGCCGCATATGCTGGTGGGACAGGGCGACGAGGACGCGTCACCCAGTTGTCAGCTGTCCTTGCCAGAGGGAGAAAGTTGGTCCCAAGGGCTGCTGCCACCTGGGCCCCTTGGCCCCCTTTGGCTAGGAGTTTTGGGGGTCCTGTGGAGGTGGCCTGTGAGGGGAGAGGAAGCTGATTATCCCTTTGGATTAGAGGTGGATGGCTGAGTGGTTTTGTTTTCCTGGCTGAGGCGGGCCCGTAACTGACCTCTCATTCTAGGCTTTGCCATCGGTGTTCAGCAGCTGCACCCCACCTTGATTCAGCGGACTTACGGGTGAGTGGCCGTGGCTGGCTGGGGATGGGGCCGCACAGTCCTTGGAGACCAGGCCAGAGGCCATGTGCTTCTTGGGTCTCCAGTGCAGGTGTCCACCGGGCTGAGGGAGGCTCACCCTGGGCCCGCCGACCCTATCGCTTTGGTTGTGCTTTTTGCAGCCATTTTTCTGTGTCTCAGAATCGTCACTTGCTCCAAACTTCCAGAAGTGTGATTGCGTTTTGGGAGTGGGAGGAGACAGGCTGGGAGAAGGGGGAGAAGGCAGACTGCATTTCTCTACACCCTCCCTGCCCCCCGCCATGAGTTCTGGAGCCTGTGCCCTGGGTTCAGACCTCTGCTTCTCCTTGCTGGTTGTGTGACCGCCTCACCTGTGAAATGGGTTTATAACTGCACCTCTGAGCTCTGTGGGCAGAGGCCTGGCACGGGCCTGGAAGTGCTTGCCAGCTAGGGGGCCAGGCCCTTCTCAGGGTGCCCCCTGACCTGCTCCAGTGCCCGACAGATGGCGACAGCAGGTCACCGCCAGCCGGTCCGATGTTTGCGTAGCTGCAGCAGGTGAGACGGGCACAGGGCCAGATGTCCCCGCCCAAGTGGGCCTGGCCTGTGGGCCTTTTGTCCGATGTGCTTTGGAGCCGCGTGTCCCACCCTCCACCATCGGAAAAGGGCCTCCCCCTCTTTTTTAGAAACATTTAATAAAGCCTGGCAGCTGCCTGGGGAAGGACACAAACTTCAGGGGCACAAAGGAGCCTGCCATGCCGCCTGCCTTCCCAGCTCCGGGGTTGATGTCGGCTGTGCGCCCCAGTGCAGGGAGCCTGTTGATGGGGGTGGGAGTTTGTTCTGGGTGGTGGAGGGCACAGTTATAAAACAGGCAGCCCCTTTCCGAAGGTTAGAACTTTCTAAGCTATCGGACCAAATCTGAGACCCTGTATTTTGTGTTGAAAGCCGCAAGTGTGTACGTGTGTGTGCACCTGCCCCAGAGAGAGGCATTGTTTGAGGGGCCCCCTGGCTCACTGGGGCAGTGTGGAGCAGGGACTGGAGCAGACTGGGAGCCGGGCTTGCGTGGCCTGAGCAGTTCAACTGGATGACTGAAGAGTTGCTGCGTGCCCATGATTCGGGGGTCCTCACCCTGACAGGCAGCACCTGTGGCTGCACAGTGGCTCCCACGTGGATCGGAGGATGTGTGTGAACACAGCTTCTGGTCTGTCCTCCTGGCATTAAGCCTGGAGGGCGGCCGGGGCAGGTGGTTCTGGGTTTCCTTCTCGCCCTAGGATCTGCTTCATCTGGGTCTGCAGGCATCTTGGAAGGTGTTTGGGGACACCCTCATCTTCCTGCTGTCATCCAGGTTCTTCCTTTTTGGGTTCAGGCCACACAGAGAGGGTGGTCCTTGTTTTCCACAGCCCTCGCTCTGTTCCCCAGGACAGAGGCTGGGACTGGGGTTGATGCTAAGATCTGAGCATGAGCCTCAAACATGTGCAGCTCTTTCCTGCTTGAAACGTGACGGTCTCTTCCCGCTCGAATCTGGGCTCCGTTCCTACCCATCACGGCTGCCTCTGGGACTTGCGTAACCATCAGCGCTTGGCCTCTGGAGCCTACAGACGGGGTTCAGATCCTGACTGTCACTTACTGGTGGGTCCATCTTGGCAAGAGACATCCTCTTACTGAGCCTGGAGTTTTCCTCATCTGGAAAATGGGGTAATGACCACCTAATGACTGGTGGGGCCAGGTGCTCCATGCCCCCCAAATTCTCTCCTGTCCTCACAGCAGTCCTCTGAGGTTGGGACTCATGTCATCCCTGCTTCATAGGTGGGGAAACTGTGACAAAGAAAGGTGCGTAGCCTGTCCCTGGTGGCTGGAGTGATGGGATTTGAACCCACATGGGCTGGCTCTCCAACACATGTCTCAGCGGCTGCTCTCCGGAGCGGTGGGTAGGAAGGACACCCCGACTGTTCTCATGGTCCTCAGAGCGCCACCCACGTGAGGGTAGTTGAGGTCAGTTGCAGATCTTACTGCTCTGTGCCCCCGACTGGGGTGGCAGCGTTTCATAACTGAATCTCCTGGCCGGCCATTTAATACCTGTGATGATGCAGAGGCCTCCAGCTCTGCTTGCTGGTTGCCAAGGGGTGGAGACCCAAACAGGGACAAAGGGTCAGAGGGACTGTCCAGCTCTTCGTCTCCAGTGGCCGGTGGACCAAAGCCTGTCAGAGTCGGGCAGCCTCCCAGCCTCCCACCAGGCCTCGCTGAGGTCCAGGGGCAGAGGGGTGGCCAGGCCGGGCGGCCGGGGTCAGCTGTCTTCACCCAGAGCCCGCCTGCCTGGCCGGAGAGTTGGACCGTCAGCGTCCCTTTTGTCTTTGCAAACAATTAGGCCCCGGGAGCACGGCCGGGCCTGACTCAGCGGTCAGTTTTGTCGGCTCCGGGCTGGCAGCGAGGCCAGGCCTGCCGCTGGTTGGCCGAGGGCATGGTGGGAGCCGTGGCTCGGGCAGCTCAGAGTTTGCAAACCTGTTAACCCCTCTCCTGCCTGGCGGAGCTTCTCCCAGACTCTGGCCCCGATCATGTGCCTTGGGCAGCTCTGAAGATTCCACAGCCCCGTGGAATCTTTTTGGGCAAGGCCATCGTGGAATCCTCGCCTGGCTGGGTCATCAACATCAGTGTGGAAAGATTTGCCAAAGAACTTTTACGGTCTGTGATTTTTGCTTGGATTCCTTGCCCCCAGCTTTTCTTTTTACAAGAGGAACAGGATTTTTCAGGACCTAACTCAATCTGGACATTTCCATCACGTAACTGTACCTGGGGCTGAGGCCTGGATTTGGAGAAGGCTTAGCAAGTGGCAAGTGGCTCAGGGACAGGGGGAGACGCTAAGGCCATAGACCCTCCAGCAGAGCAGCCCTTTGGTGACAGGGTGGAGCGGACAGTCTGCGTGCAGGAGGGGGGCAGGTGTCCAGGCAGAGCATCGGGCCTGGCTCAGAAGGGGCCTCTGGGTGTCAAGGCTGTCCATGCTGGGGCCTAAGGCCTGCCAGGAGCCGAGGTTTGTCCTGGGCCTGGCTGCACTTGGAGCCTCTCCCTGGGTTATTTTTGAAGGGCCAGCTGCTTTTCTGGGCATAACACCCACCAGCCCCTGTTTCTAAGGGGGCCTTGCTGGGGGTGCCACACCCATTCACCACCAGCCCCATTCAGTGCCAGGTGCAGGGCCAAGCCCCAGGGGCCCAGACAGCAGGGCAGGGTCCCAGGGCTGCTGGATGCCAGGTTAGCCTTGTACTGGAGCAAGGCCCCCTTGCTGCATGGGCTTAGGGCCAGACCCTGCCCCTTCTCTCTGGGCTTCTCTCCCCTTCTGTGTGGTGGGGACCATGTCGGCGCCTCCCTGCGGGGCTGACTGGGGGCTGGTGTGCGCCTGTCTGCAGAGCTGGTCCACGGGGACCTGGCGCACGGGAAGACAGGGATGTACCAGTGACTCATTTCACAGCAGCCCTGTGATACGGTCTGTTGCCCCCTCCGCCTGTGCAGGCACTGGGTGAGGAGAAACTGCCTGAGCGGAGCTCACACAGTAGGTGAGGGAGCCTGAGTCAGGGGCTCCGACAGCCTCCTTCCTTCCATGAGGTCTCTGACCAACTCTTGGAGAAGTCAGAACCAGGACCCCTGGGACTGACCAGGACCCTGGGACCTTCCCCCCCCGGCACGTGCATGCCCCGTTTGACCTATAGTTTCAGGGACCCCACACCCTCTGTGTGAAGGTCCCCAGTGCCCAGGTGGAGACCTCCTGTCCTCGCCGTCACCAGGCTGTGGGTGGTGTGTGCACACCCGGGGGTCCTGGCCCAGCGCTTGGGTCCACTGAATGGGGCTGGCGGTGCATGGGTGTGGCGCCCCCAGCAAGGCCCCCTTAGAAACAGGGAGGGAGTGGGGAATGCCAGGAAGATGTCAGCTGCCCTGAAAGAGCACGTGGGGCTGGGCAGACGGGAAGGAGCTCTTCCCGGAGTCCTTAATTCATTAAGTTTCTATTGAGCACCTGCTGTATGCCAGGCCCTGTGCCTGGAATACTTTGAATAAGAAACATACAGTTGGTTCTCTGTCTCGCTTTATGGTGGGGATGCCCGGACATTAAAACGCTGTCTGTGCACATGAGGGCCCCAGGCGGCAGTGGGTCCAGCTGAACGGGGCAGCTGGCTGGGGGTGGGCCTCGTGGGGCGGGACAGTCCTACGTCGTGAGTGCAGCGGTGGTGGATGATTCGTGTGTATGACAGAGCGTCATAGACTTACACACGAGGACACCCCGGAAAATGGTGAAATCTGCCAAGGCCCAGGGCCTTGCTAATAGGCACGTGCCAGTGTGGGGTTCCCAGATTGGACGTCACCCCTGGGGGCCACTGCAGGGGGGCACGTGGGGCCTCTCTGTACTATATTTGCACCTTCCTGCGATTCTATCATTTGTTAGTGATAGGAAGTAAGTAAAGCCAGGGGGAGTTGTAGCGCCCTGAGCGGGGGTCAGCGCGCGGGGGGTCAGCACCTTGCGGGTGTGGCAGGAAGTGAGGTCAGAGCCCGAGGCTGGGGGTTGCTGAGTGGAAGCCGGCGCCCTCCCCAGGTGGCATCACGGGGCTTGTTTTTACTTTCAGGGTGTCTGGGGTGGCCCTGCCCCCTCCCCGCAGCACAGCTTCCTGTTTGGCACCAGTGGAGCGAGGCGGGGGCTGGTGTGGCCCTCCCCGGCGGGCGGCCCGTGCACACCTGTTGTTTGTCCCCGTCTGTCTGCTGTAACAGAAACTGGCCTCTGGGGGCGGTTCTTGGGTTCCTGTCCAAGGATGAGCTCCTCTCTTTGCCCCACTGGCCCTGGCAGGAGGGGCCCCTTGTGCTGAGGGCTGGAGGGCCTCATCCAGAAGCCTCCAGCCAAGGAGAGAAGCCTGACCACACATAGGCTGATGCGGGCGTCCAGCTCAGCCTCACAGGTGTGTCCCAGAGCACGGAGCACAGGGGGCCCCAAGGTGGGCCGACCGGCCTGCCTCTTCACACGGCAGTGGAAGGAGGTGGTGAGAGGAGCCTGGAGGCCCCTCAGCTTGTCTGTGTGCCCCTTCTTCTTGTGACTTTCCCTCCTTGAGCCTCAGTTTCCCCATATGGAATTATGAGTGTGCTGCCAAGTGCTGGTGCAGGGGGACACATCTGGATCCCTCTCCTGACCCCTTCCACATGGCTGGAGGGAGGAAGCTGTGCTTCATTCAACCAGTTTGTTCAAAGGACAGTTGCTGGCTTTGTGGCAGGCTGAGGACTCCATGGGAACAGAGGGAGATCTGGTCCTGCTTATGATTGCAGAGCTTCCCGCGGCAGGTGCTCTGGGGGGAGCGCCCAAGCAGGAGAGGCTGGGGTGAACGGTGGGAGGAAGTGGGAGATGGGGGGTCAAGGGCCCATCAGGGTGGCCTCAGCTCATGTAGGGCTGCGGTGGCCTAGGGGAGCATTTGGATTTTACTCTGAGTGATGCAGGGCCACTGTGGGCCCTGAGCAGATGAGGGCCGGGGCACTTGGGTCTTGAGAGCATCCCTCTGGCTGCTGGGTTCAAGGCCAAGGTGGAGGCCCCACTAGGGGACCACATAGTGGTCCAGTCCACACTCGAGGTCATGAGGGCCTCTTGGACCAGCGCTGGGGTGAGAAGATGTGGGATTCTGAATACATTTTAAGAATGCGTGAAAGAAAGAAGTCCAAGAACATTCCAGAACTTTGGGCCTGAGCTAGTGGAAGGTCTGTTGGCCTTGGCAGTCAGGGGAGGCTGGTGTGGGCTGCAGTTTGAAGGGAAGAGCGGGAGTTTGGGTTTGAACAAGTCCCAGTGGAGATGCTGGGCCGGGGCGCTCTTCCTCAGGTGACGTGTTTTACCTGCTTCTGGCCCGATGGCCCCAGAGAGCCTGGATGTCCCCCCCTCAAGGGGAGTCCTGGGAGGCCCCTCCCCAGCCTGAGAGTCCTGTTGTGCCCCAGCGGCCGCCAGCTTCTCCAGCCCATCAGGCAGAACCTCCTGAGAGCAGAAAAAGTGAAATGGGCTCATTTGCCTTTTTTATTTTTATTTTCGGGGGTGGCTGTGTGTTCACAAAATGAGTCCTGGGGCTGCGGCTGGTCCCTTTCCGCTGACAGTTTTGCTTTGAGTGCGCGGGCAGCGTGGTCGTCTGTCTCCTGGGCGCCGATGGCCCTTGGCTGTTGTCAGCACCCCCTTGCCTGCCTGGGAGTTGGCAGACCCCGCTGCTCAGACCCCAGGACACCTGCCTTCAGGGACCCAGGGGAGGCTCTGTTGGACCCTGTGGTGCCCTCCATTTACAAATGGGGAAACTGAGGTCAGAGAAGGCCGAGGGACTTGGACAGGCGTGGCCAGGATCTGTACTCGGGGTTCTCGCCCCTGGACCCTGGTCTCCATCGGGCCCAGCCTGCTGGGTGCTCCTGGCTGTGTGCTGCCCAGCCTGGGTGTGTGGGTCCAGGCAGAGCTTTCGGCCCAACCCCCTTTCAGCAGACAGTGCCACGTGGCCACCTGGGCTGAGCCTGAGTGTCTGTCCCTCCAGGACGGTCTCAGCTTTTGTGCCTGGCCGGCTGCAGCCCCCTTACCGTCTGGGGGCTTGGAGGTTTGCTTTGCCCAGGCCCTGGCTCTGGGCATTGGGTCACCTGACCTTTGGGTTCTGACCCCAAACCTGTCCGTCCTGGCTGCACAGGGGACTGTGTTTGCCCTCCGTCAGTCTGAGGAGGGGGTCGTTGGTGCCAGTTCTCTGGGGTGCACAGCAGCACCACGGGCAGTGCCAAGGCTGGCAGGTGCAGAGCCAGACTTGAACTGAGGCCCGGGGTCCCCCAGCTGCGAGTTGCTGGCTGAGCTGTGCCGGGAGTGGCGGTTCTAGGCTGGGCTACTTCCTCTGCCTTCCAAGGGCTATGACTTCTGGCCCAGGAGGCAGGGGCAGCCCTAGAGGAGGCTCATTTGCCACCAGGTGCCAGCAGAGCCCTCGGCACTCAACAAGTGCTGCCTGGGTGCTTGGGACAGGAGGGGAAAGTCCCTGCCTTCGTAGGGTTTGCGTTCTTGTGGGGAAGGCTGCGGAAGAGAAGGTGAACGACGAGGTGGTTTTGTGTAGGAAGGAAGTAAAGCCCATAGTGGTGGGGGGTGGGCGGGGAAGGCCTCTGAGGAGGTGAGGTCTGAGCTATGGGAAGAAACCTGTTGGCAGCAGGAACAGCAGGTGCAAAGGCCCTGTGCTCCGAGAAGCACGTCTCATCTGGGGAACAGAAGGGAGTTCTGGGTGGCTGGAGTGGGGACAGTTGGGTGGAGATGAGCTGGGGGTGGGGCAGGTTGAGGCCTGGTTGTGCAGGAAGCCATGGAATAGTTTGGGTTTGGCTCTGGGCGTGAGGGGAGGACCCTTTGGGGATTTGTCTGGGAGTGGTGGTGTCTCTGGTGTGTTTTTAAGAAGACCCCTGGCTGCAGGGTGGGGGCAGGGGAGGAGGGCAGAGAACAGGGAGAATTGGGGAATTCGGGGGTGGGAGTGAGGACAGTGGGTGGGGTGGGGGTGGGCTGCAGTGGAGGTAGAGTGGGCAGGGGCGTCCCCAAAGGCTGTCTCCCAACAGGCACAGAGTGTGACTGCCCTGTGCCCTTTTCAGAGGCCTGCAGGTCAGGCACGTGGAGGCTGGTGGCACCCTGACCTTTCTGGGGAGTAGCTGGGGTGCTGAGGAGCACGCTGTGTACACACACCCCGTTCCCCGGAGCCAGACCCCCGGCACCGCCCCCTGTTGGGGTGTGTGGGCCTGGGGAGGGGCATGGGGGCTGTGCTCAGACGGGGCCAGCCGGTGGTTTGGGTGGGTTTTCTCCCTTACCTTAAGAGCCAGTGGCCTCCCCGTGTGGGTGTGGGTGTCGGGGGGGGGGGCGGTGTGCGCGCACACGCACACCAGCCTGGCCCTTCATGGGTGTCTGTGGTCATGACAGTGGTCAGAAGTCCTCGCCTTCACCTTGTCATTCGCAGCAAGGTCTCGACTTCGGCGTGATGCTGGAGATTTCTCTGTGGGGGGGCCGTCCTGTCCACCAAGGAATGTTAGCAGCGCCCCCAGCCTCCATCCAGTGGATGCCAGTGGCATCCTCCACGCCCAGTGTGACAACCAGGAATGTCCCACACTTGGCCTAGAGTCCGCTGGGGGTGGAGTCACCGCGGTTGAGAACTGCTGTTCCAGGGGAGGGTTTCCGTTCTCAAGCCCTGAGGTCAGCCTCTGCCAGACCCGGCTTACAGATGAGAAACCGAGCCTCACGGAAGCTCTGTAACTTGAGTGCAGAGCTCGGGGCCCGGTCTCGCCTCAGAGGGCTCTGCAGCTTCCTTTGCCCGTGACTCAGCAGCGCTCACTGGGCGGCAGGACCCGTGCCCCGCCGTTGTTCTTTTCATTTCAATCCGATTCTGGGGTGCACATACCTGTCTGGGGCCCAGTCCCTAAGGATGCGCTAAGCTCCTTGTTGGGGACAGAACTGTTGGGGGCTGCCCCTTCCTGGGCTGGTGCCTGCGGTACCTGGGGCCACTCTGACCTCTGGGGGCCTTTTGGAGACCCACACTGGCCCCCAGGGTGGGCCCAGGGTCACAGGTCCCAGCCAGTCTTTTGGGCAGACGGATGGGGGACAGACTCTGCCACACCCTGGCCGTGTGACTGTGCTAGTCACTTGGGCCTCTCTGAGCCTCAGTTTCCCTCTCTGGAAAATGGGGGTAACAGCATCTATTTCTTCGGCTTTTCACATACAGATTGGGGGATGGGGACAAGGCACTTGAAGGAAACAGGTGAACATATACAGACACATTCTCCCCGCAAGTCAGGAAACAAGGGAGTCCCCTTCCTCCCAGGCTGGAACTTACTCGCCGCCATGTGTCTGAGTGTTCCCCAGCCTTGCAGCATCGTGGTGGCCAGGACAGACCTTGGTCCGGATGGCACTGGTCAGAAATCTGGTAAACATGACAGCTGCACTGGCCAGCACCCTTGAGGCAAGTGTGGCCAGA
Source organism: Camelus bactrianus (assembly GCF_048773025.1). NCBI lineage: Eukaryota > Metazoa > Chordata > Mammalia > Artiodactyla > Camelidae > Camelus > Camelus bactrianus. The sequence continues at coordinate 28,460,549 of NC_133557.1, forward strand.
AACCTGTGGTTTGAAAGTCCTGGGTATTTCTGCTGTGTGGACAGCGTGAGCCCTGGTCCAGGCAGTGGTTCTGCAGTGCGGGTGTGTATCCGAATCCCCGGGGCCCTGTCTGATGTAGATCCCCGACCCCATCTGACTTGGCAGTCTTCGGGGATCCACATTTTTAGCAAATGCTGTCTGAGGCAGGGTGTCCCTGCCCGTGTTAGGAGACGTTTTGGGGTCAGAGTTTCTAAAGGCTCACAAAAAGGAATGTTCTGAGGTTCCGCGAGCCACATGGGGCTCACCTGGTGGGGGCACCAGTGATGCCTGGGCTGGCACGGTGGGCGCTACACCAAGACACGCTCCGTTGTAGCTTTAGTCACTCCTTTCCCGGGGGGTCTCTGGGTGGCCAGGGCCCCTCGTGCTTCTTGGAGGGGCCTGTGCCTGCCATCCGATTGTGAGCGCTGCCCTCCTAGCATCTTCCACAGCCAGGCCCTGGGGAAGGTGCTGGGCGTCAGGGCGGAGCCCCCACCCACTCCTGTGAGGTCCGTCAGGCTCCAAGCAGCCGCCCCCTCCTCCGAGAAGCCTCCCCTGACCACTCCCTGCAGTCCCGGTTCTGGCTCACGGGTCAGTGTGCTTGTGCGCCTCTCTCGCTCCTGGAATCCAGGCTCGGGAGGCCAGGGGCTGTGCCGTCTGCTCGCGCTGCGCCCTTGCCCGGAGCACACCGCAGACCTGTGAGAAGGTTGGACGCAGCTTGGGAGGCTGAGGCAGGATTCAAATCCAGGCCCCACTCTGTTCAAGGCTCTCGTTGCCACCAAGGAGGCAGGAGTGAGTGGACAGCAGAGACTTCTGATGAGGTGGAGAGGGAGACTGGGCCTGGAATCAGGGGGCAGGGTTCCTGGTGGAAGCCGCCTGGCCTCCTGACAAGCAGGTCACTGTCGAGGGGCTGCCACCTTGGAGGGCAGATAGCTGGGGACTCGGTGTAGGACCTCCCTGGCCAGGGGGGCTGGGGGCCCCTCCGGAACGGGCCGGCCGTGCCCAGGCTTTCGCTGCCCAGGTGCCTGCTGCAGGGTCCGTGGGGCCGTGGCGTCCATCGCCACCCCAGCTCTGCCCTCACCGGGTGGTTCACCCCAGCTCAGGGTTTGTTCCTTATATGTGCGTTTATTATAAAGTACACATAACTGAAGGTCGACTGTTCTAGGGCAGTAAGTACGTTCACGAAGTTGTGCGGCCATCGCCACGCTCTGACGCAGAGCGTTCCCATCACACGGCCGTCCTTCCCGCCCCGGCTTTCTGCAGCCTCTGCGGTCTGAGCACTTTCTCCCTCTCCGGATTTGCTTTTGTGGGGATCTCACGTGAATGGAATCACGCAGTCTGGCCTTTTGTGTCTGGCTTCTTTCACTCGGTATGGTGTCCTCAAGGTTCATCCACACGGTGGCATGGTCAGAGCTGCGTGCCTTTTTATGGCTGAATAATGTTCCTTGGCGTGGGTGCACCACGATGTGGAAATCATTCATCAGCCGATGGACGCTTGGATTGCTTCTCCTTTGCAAATAGTGCTGCTTTTTCCTAATTATGCACGTGAATCCATTCGCCTTGTAGAGATGCTCACACTCACGTGACCCTCCCGCAGCCTCCCTCCAGCCCTTTTCTGTGCATTCAAAACATTGTACCAGATAAAGTTGCCATCAGTCAGCTCTTGGACCTTTAAAAACAGCGATTTCATACGATCCCATCTCACCCATCCTTAGCATGGGTATAAATACACATTTGATTTTTTTTTAGCATGAGCAGTATCACCACTCAGTATAAATATCACAGGTTTGCATAAACAGCACTTCTGTTCTGTCTCCCGACAGCATGCAGAGGAGAGGCTTGGGGCTGAGCGTGGATCCCCTCTTCCCAGCGCGGCATGCCGTGGTCTGGGGGCATTGGATGCTGCTCATCCCCATGGGTGACGCTCGGGTGTCTCTCCTTTTCACTGCTCCTGTAGGTGCTGCCGGGATCGCTGAGTGCCTCTGTCTTTGTTCCAGAGCGGGGGCCCTGGCTTGGTGGGAAGGGAGCCCACACTTCCAGGGGCCGGCTTTCTGTCCACTTGTTCTCCAAAAAGCTGCCCCAGTTTCTGCCCCTGCCAAGCCTGCAGGAGCACTGGGAGGAAACGCTTTCCTTTTTCTTTCAAAGCAGCTTCTCCTTGGAATGGGGTGGGAGCAGGGCAGGGGTCTGTGGAAGGAATTTGGGGTTCCACATCCCCTCAGGTGTGTAACAGCGTCACCCCCGTCCTGTGTGACTCGTGCAGGTGTGATAGAAGGAGATGCTGATTCTGGGGCCACAGCGTCCAGCGCCCCCTGCCGAGGTCACTCTGTGCCCAAACCTGAGGGTGTACATCACACCACTGCCGTGGGCGCTGTAGTTGCAGTCTGGCCGTGGGGCTCAGGCACCTGCTGATACTGCCTTCCTGAGCCTCAGTTTCCCCATCTGCGACCTGCAGGGTTTACCCCCACAGTGGGATGTAGGGCGGAATGGGGAGGCCTGAGAAGCGCTCACTGAGGAGGCATCTGAGTGCGGACTTGACGAGGGGAGGCGGGAGCTCTGTGGGGTGCTGGGGAAAGTGCTGTGCAGGTCGTGGGCACATCTGGTGTGTTCTGGGAACACCATTATTGTAACCGCACCCATTTTACGGGTGAGACTCAAGAGGGGGGACACAGCATCACGCAGCTCTCTCAGGTCCTCCACTCCAGCCCAGAGCCAGCTGGGTTTCCCCGCTCTGTTGCCTGACCCTGACCCTCTCTGCTTGGCCCCACAGGCTGACTCCCCACTACATCTACCCACAAGCCATCGTCCAGCCCAGCGTGGTGATCCCAGCCGCCCCGGTCCCGTCTCTGTCCTCGCCCTACATTGAGTACACGCCAGCCAGCCCAGCCTACGCCCAGTACCCACCGGCCACCTATGACCAGTACCCGTACGCCGCCTCGCCCGCCACGGCCGCCAGCTTCGTGGGCTACGGCTACCCGGCCGCCGTGCCCCAGGCGCTCTCGGCCGCGGCGCCCGCGGGCACCGCCTTCCTGCAGTACCAGCCCGCGCAGCTGCAGCCCGACAGGATGCAGTGAGGGCCGCCCCGCGTGCCGAGTGGGCGCTGGCCGGGAGACCCTGCGGGCTGCTGCCTGCACCGCACGCGGCCCAGAGACCACTTCTCTTTACACCCAGGCCCGTCATGTCTTGAGGGAGGACTTTGAGAGAAAAGACTGACTGAAAGCTATCTGAAGACCAGCCCGAATCTCGCACACGTGCCGGCCTCTCCTGTCACCGTCCGTGCCCTCCTCCCACCCCAGGAGCCCACAGGCCGTCCCCTCAGCACCTGGCGGGGCCTCCTGGACCCTGGCCACCCTTTAGGGTGGGTGAGCAGAAACTTTGTCCTGCTCAGAGAGGCCTTACTCCAGGGAAGCCCAGGACCTCGAAGCGCGGGGGCTGCTGACGCCCCCCGCGCAGCTGTGACCCGGGCGTGTGCCGGGGAAACGTCTGCCTCCAGGATTCTCATTTTCTGAACGATGGCCCGGGGCGGCTTCCTCAAGATCGCCAGGCTCCCAGGTGCGGCAGGGCCACCAACGACAGGGCAGGCGGCCAAAGTCCTCTCCGTTGGAGCTCGGCGACTGTTTTTCTTACTGTCATTGTTTTGCTACTAAGATTATTTCCGAATTTCAGTCTATTTTTTCAATGGAGACTCCCGCCACCAAGCATCCAAAACCCGTTTCTGACTTTGAGAGACTGGCTTTTGTTGACGGCTCCGCCCATGGAGACAGTGACAGTATTTCTGTGATCAAGTGTCTGTGGGCTCCAGTGCCCGAGTCCCTCAGAGTGTGGGTGTCTCCAGACAGTACGTCGTCTTAAGCTTGGCCCCCTCCCCACAACTGCGACAGGGACGTGGGTTGAGGCCCAGAGTGCAGGGCCATTCCCCCCACCTCCCCAGGGTCACCTGCTGTGTGCCAGCCTGAGCCACGGGGTTGAGCTGAGACCCCTCTTCTGCCTTCCTCGGGGGCTCAGTGGAGATAGGGGGGTGGTGGCAGTTCTGGCACACCATGGGGAGGCCTTCGGGGGCCCGCCCTGGAGGAGGAGGGGAGAGTGAGATGAGGGCGGGCGGCCTGGCAGAGGGGCCGGGCAGAGGGAGTTTGGGGAGCGTGGGCCGGAAGGTCGGGGGGCACTGGGGGTACTCCTCCAGACCTACCTCAGGGAAGTGGGAGGCCTCAGGGCTGACTGACGCGGGCAGGCGCTTCGTGGCACACCTGGTGCAGAGTCAAGGCCCAGAAAATAAAGGTAGCTAATATTATTATAATATTTTTATTAGAATGTTCTGATTATAAAAATAAAACTTGTTTTCTTTAAAGAAAAAGCTGGTACGTAGTTACTCCCTCGAAGTGGGCACCTCCGACCCCGACAGCAACCGGGGGTGAGTCGCTCCTGGGTCAGGGTCACCTAGAGGAGGGCTGACAGGCTCAGGTCGCTGACGTGTGCAGAGCAGGGCCCTGGGGGCTGTGGCTGGAGGTTGGGTGCAGTGTTGAGATTGGCAGCACCTCTGGAACCTCATGGAATACAGCCAAGCAGGGCGCAAGGTCAGAGTCAGGAAGGGACATCTGGGGCTGGGGGTGAGGAGTACTCTAACCCAGGGTAGTTGCAGCCTCTCCCACCACTCAGCACTGGGGGCATCACGGGGGCCTCCTGGCGGGGGTGTGAAGGCTGGAGAGGAGTTTCGTTCACTCATTCCCTCAGTTGCTCACTCACTTGTTCATTCCAAGAAACGCATGCGCCGGGTCCCATGCAAAGCACTAGGGATAGTCATGAGTGAAACCCTCAGTTGTGCCCGCGGGGTTTATGGTCTAGTTGGGGACACACACCAGCATGCAAACTAGTGGTGGAGGTGCAACAAACATGCGAACAGGGCAATTTCAGATACTGCTCAGGACGTATTACCGGGTAATACAGAATGACTGGTTCTAGGCAGAGGGAACAGCAGGTGCAAAGGCCCTGAGACAAGGTGCATGGGACGATGAGTGGAAAGTGGGTAGGAGAAGAACTTAGGAGGTGATGGTTCTGGGGAGGCAGCAGATTCCCAGTGGATGGACATGCTCTGGGCCAGTCTGGGGCGGGGTAGCCGTGCTCAGACACCGCCTGGCAAGCTCAGCACAGCGTAGTAAATGCTGTGGGGAAGGGGAAGGCGGGGGAGGACCGCACAGGTGGGAGGAGGCACTCAGGGGAGGCTGGACCACCAGGATGGAGGGGCTTCTGGCGATCAGGGGGAGTAGAGTGGGCACTTCGGTGGGGAGGACAGTCTGAGCAGAGGCTTGGACGTCATGGGTCGGCCTCCTTTGGGACAGTGGCTTTCCAGGCACCAGGCTTGTCCCCCCCTGACCCTGCAGTGCAGAGCTTGGCCCCACATGTGCAGTCTGTTTCCATCTCCCCCATCACGTCCTCCACAGTGGGTGAGCCAGACTCCAGTGACTCTTGACTCTTCTCCCTGCCATCACATCCAGCTCCTGCTACCCCTGCCTCATGCCCTCCTCTGCTCCCAGCCCCAGTCCAGGACCACCCTGTCTCTCCTGGACCCTGGCAGTGGCCCCTTTGCTGTTGCTGCCCTCGGTTTCCTGCAGTCCACACTCCATGTGCAGTGAGACTGTCCTGTTTAACATCAGTGGGGTCTCTGCTCCCCCAGCTCAGAGCCCTCTGTGATTCCCTGTCATCCTCCAGGGAAAAGCCAAAGCTGTCACTGTGGTCTATGAGGCCCTTGCCCACACTGGGCACCACCCACCCCAGGACCTTTGCACTTGCTGTCAAATCCTTGAGCTTTTACCTGTGGGACTTCTTCAGCTCTCAGCTCAGAGGTGTTTTTGTCCCAGAGGCCTCCTCTGACCCTCATCTGGGTTCAGGCAGCAAAACTATATCCCTCTTCATCTGCGTCCTCAGCTTTCCCTTACCTACCCCCATTGGAACACCAACTCCAGGAGGGCAGGGGCCACCTGCCTTGTTTCCTGCTGTCTCCTCCACGCCAAGTGCTATGCCAGGCGCAGGGGAAGCAGGCCCGCCAGCATTCCCAGCTTGATTCGGCCGATGGTGAATGGTATCAGCCGTTCCTGGTGGAGGCCACCCGCTGGAGTTTTGGAACCATCCAACCAGGCTGGAGTGTGCTGGGCCGATTCCCAGGGAAGGTGTGGGGAACAGAGGCCAGAGTCGCTGCAGTATCTGCACGGCGTGGGGCAGAGGGATGCATGGGGAGGGCAGCCCCTGCATGGAGCTGGGCAGCTGGGTCTGACCCCACAGTCCACTGACAGCTTCACGTGGTCAGCCCTTGGTTTTGAAGTGAGATGGGTTACCCTGATTTGGGGAGGTGGCTTGGGGTGGACCAGGGGGCCACCTTGTCTGCACTGTCCTGCGGCCCATGTGGGGTTTCCTCCAGCCTTTTCCAATCCCTTTGACTCCAAGATTTGCGAATACCCACTTTCTGTGGTTCAAGCCCCCAGCCTTTGCCCAGGGAGGGGTCAGGGTTCCCCGGGTCAAGTCAGGTGAGATCCCTTCTCGTACCAGGGACCCTCAAGGCCTCTCCTGCCTGCCCTTCTCCCACCGGCTGGGTCCTCGTTTGCAAACACTGGCAGGGAGTCGGGGAGGTCAGCACAGGCTCCCAGCTCAGAGGAGACATCTGCTGCAGCTGATAAAGGCTCGGAGGCCAGGGAGGGGGTGGTGGGTGCCACTGGGGTTATCTGGAAGGCCACTTGCGGCCAGCCCATTTCCTGTCTCTATCAGCTGGTGGCAGCCTCTGGGACAGGCCTGGACGCCTCAAAACATCCTTCTGGGGCCCAGGATTGAGGGCTCTGGGCGGTGGCGAAGCCAGGAGGGAGAGCTTCCAGAGTCAGGACCCTGAGTGTGGAGCAGGGACAAGTTGAGGGTGGCAGGGCCATGGTCTGGGTACACAGGATGCAGCCACTAGTCACGATGATGATGATGAACCTGGCTGCCGATGTCTGTGGGGCTGACCAGGGTCAAACACTCACGTGGCTGGTCAGTTACCTATGAAGTAAACACATTTTTTGTTTCTAGAGAGGCTGTCTGAGAAGGAAGCCAGCACTAGGGAAAGTAGAACTGAGAAGCGGAGAGAAGACAGGGTCTTAGTGACATCTTTGGGACCTTTTATCTAGCTATGCCTGAATCAGACTCTGGACTTCTCTATCACAAGAGCTAATAAATTCTCTTTTTCGCTTAAGCCTATTTATTTATTTTTTTCTGTCTCTTGCAATCAAGACTCTGGATATATACAATCTGAAAGGGCTTACACTGCTTAGAATTAGGCTGAGTGGCATACCAAAAAAACCCCAGAACAACAAAAACCCCAAATAACAATGGTTCTTAGCTAGTTACAGGTTCATTTTTTTTTTTTTTTCTCATGTTAAAAAAGTCTGAAGCAGGAGGTCCAGGGCTTAAATGAAGGCTCCTCAGTCATTAAGAATTCAGGCTCCTGCTGACTTCCCATTGCACGATTTTACTGCATGGCTCACTTTCTCAAGACCATCTCATAGGACAAGATGGCTGCTGGAACTCCGGCCATCGCATGGAGTAATCCCCACAGTTGCCCTGCCTGGGCCGCCACTGGGATGAAAGGGGAGACCTAGGTAACGTGCTCAGTGCGGGCCTGGTGTGGAGGAGGGACCTGGGAAAGCTGAGCAAGCAACTGAGGGTGGAGGTGAGAAACCACCCCAACTCCTTCGAAAGCCATCCGCTGCTTCTCAGGGTCCCGCCTGTGGATGAGCTCTGGCCCCCCCGCCCCCGCCCAGTTCCCCTCACCTTCCTCACCCTGAAGCCAGCCCGGGAGTCCCCTCGGACAACCCGCATGTTCCTGCCCTGACTGCTGAGTCACACTTGTGTTTGTCCCCCAGAGGTGTAAACACAGAACTGGGAGCCCCCTGGAGTTGGGGACCATCCAGATACAGTGAGAGTGACAGGGGTGGCTGCCCAGCGTGCCCTGGGGCTGGGTGTCTGCACAGGGCACGGTGTGGAGTGGACACCTGGCCCTCCAGATACCTCCTGGGCCTCCTGCTGGGGCAGATAAGTGCCCGGCTCTGCTATCAGCCTCGTTCCCCTGCCGGCTTGCCCTGAGCCTTGTGTACGCATCGGGGTGCACAGCAGCCTGGAGATCGGGGATGTGGCAAACTCCCCCTCAGCCCAGCCCAGCAGACAGCTGAACTTGGTGCATTAAAGGCAGCTCAAGGTGGGGAGGGTATAGCTCAGTGGTAAAGCATGTGCTCAGCATGCATGAGGTCCTGGGTTCAATTCCCAGTACCTCCATTAAATAAATTAAACAAACAAACAAACCAACCTAATTACCTCCCTCCCAACCAAAAAACAAACAACCCCCTTGCCAAAAAAAAAAAACCAAACCCCAAAATAAAGACAGATCAAGAGTTTTGGATGCCTCCTGCTGGCTTCCCTGGCCCCATGATGGAGACATTTTTAGAGAAACTTAAAATAAAGGGTTTTTCCCCCTTAAATTATAACATTAGCACTGTTGGGGGAAATATTCCAAAATAAAGGAAATTTATTAAATAATCTGCATCTGTGTATAAAAATGGGAGGAAAGAAATAGACTAGATGTGAATGGTGCTAGGACTACAGGAGAGTTTTGCTTTTCCTTAACACAGTTCTGTATGATTTACAACTGAGCGATGAAAGTTGGAGAACGAAGTTCGGCACTTGGTGGAGGCTATGTCTGTGTGCACGCGCTGCAAGTACTAACAGGGTGGGGTCGTTTCTACACCCGTAGGCTTGTTTATATTGATCTTCTGGATGTCTCTGATGAGCCTGAGCTGGGTGGGGTCCAGCAGCTGTCCTTGCCTCCTCCTGCCTCTTGTCCATGGTGACCCACTCAATCTTCTAAAACAGTAACTCAGCGGGGAGGGGATAGCTCAGTGGCAGAACGCATAGCATGCACAAGGTACAAGGTCCTGGGTTCAATCCCCACTACTTCTGTTAAATAAATAAATAGACAGACAGTTAGAAAGACAGACAAACAGACAGACAGACAGACAGATAGATAGATAGATAGTAACTCAGAACATGCTGTTCCCTGGCATACAAGCTGCTGTGGCTCCCTATTACCCTGGAATAAAATCTCTGTTCCCTGCCACCGCCTCCACAGCTGGTGCGCACTGACCCTGCCACCTCTCAGATGCCTTTCTTAAGAGTCATTCTCCCTCCAGGGGTCCTGTGCTGGCTCCTTCTTGTCCCTTAGCCCTGGTTCAAAATTCACCAGGTCTCAGCTGCCCACCTGCCAGATGCCTTCCCCAAACTCCTGTCTTCCCCACCCCCCATCCTTGCTCTCTCTGATTTTTCTTTCCTTTCTGGGCAGCTGCCTCTCTTTCTGCTGCCATCATCCGGGACACAAGTCTGCTTCCAGTCCCAGAGCATCATAGCAGCGAGTCTGGGCTGCCTCTTACTGCTTCCTCCACCTCCTTGGATCTGACCCGGTCCTCTGGGCTGCATTCCCCTGACAGCCCCACTCCTGTCTGAGCCGAGGTCCCCCCCGTCCCTGCTCACCAGCAGTCAGCAGCCCTGGGACAGTCCACCCTGAGTGATGTGGACCCAAACTCTCCCCTGTTTGCATGCATGAGCTCTCCTAGCCCAGAGAGAGGCGAGCAGTGCCAGGGTCTGCTTGGCTCCCGTGGGCCCAGGGGGAGGAGCAGCTTGCCGAAAACTCCACAATCCTGAGACTGGAGATGAAGTTTAATAAAAGCCTCCAAGGTAACTGAGGGGTGTGGGTGCACCGTGTTCCTCCCTGTGAGGCAGGCAGGTCAGAGAACTTACAGAACACCTACCTTGTACAGGCCTTGAGCCCAGCACTCCGCTGCGTGCACACCTCTGCAAGCTGCGTGCCCGGGGTAGGCACGGCCCTCAGCAGGGAGTCGGTCCCTGTGCTGGGCTGTGTCTCCAGGTCCCACGGGGAGGTGAGGCTCCCAGCTTAGACAAGCTGGGGAGGGGCCCAGACGTCTCCGAGGCCTTCATGCACACTCACCAACCCTGGGCCTCCACCTCTAGGGTCTGTGGGTGGATGCGGGGACATCAGGTGGGGCGGAGGTTCCAATGAAAGACGCATTCAGGGAATTCTGGGCGCGGTGAGGGGGTGCTGTCTGGCGTATATGGGTTTTACTTTTTACTCTGTGTGTATCTTTGAACATGGGGCCACAAAGGTATGTTGCTTCTGTGATTATAAAAAATGAAAAGATTAAAAAGAAATACAATCTCACGGTAAAATGTTGGAAGGTGACATTCTGTAAAGCACAAAGGGAGATCCCCTCCGATCCCAGCTACCACCTGTGTCTGCCTCTCCAGATTTCTCTGTAGCAAGGCAGTGACGTAGTCATAAACGCTTTTAAACGAGACCTCACTGTTTTGCAACTTGCTTGCCCGCTGAACTTTGTAGCTCACGGCCTGCTTGTTGATTCTGCATTCAGTGAGCTCTGCTAACATGTATTAGCCCCTGCTGTATACCGGCTCTGTTCTAGGCCCTGCGGATACAGCAGGAAACAAAGCAAATTCCTGCCCTCCTAGGGCTTTCAGTTTCTGGGAGAGATGGACGATAAACAAGGAAACAATGAACTAAGGTCATTACAGAATCAGACAGGAGCTGGGGAGAAAATCGGCAGGTGATCACAGGGCCTTTGCATGAGCTATTCTCTCTGCCTGCAGATGTTCATGGAGAGTGCCCATCCTTGGCCAACTTCCTGCCTTCTTCCCTCACTCTGCACTCTTCTTGCCTGCCTCCTCTGGAGCACTTATCAGGGTTTGTACTCAGTGCGTTTATGTATTTACTCATTTAGTATCTGTCTCCCATCCTGGACTGTGAGCTGGGAGGGGCAGGAGCAGGCTAGAGCATCTATGGTGGTACCCAGCCCCTGCGCCCAGGGCCAGGCTCATAGCAGGGGGCTTATAATGCTAAATGTGTGAATTGTAAAGAATTTAAATTAAATGATCTTCCAAGTCGAGGAGAAGTCGTCTGCGGCCGTGTGGAGTGCGTTATCAGCCGAGGGTGCGCTGGGGCTTGGGTACCTAGTCGTGGGCCCCGCACCCAGCTGGTCGCTGACCTGGGATGGGTCCGCAGGAGTGCAGGCTCGGGGAGAGGAGGGGCCGCCTGGTCCGGGCGTGAGAAGGACGAGCAGCTGGACACCTCCCTCCCCAGTGGCGTCTTCTGGGAAGGGTCAGGGATGCCCGTGGGACGGTGGGATGCCGGCACCTCCTGCGGGCTCCTCTTGGGACAGCCTCAGTCTCCTCCGAGAGCAGCAAAATGCAGTTTTGACTATATTTGCCTCAGAGCCAAGTGGCCACCCTGTGGGGCCGTGGTAATAATATCGGTTTATTTACTCTGTGTCCCAGTCAAGCATGCATCTGAGGAACGCAAGGCTTCCCTGGTGGTTGAGTTAGCACAGGAGTTTGGAAACGGAGCCCCCAGGGTGGGAATCCCAGGGGGCTCAGTGGAGCTGGAGTTGTCTGGGGATTCGGAGTCACATTCTCTGGGGTGGCTTGGGGCTCCTCTGCCCCCTGACCCCCTGCAGGTCTCCAGAAAGTAAAACAAAGTAAATCCTCTGTGCACTTGGACCTCCTACTGCCCCCTTGTGTGGTGGCTTCTGTGGCCACTTGCTCCCAAACTGTCCCTGGGGAACCAGACCTCCCCTACCTGTGTCCCTGGGTCTCAGATGATTCCTGATCCACCGCGGCCCCACTGGGGGTGAGCATGTGACCCAGACTGGACAAAAGAACATTGCATGCCACTGGCCTTCGTGATTGGCTTGCGAGTGGGCACGTGGTCTGATTGTGGGCATTGAGAGACAGTGAGGCTCGCGATGGAACACCTGAGGGAGGGAGGTACCCTTTCCTGTGGATTTAACCTGGGGGTTTAGAGCCTGGAGCTGCCAGGACGACCCATGGAGCCTGAGCATGAACCAGCTTAGGAGGCAGCAGGATGGAGGAAGCAGAGAAATTGAATCGTGAGGACGGTGTTTGAACTGCTGGATCCAGCCATTCCTGAAGTCAGGCTGAGAGAGCCTGTCAATTCTCTATATTCATTAAACCAGTGTATTAGTTTTCTATTGCTGTAGTACCAAATCATCACACACTTAGCGGCTTAAGACAATACAAAACAGATGACTACGTCGTACTTTTGTGGGTCACAACTCCAGATACAGCATGACCTGATGGGTCCTCGGCTTGGGGTAGTGGAAGTCCAGGTATCTGCAGAGCTATGGTCCTTGCTGGAGGCTCTGGGGAGGAATCCTCTTCCAGGCCCATTCAGATGTTGGCTGAATTCAGCACCTTGTGGCCATGGGACTGGGGTCCTCATTCCCTGCTGGCTGACAGCTGAGGGGTAGGGCTTTGCTCCTAGAGGCTCCCACATTCCTTCTCGTGTTTTCCACATGGTTCCCTTCTGCATCAGTGAGTCAAGCCCTTCTCACTGTTCATCTCTCTCCAGCTTCCTCCTTTGCTGCCTCTCTCTGCCTCCAGCTGGAGAAAGTTCTTTGCTTTTAACAGCTCATGTGATTAGATTGAACCTACCTGGATAACCCAGGGTACTCGCCCTTTTTTAAGATCTATAACTTTGATAACATCTGCAAAATCCCTTTTGCCATGTAACTTAATATATCAGACTTAATATATTCACAAGTTCCTGGAATTAGAACACAAATGTCTTGGGTGGGGGGCATTATTCTGCCCACCACATTGGTCTGACTTGTGTTTTCTGTCATTTGCAAAGGAAAGACTCTTGATTGATATGCCCTCCTTCTGGAGAATGATTAGTTGGACATGATTGGCTCATGCAGCTGAAATTTCTGACTTCAGGAATGGCTGGATCAAGCAGCTCAAGTACTGTTATAAGGATCCAAGTTCTTTTCACTTATCAACCTATGTTGGTTTCATGTTCAGGTTCATGACCCCTGGCTCCCACCCTCTGGGCTATTCCACAAGAAAGAAAATGTGCCTCCCTCCCACTGTCCCTAACTTCAGCCAAGCCCATCACAAAGTCAGCCTCCTTTATCATGAAGGGCAGTCTAAATTTTTTCGCTCTAGAATTCCCCACTCAGGGGTGGGTATTTATCTCAGCGGTAGAGTGCACACTTAGCATGCACGAGGTCCTAGGTTCAGTTCCCAGTACCTCCATTAAAACAAAGCAAACAGTAAAATTCTCCCCCCTGGTTAGACTCTGGCTCTCTCTTTGATGACTCTCAGAACCACTAAATATTTTCCCCCTAAGTGACAGCACACTGTGCCCCCCAATTCTCCTTTTGTTCCTTCTACAAATGCCCAAGCTTCTTCTCTGGGCCAGGCACTGGGGGTGCAGCAGTAAAAAAGGTGGGTGTGGCTACTGCCCTGATAGGAGCATAAGCAAAAAAACCACTGAGTTACAAATGTGTGATGGAAACAAGCAGGTGAGGAAATGGAGAAGAACCTGGAGGGTCTGGGTGAAAGGTGGGTCCAGCCAAAGTCACTGGAGAGAAGTCAGGTAAGGAGGCAAGAGTGGGAAAAGCATTCCAGAGGGGCTCACAGCCTGTGCAAATGCCCTGAGGTTGGATGTGCTGGGACAGGTGGAGGAACTGCCAGAGGCCAGGAGGGCAGGAGTATGGTCGGGGGAGGGGGTTGAGGCTGGCAAGGTGGCTAGGGAGCTGGGTGAGGACGAATGCACTCACCTACCCTGATTCCTGCAAAACAGAACGGCTTGGCTTTGGAATCACAGCTTCCTGGAGGGTGGCTGTGGGAGCAGGGGGCCTGACTGGGAGCACTCCTTGGCATCTTCCTCCCCTCCCTGGGGGAACCCCTCCCCTCCCCGGGGGCAGCCGTCCCCCAGCACCTCCGCATTTGCAGTCATGGAGCCAGAGACCAGCACCAGCGTGACTTCCTTCCTCCCTTGCTTCTGCCTGGCCTCTCAGAATAGTATTTGTCACCTTATTGAGGTTTGCACCTGCCACCCCTGGCCCTGCAGGATGTCTCCACCTGCCCTTCCTCTCCGAAGAGGAGAGGACACACTATTGTTCTTCGGTGGAGGTGGTGGCAGGGATCGCTGGCTCAGTGAGAAGGGACCCATCACCCCTGCCTCCTTTGCATCCCTGTCTAGTGGTTTCTCCCGCCTCCAACTGCCAGCAGCCACCTTTGTTACCAACAGTGGTGGCATCTTTATACAGGATAATTGCACCGCTTCTGTTTTCCAGCATCTTGACCAGGCATCAAGGGGTCTGTAGTGGAAATTCCCTCCCGTCCTGTCCCCCATCCAGTTCTTTTCCCTTGAGGCATCCAGCACCTCGTTTTGACATAATGCATTTTGCACTTGTGTCTACCTGTTCCCTCCCAAATCAGCACCTGCCATTCGCTCTGTGAGACGCCCGGCTCTTTTACATACGTCTTGAAGATTTCCCAGTTAGTTCACACACAGCTTGCTCTGGCCTTGTTGTGGGCTGCATGATACTCCACGCTGTGGTGGCAGGGCTGGGCGAGCTCTCTTGCCCATCTTCCCCCGGGATGGAGGCGGAAGTCATTTCCAATGAATCGCCTCAAGCAAAGTCATGGTGCTTCTGCCATGGTCAAGTCCGTGAGCACCTACTGTGTGCTGGACTTTCACCCGCAGGCTCTTCTCAGCTTTCACACAGCCCTGCCGGGAGGCCACACAAGACAAGATAACCATCCGGGGCCACAGTTTTTAAGTTCGTTTCCCAAATTCAGTGACCCAGCTGTAACTTGGCCCCTGAGATGGTGTCATTGTTATTTCTGGGGCATCTCAAGAGGCCTCACATATGCTCCAAACCAAGCTCAGAGAAATGGGGTCTTCCCTGTTTTTCTTTTCCTCATTTGTTCTCACCATGCCTGCCACCCCCAAGCTCCTGGAAAAGGCTGCCTGGTGCCCCCGTCTCACGCCCAGATCCCTGCTTGCAGGTGCCCACCGAGCTCTGGCCTATGAGCTGACCTAGTGCCCTGGGATAGGGGGGCCTCCATTAACAATACCACCAGCACCCACCCGTCCTCCCAAATAAATAAATATATTCTTTCTCCGTTTACTTCCTGAACAACTACCAAATACAAGGACCTAGTGGGGAAGATGAAAAGTTCATAAGTCATCACTGGAATAACTGTTTCAGCCTGATAAGCACCACAGTGAAGCCCCAAGCCTTCCCAGGCGTTCCTCTGCCTCAGGGCCTTTGCACATGCTATGTTCCCACTCCTCTCCCAGGTATCCACACAGGTCACCTCTTACCTTGCTCCATTCAAAATCAAAGCCCCCTCTACTCACCACACCCCCCTCCCTTGCCTGTTCATTTTCCTCTGTAACTCTTAGCGTGCCTCAAACCTACATATGAACTATTTATTATTACTTATTTGTCTGACTATTGCCTCTACCTCTGGTGGACTGTCAGCCCATAAGGGCAGGCATTCTTGTCTTATTCACTGTTCTACTCCTGATGCCTAGAAAAGTATCCCATGCATAGTAGCTTCTCAGTAAGAGACTTACTGAATATTTGCTGAATGAGTGAATCTCTTCAGGGGCCAGGGAGGATGGTGTCAGGGGACATTTTCCTGCCACTGGGAACAGACCCAGGTTTCGTGGGGCCTGAAGTTTATACAATTTTGAGCACCATCTTTAGGAAATAGAATATATGGTTACATGTACAGAGTAAGGGCCCGAGATCTAAAAAAAAAAAAGCCTGGCATTGCCAGAGGGAAAGGCATTCCAGGCAGAGGGAACAGCTTGTGAAAAAGCCCAGGGTGGCCAAGGGCCAGGAAAGAAGGGAAGAAGGTCTTTGTGGCCGCAGCCTTGCAGGGGACCCCAGAGGGGCTGGAGATCCAGTGGGGACCAGCTAGGAAGTAAGTGACCGGGTGTGACATGTGGGGCCCTGGTTTCTGTGGGATCCCAGGAGGAAGCTGGGAGAGGGCTTCCGGGTTCCCCGTGATGGAGCCCTGCCAGCAGAGGCTTTCCCATTCACTCCTCTGGCCGAGCTGGGGGTGGCTCTTGTCCTGGCACTACCCGCCCCCACTCTGCCTCTCTCTGCCCCGTCAGCCTCCAAGAATGTGTCTCCCTGCTGGATCCCTGCTCACCCCTAACCCAGCCAGAGATTTCCCCCGAGGCTGGCTGGGGAGGCTCCCCCTCCTCTCTCCCCAAACTCTGCTCGGAATAAAAGCTCGGGGCCCTGCCTGGCTGGGGACCCTGTGCCCTGGCCCGCAGCCACTGCCAGCCATTTGCATCACAAATGAGCCTGGGTCAGGCTGTTGGGCTTTGGCCAGCCTGCCTGGTGCTGCCCTTGGTGACTTAAGGACACAAGCCAGTATCCAGCTGCTGCACACGCTGCTCCCTCCCGCTGCTGCCTAAACTGCACCCCTAGGGGAAGGTGCCGGGTCCCCTGCAGGCTTGGGATCCCCCTGACTGGCCAGCCCTCCCCTCCAGCTGGGAACAATAACAGTTGTGGCAGATAAACTCAGTTCTGGCCAAGGAGGGCTCTCTGAATGTTGGGGGGCCCAGCCTTTAGCACTCACAGCAACCCATTCTACAGAGGAGGAAATTGAGGTTCAGAGAGGGTGAGCAACTTGCCCAAGGCTGCTCAGCTAAAAGCCGCAGAGCCCCCTCTGTTCTGCTCTAGAAGCTGTGCTGTGAACAGGGGCCATCTACCGAGGGTCATCTGTGTTTGTCCAGCAGCTGCTGGAAGAGTGAATGGCCGCCTGTGCTTCAGCCTTGCCCCCTGCATGGCTGGGGTGAGTGGGTGGGCTGCTTCTCTTCCTAGACGCTGAGTCCATGATGTCAGGACATTGCCTATGCCTATTTGTGGTTCTGATATGCAGCAGGTGCTTAATAAGTGCTTCTGGACCAAATACTGGAATAAATCAACACACATACTCTTTTCGAGCCTGGGTTGTGCTTCTCTGCTGCAGGTTCCTTCCAAGGCAGAGGTGGGTCATGTCCAGCTCAGGGTCCCCAGAGCTGACACGTAGCCTGGCCCCCAGTGGGGGGTCCTGGAAAGTTCTCGGAGGTTCAGTCATGACTTATTCTCCACAAGCCTCACCCTGAGCTGGCCAGGCTCTCAGCCTGGGGAGGATCCCGGGCTCCCTCTAAGTGAGCCTGGGCACAGGGAGGCCCCTGTCTATCTCCCCCATCTCTCCTTGGCTTGGCCCATGGAGTTCTTTCCTGCCCCAGGGCCTTTGCTTATGCTGCCTTCCCACCTGGCCATCTCTCAGCAGCTCTTCCAGGGCTGACTGCTTTGTCCCCTCCTCCTTTGTCCCCATCTAGCTGAAGGCCTCAGATATTCCCCACCCCCACCTCATCTGTCCCCAGAGCTTTGAGGATGTCTTATCATTGCTTCTTATTTGTTTTCTTGGGTTTTGCCTTTGTCTCCTTTAGAATGAAAGAGGGGGAAGACGCACACACTACAGAGAGCAAACAGAATGAGAAGGGAAAATATAGACGGAGAGAGACTGGGAGAGACTGACAGAGGTGCAGAAATAGAAGTGAACTTGTGAGGGAGAGACCAGTGACTCAGAGGCAGAGACACAAACAGAAACTGAAAGAAAAACAGGACCAGAGTCCCGGAGAGAGATGGAGACTAGGGCAAGAGATGGGGCAAGATAGAGCACCGTGATGGTGGGTGCCAGGGGGACGGAGTGCAGGGCTTCCTTCTGCAGTGGTAGGAATGATCTGGAATTCGATTGTGGTGATGGTTGCCCAGCTCTGTGTATATGAAAAGCCACAGAATCGTACACTTTACAAGGTTGCGTTTTAGGGAACATGAATCATACCTTATTTCAAGCCGTGAGGGGACATCAGAGAAACACAAGGTGAAGTACAATCTACAAAATAGCAGACTGATGCTGTTCACATTGGCAAGGTGAGGGAGGACAAGGAAGGAGGGAGGACCCTCCCCGGGGCTACAGGGGACTAAGGAAACAAGATGACCAGTTCAGCGTGGGGCCCAAACAGAGAAAGGGCTTAGGTGGAAAATCCTAGTAAAGCCTACAGCTCATGGTATTGTATTAAGGTGAATTTCCTATTTTTGATCACTGTGCTATTATGTAAAATATTAATATTAGGGGAAGCTGGGTGAAGGGGATGTGAGAACTAGCTTTAAACATTTTCTCTAAGTCTAAATGTATTTAAAAATAAAAAGTTAAATAAACATAGGAGACAGAAATGACCAGAGAGCAGCCCTGAGACAGGGAGCTACCTGTGCTGCTGACCTGGCAGGGACCACCAGCCACGGCCCCTTTGGGATGAAGCCCTGGGCTAGGCGGAACCTGGTGGCCAGTCCTCTGCCTATTCCTGACAAAGAGGCTGCTGATACTCCGGGCTCAGGCTCTAGCTCCAGCTGAGGTACTTCCATGCCCAAGGCTGCAGACCCAGAGACCTGCCAGCAGAGGCTGCTGACAATTCAGGGTGATGTCTCCTATTCATCTAAGGGTCTCAGAAGTGGCTGGGGCAGCCCCTGGGTCGCCCCTGCACCCATGAAGGCGCCTGAATGTGCCGGCTGATGTCCCCCTGTTCCTCTTCCCATCTCCCCTCTCCCCAAACACATAGCCTCAGTGCCTGCCAGCTGACTCCCACGAGGCTCTCCACGTCCTTCTGAGGAGGGAAAAACACCCACGGAGCCTGCTTTCCTGTGAAAATAGCAAAGTGGCAGCCCTGCACCGGGGTTGGGGTCTGTATTGTGCAGGTCCCCGCAGAGGATGTGAAGGCCTTTTTTCTGTCCCATGCTGGTCTCTGGGCTCCTGGAGGGAAAATACTCATGTTTATTTCCCTAGAAGCCAGCCCTGGGCCAGGCACATAGTAGGTGCTCTATTAACACTTGTGCGTTTCTCAGACACCTTACTCCCAGGGCCTGAGCCAAAGGCCAGCTCTTACCTAATCTAATGCTTTCAAGCTTTTTAAAGCAGTGAAATTGGTTTTTTAAAAATGAAAATACACAGTAGAGTTCAGAGAATAATAAAATAAGCCCCTGTGACCACTACCCAGAATTAAACATCATGAGATATGAAGATTTTGTCACATTCGTCACGAAACCTTTTTCTTTTAAAGAAATGAAATGTTACAGATTCAGCTCAGTTCTGCTGTGACCCCCACCCCCAGCCCCAGGTACCTTCAGCGGGAGTGGGAGATGCGGCCTCCCGCCCAGCTCCCACCCCCACTCCCAGCCACCCTCAGTGGGAATGGGAGATGCGACCTCCCGCCCAGATTTTTACCGGCATATTTATGGTGATAGTCAATCTGTGGTATTGTTTTGGGTGCGCCGTTTAAATGTCTTGTACAGGAGTGGTCTCATACAGCGTGCAGGGCCCTGATTTTGTGTTTTCCCACACATTGAGGTCACTGATGATAGTGATGGAGAGGGATCCGTCCTGGTAAGAAGCTGTCCGCTACCCCACAGCTCCCGGCAACCCGCATCTTTCCCAGCTCCCAGACCTGTGGGCCAGGCAGCGCCGCAGGGCTCAGAAGGGCCCCACGCCAGGTTTAATGCTCTGCTGTCTCTGTCTTGACATTCTTAGTAACTTTTGAACGAGGGGCTGGCATTTTCAGTTTGACTGGGCCCCATTCTCACAACATGGAACACCTACCGAGACCCCGTCCCGTGTCAGGCCCTGTCCTAGGCCAGCCAACAGCACAAACCACCTCAGCAAATCCTCCAAAGACTCTGTGAAAGGCACGGTTCTCGTCAACCCATTCTGCAGATGGGAACATGGAGGCACAGAGAGCTCCAGGCTCAAAAGCCCATGCCCTGAAACAGCAGGAGACACTCGCTTTGAAAACAGTATCTGGTCCAGTCCCCTTTCTTTTAAAAACAGTGCCCAGAGAATTGAAAGCCTCCTCAGTGGTTTTGGGCCATCCCCATGGCCAGAAGCCAGAACTGCCTGTCTTGTCGGTGCCGCCCCGGGGTCTGGTGGCTGAATTCATTAAACCCCACTTCCTCTCCCTGTGGGGACTGTCTCAATGTGGGTGAACCCACCTCAAGTGTTAATCAGAGTGCCACTTCCTCTGCCCAGAGAAGACCTTTCACAACCTCTCCCCACCGGCCTTCTATAGTCAGACCCTGGCCTGCCTTTCCCGGCTGGGCGTGGTCGGGCCTGCCGCTGCTTCTGGCCTGGGGAGGGGTTTCCACGCTGGTTCCAAAGAACCCCGAGAATCCTGCGGACCAGGGGGTGTGTGTAGGGGATGTTCAGGCCCCGAGGCCCAGGATGGGGCCTCCTCTGGCTTCCTTGGCAGGCTTTCCTGCCCCCACTACCTGAGACGTGTTTTGCCATGGTCTAGAGCAGTGGTTTTCCATGGGGGTGATTCTGTCCCCTAGGGGACACCGGGCAATATCTGGAGATATTGTGGGTTGTCACAGCTGGGGATGGGGTGCTGGGAAGGGGCCAGGGATGCTGCCACATGGCCTACAGTGCCTGGGACGGCCCCAAATGTCAATGGTGCTGTGTTTGGAGGAGGGGTGGTCGGGCCAGGAGGATGGTGGTGGAAGAGAGAGGAGGGCCGGGATTTGGGGTGTATTCTGAAGGTAGAGTGGACGGGACAAGATGAAGTCTGATGGTGACAAGTGCACGATTAAGGAGGAGTGTGACAGGGGACACCCGAGAGGGGAGGGGAGGGGAGGGGAGAACGGCTGTGGGAGGAGGTGACGATGAGCAGAGGCTTGAATAGTGAGGGACCTCCCTGGAAGGTCTTGGGGGGGATCTGTAGGAAAGGGAGACAGGTGCAAAGGTGGGTGGAAAAGGATTTTGAACTTGGGTGAGGAGGTGAGATGAAGTGGGGAGGAAGGCAGAGGTCACATCCTGCAGTTTCAGGGGCCGAGAAAGAGGAGTTTCACTAGCAACTGCTAAACCCAAAGGTGCCGAGAGCACTGAACGGGAGTCTGGAGACTGGGCTTCAGCTTGAATTGGGTGCTCACTGGCCAGGTGACTTGAGAAAAATTACTCTTTGGGGGTTCCACTTCCCTCTCTGTCAAAGTAGGAGCAATGCTACCTTCAGGTTCCCCCAGGGGGGCTTCTGTGCAGAGTTGTTGAGGTGCTAGGTAGTGGGACACAGGATGGGGACATGACTTGTCACTCTGCTCTGAGTGTTTGAGTGACCCATGAGAGCTGTAAACTTGAGTCCCAAGTGTGGGTGACCTCCAAGACCCAGGCAAGGGTCCAGTCAGCTCAGGACATGTGGACATATGTCCACAGGACTGTTTGAAACCCATCTTCAACAGCGACCCCACGTGGTAGTAAGATGCCATAGCAGCAGTGACCTTTAGTGGGGAACAGGCCCCACCCCAGCCTGGGGGTTGAAGATGACCTTGGGATCCTTGGACTACTGAAGGTGTGGGAGGACCCGAGAAGCAGGTTCTGGGTATCTTGCTAATACAGCACCTGGGAGCCTGAGTGATTAAGAAACAAGGAGATACAGTCATCCCAATATCATAACTTGGAGAGATTTATTCTGACCTCTGCAGTTTGGAAGGAAAGTTTCCTGATACCCAGGGGCTCCCAGGGGCGAGAAGGTGGGTGGTCCCTGGTGCAGAAACAGTGCCTGTCACACCTCTGCCCTGCTGGCTGGTTTGTTACTCCAAGAATGCAGTCAGTTCCTCTGGTCCCTTCTTTCCTCCTCCCCAGCCCGGGTGCCTGCAACCCTGGGCAAACTCTAAAGACACTCAGGTGAAGGGAAGGCGGGAGATGGGCTGGGTGGGGGCGGAGGCTCTCCCCGCCTTCCCAAGCTGCAACCTCTCCCATCCTCCTTCCTGCTTGGAAGTCGCTTCCCACGGGGACCCACCACGGGAAGTCACAGAGGCCATTTGAGAAATGTTCAAAAGAGGTGAACAAACCATTCATCTCCAAGGAAATATAGACAGTTGCTACATGGAAGAATGTGTAGTCTTGTAGGCAAAGAAAGAAATACAAACAAAAGTCCTGCTGTGTGCAGATTCAATTAGAAAACAAGTATAAAATGATAAAGCCCAGTGCTGGCAGGGATGCGGGGAAAGTGACACATCAGCTTTGCTGTAAACGGATTCAGATTGTGGAGATCAACGTTTGTGTGAAATAAGTGCTGAGAACCTACACATGCTCCGTGACCCGGCATTTTGTCTTTTGGCAAAATGTGGCCTTATTTAAATGTGGGAAATGGAAAAAAATGAAAGCCAAAAGCCCTGGATGACCTATGCTAACTTCTGCGGCATGCTCACAGTATTTGAAATGCTGAACATTTAACTGTACAGTCACTCTGCGAGGTGTGTGTTTTATGAGCCCCCATTTCACAGGTGATGAGCTGGAGGCCCACGGAGTCCAGCCCTCCCTCCGCCATCACTCAGGTGGTAGGCAGCAGACCTGAGGTTTGAACCCTGAAACCTGGGGTTTCCCTGCCCCACACCACTGCTCTGTAAGATGAAGGCAGAATTGTCCACCAAAGAGAAAGTGAGAGGAGGGGGGTGTGCTGTCACCAGGATGTGACCAGAAGACAAAAGAGTTTCTTTCTTCCTCTGCCTGGCAGTAAATACAAGCCTGCTGCCTGGCGGGCGTGCCCCAGCCTGTGGTTCTGGAATGCGGGTAAGCCGCCACCCCAGAAGACCTGCCGTTGGTGGCTGGTGTTGGTGGGCCAGGCCCAGCCCCCAGACCCAGCTGTCACACACACTCTGCGTTTGTCCAAGGAATCAAGCCAAATATCAATTCCTTTGTCCAAGGAATTCATGGTACATGGATGGGAGCTGAACAGTTGAACCGATGCCCAGAACCCCAGTGATTCCCTCTTGGGCAGAAATGCTGGTGGCCTCATGGCTGGAGGTGCTGGAGGGATGGCGGCCCCTCCAAGCACCTGCGGCTGCAAGGGCGGTGTGAAATTTTGGAGATGCTCTTGATCCAAGGCAGAGCTTGGAGATCCTCTGTCTCTTGAGAAGGGGACAGGAAGGGACATGTCCTGGTGGCACATCCAAAGCTGGTGTGAGTGTGGATGCACTGTGAACTCTCAGGGAACAGTGGTTCCTGTTCCTGGGGTCCCTGGCTCCTCATCTCTAAAGGGTGAGGTTGACTCACATGCACGTTGAATGTGGGGCCTCGGCTGCCGTGGCTGCAGGATGCTGTGCGCGCAGCAGGCGTGGGGCATGGCGGGAAGGCCATTGCTTTTCAACGATTTTTCTGTCTTCGATTCAGCCTGAGGCTCGCGTGTCTTCACAGCCAGCAGCCGCCTGCCAGTCCCCTTCCTCAACAGAGAGAGAACAGGCCTCGGGCTCAGAGCCGCGGGCAGGCTGCAGTATCTAACAACACGATTCGTCTCTGCTGGGTTCACGGTCAGAGTTACCTTCTGTTAGTGGCAAGTGATACTGGTTTTCTATTTACATTGGTGATAGAGAATTTCCTTTTAAAATAAACTTCCTTAAATAAAAAAAAAGGTGAGTCACCGTAAATAAAAATATGAAGATGGCTGGTCATAGAGGTGACCCTGAAAGTCTGAAGTTTGGGACCCGAAGGCAAGGGCCCTCCTTGGCGTCTGGCGAGATCGCCCTGGATGGTGTGGGTCTTGCCTGCCCCTCCCATCCTGGCCTCTCCTGGGTCCTCTGTGTCGAGGTGACTGATTCTTGAGTCTCTGGGACCTTTGACTTCCCCTTCCCTTCCTCCTCTCTTTCCTTCTCCCTCCTGCCAAGTCTAGGCCAGGAAGCACCCCTCCAGGCCCAGGGCAAATCCCTGCTCGCCGTCTTGATTTGAAGGTTTCCTTGTGGGGAGGGGGGCTGCCCTGGCTGTCAGCGCTCACTTTCCCAGCTTCTCCTCTCCCGCTTCGTTAGCCCAATGCACCAGTTCTTACCTTGCCTGTTCATCAGAGAGGCTTTGACAGCTTAGGGGAGAGAGCATCCCAGTTAATAACTAAGACAAGAGCCCACGTTCACTGAGCGGTGGCCGCGTGCCTGGCGCTGTGCGAGGAGCTCATTAGGTACCAGCTCACTGACTCCTCACCGTATTCCTGAGGTCATCTTTGATATCCTCTTATTCCCCATCCCTGTCTCCCACCACATCCAATCCATCAATGAAAGCTATTGACTCTACCTTGAAAATATCTCCAGAATCTGACCTTCTCCCCACCTCGCCTGCTCCCACCTGGGCCAAGCCACCATCACCTCTCGTCTGGATTACTGCCTCCTTCTGGTTGTCCCTGTCATCCCCTACACAACTGGAGCCCTGCCCACCTCTCCTCCTCCACCTCCTGCTTCACTGGGCTCCAGCCACTCCAGCCTCTTCTTTCTCAAATGCCCCAGGCCTGAGGATGCCTCAGGGCCTTTGCACTGGCTGTTCCCTCAGCCTGAAATGCCCTCCCCCCAATATCTGCATGACTTGTTCCTTCACCTCATTCAGGTTCTGCTTAAATATCCCCTCCTTATAAAGCCTGCTTGCCCCCTCATCAAAGGGAACCCCACCTTCACTCTCTATTCCTAACCCCGACATGGAGATATTTGTATCTATATTTTTTGTCTGTGTCCTCTCCATCCCCCGCCCCAAATATAAACTCTAGACAGGGTTTTTTGTCTGTTTTGTTCTCTGCTGTATCTTCAACACGTAGAACAGCGCCCGGTGCAGTGTAGATGCTGGATACAAATTCACTGTGTAAGTGACCAGCCCTGCAGGGTGGGCACCGTAGTTACCCTCACTTTAGGTGTAAAATGAGCCCAGAAAGGTCTGGCCACTTGCCCAGGGTCACAGGGATCTGCAGGGAGGGATCCCAGCGTTGAGCCCTCAGGGGCTGACCCCCGAGCCCTTGCACCCCACCTCTGGGGAGCGCTGCCTCCTGGCCTGGGCGAAGGTCTGAAGCAGACAGTTCTAGGCTCAAATCCTTGCTCTACAGTTACCAGCTGTGTGACCTGGGTGGCTGTCTCACCCTCTCTGGGCTTAGCTCCTTGTCTGCACAAATTAACAGCCATTCCTTCCAAGGATGCCCCAGGAGGGCGTAATTGGCACAGCTCTTAACAGAGTCTGGCATCCGGCAGACCTCTGGCTGTTGTCACTCTTCTGCTTTATAGATGAGGCAACTGAGGCCCAGAAACTGCTCAAGGCCACAGAGCCTCTGGACTCAAGTGAAGGCCTGTGTGGCTCTGAGTCTTCGCCTGGGGAACGCGCGCTCCCTGCTTGGCCAGTTCCCGGGCCTGCTCCCGCCTGTCTGCTTCCCTGGCAGGCGGCCTCCCGCCTCCCTTTGTTCTGCCGCCGCTGGCTGTCCAGGAGCCGGCGGCGTTGCCCTGGCACCAGAGGGAGGCTGAGGTGGCCACACACGGGTTGCTATTTGCTTTCCTCTCCACGGCCCTTCCTGGCCCGGGCGGAGGTGGGTGTGAGGCCAGGTGTGCAGGTGCGGAGGCTTTGTGGTCCGCTCCTTTCTCTCTAAGCTCCTTGTGATGCCTGGGCCCCTGCAGGGTGTGACACCAACTGTCCTGGTCTGTCCGAGACAGAGGGATTTCCCGGGGAGCAGGACTTTTCGGTGCTAAAACCAGGAAAGTCCTGGGCAGACTGGGGTAAGTTGGTGACCCATCCTTCAGGAGACCTGTGTGGTGGGGCAGTGGGCCCGAAAGCAGGTGGAAAGGGGACAGGATCAGCCACCCCAAGGACACTGCACTGCTCCCCTCTGGCCCTGCTGGCTGTGGGGATCTGTTCTGGGCCTGCCTTTGACATCAGGCAGAGCTGAGTGAGGGATCCCTGTCCTATCCCGTGAAAATGACTCCAGCAAGTCATTTCAGCTCTTGGAGACTCAGTTTCCTTGTCTGTAAAGTGAGGATAAGATTCCACACAGGGATGCAAGGGAATCAAATGAGCAAACAAACATACAGCACTCAGCTAGTGTAGATATCTGATACAGGAGAGCGCATCTGATTATCTTAGTAGATGTCTGCTGAAATCCCAGCTTCTCACCCCTCTTAGAATAAAACCCAAATCCCAGGGGACTTTGAAGCTCCTGTGATCTCTGACTGCATCTTCTGTTCCTCCCTGCTTACTCTGCTCCAGCCACAGTGGCCTCCTGACTGGCCTAGACCGGGCCAGGCCTCTCCCTGCCTCAGGGCCTTTGCACATGCTATTTCCTTTGCCTGCAGTACCACTTCCCTCTTTCCCAGAACTGGCTCCTTCTCATCTTTGGGCCTTGGTTTAAAGGCCGTCTGCACAGAGAGGACTTCTTTGCCTGATTTGAAGGGATGTTTGTCTTCTTGGGAACAGGACATTTCTTAGCTGGTTCACTGCTGCTGCCTCAGGTTCTAGGATGACGCCTCGCCCGGAGCAGAGCTCAGGACAAGTTCCTCAAGAGGATGAATGAATGAACATTGCCCTGCGAAGGTCTCCAGCAGGTTGGAGACAGAGCCCAGGGTCTTAAGTCTGTTTTCTTCTCCCAGCCTCTGTTTCCTCATCGGCCAGCAGGGGTGAGAGGGTCATCCAAGCTCCTTGGGGTTTATGAGGTAGGAATGCAGTGACAAAGATGGACCAGTCTTTGCACCGTGGCTGCACGTAGTAGGACTGAGACAGGTGGTCCTGCCAACGCTGACCCCCCCATGCACCTCCACACGCGTTTTCCTCCATGCGTCCTCAGTGGTGCCGCTGCGCACACTACACGCGGATGAGGAAACTGCATCCCGGAAGGGGTCGTCCCTGTCTGGCCCCTCCCGCCAAGCTGGGCAGCTCTGAGCCTCCTGCCTTGTCCCGGACGCCTGCCCCCTTGTCTCCCCTCCCTCCCGAGGGGCCGGGCAGGCAGCTGACGGGTGTCACATGCCCTCAGCCCCCCTGGGCCGGCTGGGCTCCCGCAGAGACTCCAGCACATTGTCAAAGCTGTCAAACAATGTCCCTGCCAGGTTTTTACAAGAATCCAAGGCCTCACTGCCCGAAGCCAAACACCCTCTTAAGACAATACCTCCGGGGCCTGGGGGCCCATCCCCAGCGCCGCCTCTCCTCAGCCATATATAGGCAAAAGCCGGGGAATCCCTCTCCCATCACCGGGCTGGGATCTGAGGGAAGCGGCCACAGCCTTGGCCTGACCTCTGGGATCTCGCACCTCCGGATCTGCCAGCCTCTGGCCCAGGGACTGCGGGAGGAGGCCAGGTGGGCGGGAGCGGGCTGCCAGGCCTGGTGGGTGCTCGGCAGGCTCAGGGCCTCCTGGTGTCCCATCAGCTCAGCTCTTACCAAATAAGGCCTGGGCTGCAGGGCCTGGACAGGCTCAGACTCGGGAGGCAGCGGCCTGCTGGTTTACCTCTTCCTCCTCCTGCACTGTCTTGAGCACGGAGCCAGTGGGCCCCGTGGAGTGCTGTCCCCGAGGCTCCAGGGAGAGCCCCAGCCCAAGGAGCCCCCGGGCACTGTTTAGCATCCCTGGGAGAGGAGCCTCCATTTAGAACCTCTGGAATGTTCCACTTGGAACCCTCAGAAAGCTCCATTTAGAATCTTGAGAGACGTCAAGGTGCAGAAAGACTCCTGGAACTCCTGCTGTGGCCCTGGGACCACTAAATGAGACCAAAGGGATGACCTGCCCCTCCTCAAAGTGCAACACCCACACCTGCTCCCACGTCCTCAGGGCTGATCTGCTGTGGGGTGTTATCTGTGGATCTCTAGTCACACCCGTCAACCTCTTCTTGGTCCTTGGTCTGTGGGGTCAAAGGGCAGACTGGCCAAGGGGCTAGGGCTGGGGGCCAGGGACTCTAGAGCAAACCAGGGGTCCCTGAGCAGTGAGTGATCTGTCCCCCTACCTGTAACTGTGGTGTGGTGAGCACTGGTTAGTATGGGAGAACCCCATCCCTGTGAACCAGCTTAAGCAGCACCTGGGAATAAGCATCCTGCAGGTGGGGAGTGGGAAGACGGAGGGGCGAGCCCGTTGCTGGTGCCGGGGTGCCGGGGGCCTTGTCATGTCTCAGGAGCCGTATGGGGAATGGAGCCCCCAGTCTGCCTACCTTGGTTCCTGCCAGCAACATCACTTCTTGGAGCCTCAGTTTTGCTGTCCTTAAAATGGGTACAATGCAAAGTACCACTGGAGTGGCTGCAGGAATTCAATGGGATAAGGCGCATGGAAGACTGCAGGGAGCTGTTTGAGGATTAAGTGGGATCCTGGGTGAAATAGGGGGTCTCTCCTTTCCTGGGAGATGGGGGAGGGGTTCTCCTGTTCCCAACACCCCCCCCCCAGCTTTTCACTGCCTCCCCTGCTTTCTCAATAGCCTATGGGAGCTGGGATGGCACTTGAGGTCTCCTGAGCCACTCCCAGGACAGAAAGCGTGTGGCTGGGGGTGACGTGGATGTTCACGTGTGAACATATGTGAGTGTGTGTGAATGTGTGGGGTCTCCGCGAGCTTCCATGGGCACAGCTGTGTGATCCTGAACGTGTGCAAGGGTTCGGACTCCTACGGTGGGCATGCGATGCCGGGGGATACTGGTGGTTTCTGCTGATTTCTGTTTCTGAAGCCTTTTCAAAAATTCTGGAAATCTCAGGTTGATGGGGCTCACCAGGGGGCCCTTACAGTCCCTCCCCTGGGATTGGCTGTGGAATAAGGGGCTTCGTGCAGAATGAAAATGCACAACTTCTTGTTCAAAAAGTATCGATTTCCAAGCTGGCACCAGCACAGCATTAAACCAAGCGAGGGGCCTTTCTGAACATGGGGACCCTGTGTGACTGCCACGGCCCTGTCCCCTCCCTGTCCCTGGCAGTGTGAGTGTGTGGACCCCCATTCCAGCAGTGGTGGTGGGATCAGCAGGAAGGGCCTATAAAGTCTGTAAAAAAAAAGTGACCCCCCAGCCCTGAATCATGGAAGCAGCCGGGAGCCCACGTCAGGACACAGAGCCTCTGATAAAAGCGCTCTCCCAGCCGTTGGACTTGAGTCAGGTGAGCTGTGTTTGCTTGGACCTGAGGCCAGTGAGTTTGTGCAGCTCCTGATTTAAGCCAGCCTGGCAGGACACTGTGAGCGAGGCTGTCCATGAGGGGGATGCCCAGTGGGTGGGCGGGACTGGCTCTGCTGGACGGGCAGCTGGGGCCGAGCTGGTGAGCCCTGCAGGTGGATGGCCGGGGGCAGGGATGTCCTGAGGGCCCCAGAGCATGAGAACTAGAGGCTGCCATCTGGGGGCTCCTGCAAGGGGCCTGGGGCTCCCCTGACAGCTGTCACTTGACATTGGCCCTAGAGTTAACACTCTGCTGAAAAAGTGTGTTTCCCCACCTCTCTGGAAAGTTCTTTGTTAGCTCCAGAAACTACCCACCCAGTGCTTGAATGTGTTCACTGGGAACTTGTGACCATTCTGCTGGAACCTGGGGGATTCCACTCAGAACCTTACGGGTCCCCCCACCTCCACTGAGCTCTGAGGTCCCTCGGTGGGGGCTGGGTTTGGCTTGTTCCCTGGGGTCTCCCAGAGCCTGGCACAGCGCTGGCACAGGGCTTCATGAAGGAGGGAACAGCGGGCTCCTGGCCGGCCCACGCCCTCAGAGCCGGGAGCTGGAGTTCATCACGGTCCTCCCCCGAGGCCGGGATCCCAGCCAGCGGGATAGCTCGCCCTCTGACACTGTGTTAATGGAGAGCCTGGTGATTCACGTTCATTGGCTGATTTTTTGATGTAGAGAAAGGTCTTTCTCCAAGGGTCTGAGGCGTCTGCCAACAGCTCATGTCTTTCCCCCATAACCCACACGCCTAAATCTTCTTCTGCTTTTTTCCAGTTTCTCTTTCTTCAAAGTGGAGAGAGAACCAATATGTTCACAGAGACAACCAACCAGAGAGCTTCTGGGCCAACTTCAATGCTCTAAAGTAAACGTGTCCTCTCGATTAATTAATCAACAAAGATTTATTTGGCATGGACTGCGTGCCAGAGCCGGAGCTAGATGCTGAGAAACCAGAGGGAAAATGAGCTGAGGGAATCCCTGCCTGAGTGCAGTGAGGTCGATTTTCTGTTTTATAACTGCAGAAACTGAGGCTCAGAGAGGTTGTGTGAGTTACCTAAGGCCACACAGCATGTGCATGGCAGGCTTTGGCCGGCAAGATAGCTCAGTGCAGAGATTGGCTAGAAGAGATGGGGTATCATTTGGTGGTTAAGACTCAGGCTTTGGGGCCAGTGCAGCTGGGTTTAAATTCCACCTCTGGGACGTTGGACAGGAGCCTGGGTTCCCTTAGCATGTTCCCTCTGCTACGTGCCGGCTGACCTTCTGGAGCCTGTTTCTCACCTGTAAGATGGGAACAAAAAATGTACTGCTCACTCCTTCAACCACTCAACAAATACTTATGGAGAACCTGCCACGCACCACCCACCACTCTAGGTGCTGGGTACAGCTGTGTAAGAAGCAGCCCCAAGAGTTATTGTGAGAGTTGATGGAGGATGCAGGCTGCATGCCTGGTCCAGGCTCCCTCTTCAAGCCACACGTCAGGTGAATCAGGGCAACAGGGCTGTGCTGCAGGTGGAATTTGGCAAAACAGGCCCTCACCTTGGCGATTCCATCATCTGTGCTCGGCGTGTTGGGGGCCAGGCCAGGAGCCTGAGGGGAGCAGGGAAGGGAGGGGCAGGGTCGTCACCACCTTCTGGGCAGAAGCGGGTTGTCAGGCACTAGCTGATGGGCTGGTCCCTCTGCCAGCTCTTCACTGCACTGTCCTGTGGCCTCTCAGGACCACCCGGCACAGGGCGGGGGCCCCATTTGACACTGAGGAAACTGAGGCTCAGGGGACGAAGTAATTTGCTTACGATCAGGCAGCTCGTGAGGGTGGAGCCTGGGGGGTGTCCCTCCACAGCCCGATCTTTTAATTATAAGGTGATGAGAGAAGACAGTCAGGGGAAGGAGGGGGGTGAGAAAGGGACTTGAAGGGGGAAGATGATGCCCCACTTTGGGGCTTCCTGGACCCTCGCTTGTCTCCCCCTCCACCCGTGCCTCTCTGGGGGGCTCATGCCCACCCACCTTTCGAGGTGAGCCTTTGGGCCCAGACACATGGCAGGTGTTATTCGTCTCTGAAGATGGTGCCCCCACCTTGGGGTTGGATTCTCCTCCCCAGACCTGGCATCTCCGGCAGACCGAGGAGGCTATTTTAGAACCGTAGGGCTGGTTTTTATCAAGGCTGCTGATACGGATGTGTGGAAGCATTGGGTTCGTTCTGCCAACACTCTAAGCGAACTTTGCAAGCGCTCCGGATGGTGCCGATCAGAGTGGAGGCTTGGGGGCAATCTGAGGCTGCAGCCGTGCTCTGTCCCCACTTCGACTCTGGGAGGAGAAGGGTCAGCCAGCAGGTCTCCATGTGGCCCTGAGCACATCCCTTGGGCCCCCTATTGCTTATTTTAAAAATCGCTAAGAGAGTAGATTAACTTGAAGTACTCACCAGGAAGAAAAAAAGGAAAAAACATCATACCCGTGTCCAGGGATGGACGTCAGTTACTGTGCTGAGCACTTCTCACTGTACACCGCAAACTAATACAATGGCCACCAATTATGCCTCAACAGACAATTAAGTCTTTCATAAAAAAATTAAAAATAAAAAAGATTTTCTCAGTATAAACTGAAATGTAAAATAAACTGCGTAGAAATGTTTGTTTTCAGTGGGGAGGTGTAATTACCTAATGGTTTATTTGTATATTTATTTAATGGAGGTGCTGGGGGTTGACCCCAGGACCTCGTGTAGGCTGGGCCTGCGCTCTACCACCGAGCTAGACCCTCCCCCGCCATGAGTAGAAATTTTTAAAAAACCTTTGACTTGCTCCCTTAAAAGTGGGTCATTCTAATTTGCCTAGATGTTTTCATTCATAATGTCCCATGTATTTCTTCATCCTGTTTCCTGCCTAAGGGACTTCCAGCTTTAAGACCTTCCAGTCTCTGTGTATGAAATTGTCACATACACCGCCTGAATCTAGTGTTTAAAATTAAGAAAAAAAAATATCTAACGTGATATGTGAAACAGAGGAAAGGTCGGCCGTTCAGCGACTCAGTTCCGTCTGCAGCCTTAATTTCCCTTTGCCATATAACCTAATGTGTACCCAGGCTCTGGGCACTGGGGTGGGGACATCTTGGGGGGGTCCATTATTCTGCCTCCCACAGTTACCTAACTGATCTTTGCAATCACACTCATTTATCAGATTGTCATAATGACAATTATGTATTCATTTGTGACAGTCTTTGTTTTCTGTCTCCCTTGCAAGAGCATTCATTCCATGACTGAGAGCTGGAGGTGCTAAGTACAAATTCCTTGAACAAACAGCAGGACTAGGGTTTGAACCTGCACCTCCATGTTGTTATTTATCAACAAAGAGAGTTGGATCCCCAGTTTCTCCACTGCCTCCATCAGGGCTGCTACGTCCAGTTGCACAGGTCATGGACCGCACAACTCTAGGGCTCAGCTCACACCTAAGATGCTGTGATCCTTGCAGTTGGTGGGGTCCAGCCTTCAGGCCCATGGGCCATGGCTCTGCTTCTGAATCTGGAGCCTGCATTCTCAACCTTGGCTGCCTTTGGAGTCATCCAAAGAGCTTTTAAAACCCTGAAGCCCAGGCCATGTCCCAGACCAATTCTTTTAGAATCTATGGAGTGGGCCCAGGCATCCGCATGTCCAAGGCTCCCCGGGTGAGTCCGAGGTCGGGCTGAGGTGCGAGTCTCCCTCTGGCAGGGTCAGAGAGAGAGTTAGGAAACACAGAGGGAGGGGAGCCCACTCAGCCAACTTTGCGTAATGGAGGCCAGCAGCTGCTGGTGACGCAGGCCCTCATTTCCTCCTTCTGTGTGGTTGCGGGTCGGCTCTCAGGTTCCTTGAATGGCCAGTTATCTGTCCTGCACGGGGCAGCTGCCCTCGTGGCCTCTGGCTGATTCCTGAGCTGTCCACATCTGGCCATCCGTGGACACGGTGCCCTCTTGTCCATCAGCCCTGCTCCATCGAGAGTGGTGATTATTTCTCCTGGATGACAACCTGGCTGCAGAGAGGGACAGGGAGCTCTGGGGGCCGGACAGAGGGAGAGCAGATGCCCTCAAGGACCCCGTGAGGGCATCCCTCGCTTGGGTATCACTTGAAGGTTACCAGACCCTAAGTTTCACTTGGCCGCAGTCAGTTTGCTGGCGTGTTAGTAGGGGATTATGTCCTTGGAGGGCACTGAGCACAGCTTCTGATGTCTGGGGGGCTCACTTTGAGGGGCAGATGATGAAATGCATTGACGGCTTGGCCTGGCAGCCGGGGTGAGATAGGTCCATGTTTCCAGGACACTTCTGCTCTGCCGGGTGCCTTGGGACTCAGGGGGAGGGAGGAAGGAGGAGGTGGCCTGGGGATCCCGGGGATGGAAGCCAGCGAGAGATAGCATTGTGGCTTACACATTCCACCATTTGTGAAGTGTACCCCTGGCCCACTCTCGGACCCAGTGTGAGGTTGGGACCCCTTGGCCGTGCCCTCAGCATAGGAAAGTGTGGTCCCTGCTGGGACACAAGCCCAGAGATGGGCCTAGCAGATGTCTGCCTTTCTCCAGGGTCTCCCACAGCCAGTTAGCCTGGGGGCCTAGCCACTCAG
Source organism: Camelus bactrianus (assembly GCF_048773025.1). NCBI lineage: Eukaryota > Metazoa > Chordata > Mammalia > Artiodactyla > Camelidae > Camelus > Camelus bactrianus. The sequence goes on from NC_133557.1 coordinate 28,493,977, forward strand.
CATCCCTGGGCCGGGCGACCCTCTCCTCTAGGCACTCACCTCCTCATCCTCCCCAGAGGCTTGTGTTTCTGTCGCCTCTTGGCTGTGGGACCAGGCATTTCTGTTTCCTGCTCAGTGAAGTTGGCAGTGGGGGTGGGGAGACTCCAGGTCTGCTCAGAACAGGAAAGGGGAAGACCATGGTTTCTCCCTGGCGACTCCCCCAAAGGCGAGGCATCACATGGTAAACTGACCCCCTCACCTGCTAACACAGCCCCTCTACCCACAGCCCTGGGGTGCTTCTGTGCTAATGGTCCGCTGTGTCCTCTGCCTGGCTTGGCCAGACCCCACACGGGGCCCCAGAGGAGGAGGAGGGACCTGATGGAAGGCCACGCTTCTCGGCAGTGCTGCAAATTTGTTTCCATGATAATACCTGCTAACGCTTACTGGGTACCGGCTAGGGCCCTTTCTCAACTGGATACCTCTGAGTTCATTTAATTCTCAAGAAGCCTTGGGCTCCAGGTAAACGCTTGTACCCATTTTATAGGTAAGAAGACCAAGGCATGGAGCGGTGAGTTAGCAGAGTGAGTAGTGGGACGTAGCCGAGAGGCAGCTGGGTCTCTGCAAGGCAGGCCTGCTGGCCCTGTGTTTGCTCGGGCCTTGGGAGGGGATTCTCGGCCCAGCCACAGAGGTCACGGGGTGGAGGGGTGTTCGGCTGCTCAAGAGGAACCGGAACTTTGGGAACCGCATTCTTATCTGCTCCCCACAGGAGCTGCGACCCGGCAGGGCTCCTGAGCAATGAAAGCTGGTGGCTCTTCATTCACTTGCTTGTTCATTCATTCATTCATTCACTTGCTCATTCATTTGTTCAGCTGATGCTGATTGAGGCCTTCTCCTGTGCCGGGTTCTCGGCCCAGGGCAGCAGCTGTTGACCAGAGTTCCAGGTCCTAAAGGGAGACTGGTAATTAAAGCAGCAAGCACGTAGTGTGTGGGCAACGGCAGGTGGAAGGGTTGTAAAGACCATTAAAGTGGGTAAGAGCCTGGAGGCTGACGGGATGGGGTCTACCTGTGATGGGGTGGTCAGGGAAGGCCTCTGGGGAGGTGACATTTGAGCAAAGACGTGAATGAAGACAGTGGGTGAGCCAGGCAGAAGAGAGGTGTATTAGTCTCCAATGCTGTGTAACAAATACTACAAACTTAGTGGCTGAAAGAATACCTGTTTATTATCTCAGGTTGTCCACAGGTCAGGAGCTAACACCTTTTAGCTGAGCTTTCTGCTCAGGATCTGACAAAGCAGCAGCCATGGTGTTAGCTGGGCTGTGTTCTCATCGGGAGGCTCACCCAGGGGAAGACCTAGCTCCAAGCCCCCTCAAGTTGTTGGGAAACTCAGAACTGAGACACTGTCCTGCTGGCTGTTGGCTGGGGACTGCCGTCACCTTCTCAAGGCCACACCCATGCGTTTACCATGTGACCCCCCTCCTTAGGCCCTCTCACGCTTTCAAGCTCTGATTTCAGAAGGGCCCAGTCCCTTATAGGAGCTCACCTGATTAGGTCAGGCCCACCTGGGTCATCTCCCTTTGGATAAACTCCAAGTCAACTAATTAGTGACTCCCTCATGGGAGCGATATTCCATCATATTCACAGCCCTGCCCACATTCAAGGGGAGGGAATCATGCTGGATGCCTGCACCAGGGGGCAGGATTCTGCCTCCTTTCCATGCTGCAAGGGACTATAAGAGCACTCTTTGGAAGGACTCCTGGCCAAACTGCCTTAGAAAGAAAAGTCAGTGAGAGGCACAGACTCCTTTCCAAAACCTTTGGCCAGCTTTGGGAGTTTCTCCAAGTCCTGGGTGCTATGTTTGAGAGCCAAGTGGATTTTGCTCCTGTGTGGCCATGTCCTTCACAACAGAGGGGGACAGCTCAGGGCTCTTTCTGTCATAAGTGGCACAAAACCTGACTCAACTGACTTAAGAAAAATAATTCTTATGTAATCAAACAGTTGGGTTCAGGCACAGCTGGATCCAGGAGATCAAATGCTGTCATCAGGATTTGATTTGTCTCTACCTCTGGCTCTGTCTTCCATTCCAGTCAGCCCCTGGCAGCTCACCTCCCCTTCCAACAGAAACTCAGATTATTTCTTTTCAACGGTTTCACAGAAGTCACTCAGACGGGATTGATTTGGGTTGTGTTCCCTTCTGTGAGCCAGTTGCTGAGGCCTGGAGGATGAACTAAGCTGATGGGCCAGGCCTGAGCCACATGTCCATGTTTGGACTCTGGAAGTGGGTTACCCCTGCCCGAACGCCAGGGAGTCAAGTAGGGTAGGGGGTCCTGTAAGAAAATTCGATGTGCTTTTTCCAGATGTGGGAAAGCACACTGGGGTGTGGGAGCAGGGGCAGAGAGTGGTGGCCAAAACCATAGCTGTCTCTGCATCTGGTGAGACAAAAACGGCGGTGTGGGCACCTCCCACCCCACACCAGCCAGGGGCAGGAAGCCAGCTGATGGGAAATTCTAAAGCCGTGTGTGTGCGTGTGTTGTGTGTGTGTGTGTGTGTGAAAGAGAGAGAGAACCAGTGGGCCCTCCCCGAGGTGGGTGGATGCAGGGAAGAACTTGGGAGGTGGCAAAGGGGATACAGCCATCCCTGGGGGCGAGGGGACTTCCTAAGACTGGGAAGGGGTGTGTGTGTTAAATTCCTCGCAGTAGTGGGAGGGAGGATGGCGGGATCTCTGGGGGGACCGTCTCCTTGGAGCACCCGGCGAGGCCTGACCCATCTTGGGGGCTCCAGCTGGAGCCAAGTTCCCCGGCTCTGGCCCAGCAGAGGCTGCAGGTCTGCCTCCTCTAGGGGTGCTTTGGGCTCTGTCAGTGAGCACATCAGGGTAACCAATGTGGACGGACCAGCCAGCACCTGGAATGTTCCACCTGGGGAGGGACCTGGCTTTTCATAATAGCTGGGACAGTGAGGCAGGACGGGCAATAGACTGTGAGGCCCAGGGCAAAGTGAAAATGCAGGCCTTTGTTTAAAAACTATTAAGAATTTCAAGACAGCCGAGTATTAAGCCTAATGCAGGCCCTTCTAAGCGTGGGGCTGTGTGCGTCCAGGCCGGCCACCTGAGAAGCCACCAGCAGTGGAGGAGGGAGCCCAGCACTTCCCTCCAAAAATCTAATTTTATCTGATTAAGAGGAATTGAGTCAAGTGCTGCCTCCTGCCCCCACTGCCGCATCCTCACCCCAGGCACCCGCCTAGACTCCTGTCCTCTCTGGGCTGCAGTGGGAAGACAGACAGGCGCCGCTCACCTGTAAGAGCGGAGAGCTGCACTTGCTGGGCCTGAAGCCTCCTTTCAAAGACGGAAGAGCCTGAACGTGATTCGAATCTGGGTTCAACACTGCTTTTGCCATTGATCAGCTGTATGACCCCGGAGAGGCAGTTCCTCTCTGACCCTCCGGGTCCTCCTCTGTGGGATGAAGATTCTGATAGTGGCCATGGAACCACTGCCAGCTGAGCCACCTGGAGCAGCATCAGGGGTGGTCGCCTGGCTGGGCTCTGAGGTTGGTCAGCGTGTCCACTGGGAGGACCTTCACGTGGGTGGGGCATGCTAGGTGGGGGAGGGGGGGTCCTGCCCAGCTGTAATCGCCCTGAGTCAGGACACCCTGAAAATGGGGCCTGGTCTCTGTCTGCAGCCTCCTCTGCTGGTGCTGCCTGGGGTGTGAGGTGAGGAGTTAATCCCCTGCCCTGCACGCCCGTGGTCCTCCTGCTTGGTGGGCTGGCGTGAGGAGGCCGAGGGCCTGGTGTCCCGCAGAAGCTCAGACTATGTGAGTTTTATGTTATTTGAAATATGACCAAGTGTGGATCTTTCCAGAGACCCCCGCCCCCTCCCGCCATCCTGATTTAGGACTCCTCTGCAAAGCTGGGTCTGTCACCAGGTGTTGGAAGATTCTTCTCAAAGAACCCCCGAAGGTGGGGAGAAACCACACAACACATTCTAGCTTTTAGGGAGAAGGCTGGGGGTGGAGGGGCTGGAGAGGAACTCTGGGTCTTGTGCTCTGTATACTTCTGTGTGTATAAACTCCCTGGGGCTCCTTGTGAGCCTCCAGGGGCGCCCTTGATCTTTGAAGAAAAGTCGCAGATAGGGTACAGAGAGTTCTCTTATGTCCCTCCCACAGTTTGAATTTCTCGTAACGCTGTCGTTCTACGTGACCAGGTCATACACCAACACCGTCACGTCGTCAGTCACTCAGTTCTGGACGTGATTTAGAGTCCGCAGTGTTCCCACTCCAGGACCCCATCCAGGCTACTCTCTGCACTCAGCACTCGGGTTTCCTTAGCCCTCTGGTCTGTGACAGCTTCTCCATTGTTTCTTGCTTTTGATGACCTTGGCAATTTTGCGAGGTACAGCTCAGGTGTTTTGACAGATGTCCTCCAGTCTGGGTCTGCCTGATGGTTTCCTCATGGTGAGAGTCTGGGGTTTTTGGAAAGAAGACATTGGAGGTGAAATACTCTTCACATCCTACCAGGGGCTGCGTGATGTCCACGTGGCATTGCTTGTACTTTTCAGCCATTCTGGAAACTAACAATACTGCATCTTTCCTATGGGAAATGTGTATATATGTGATCGTATATATATGACACATATACAACATATGTAACAGCCTGGAGTGTGGAGGTGTGTACATCTATCTCTCAGAGCCATAGCCGTCCCCATACCAAAGTAATCTCCTGAGGGCCCCAGGGTTAAGTAGGCCCTGGGTAAATAATTGCTGGATGCATGAATGGATGAATGAATGGATGAATGAATGAATGAATGAATGATAATAGCCTTTACTCCTCTGTTATTCTGAAACAGGGCCAGAATTTTAATCCTGGTGGTAAAGATGCCAAATTCCCAATGGAATAAAACTTGTGTTTTCCTCCGGGTGGCCTCAGTGCGCCCTGCCTTGGATGCTGTGGCTGTTTGATTTGGGGAGGGAATGGGTTCATGGGAAGGAATTTTAAAGGACTTTGTCTCCCATGGGGCTCTGGAAGGCCAGCAAGGCATTAAGAAATATCTTTCATGAGACTTTAATTCAGCCCTGAGAGCGGATTTAATCTCTGCTAGATAAGCTTATTCCAGGGCTGCAGACAGATGCCGCGTGCGAAGCGCCCGCCTGGGCTCCGCTCTGGGAAGCAGGCCTGGAACTGCTCCGATGGAACACCGGGCAGGCTCAGCCCGGGCCCGGGAGGAAAAAGGCTTCAGGCTCGGGTTTTCTCTTGGAAGCCTCTCAACCAAATTTCAGGGAGCTGTTTGAGGATGTCCTTTTGAGACATCCTCCTGGGGTCTGCCGACCTCACCTGGGCTCAGAGGCCTCCACTCTACCCTCTGCCTGCCACTAATGGGCTGCCTGACCCTGGGACCCTGGCCCAGCATCGGGGCCTCGGTTCCCCCATTTGTAAAGTGAGCCGGATGCTTCCTATATAAAACATCTCAGAGGGGTAGTGGGTGTGCCTTTTGCAGGCTCCCTCCCTCCCTCTTCCTCTTCCTCGGTGATGAAGAAAATCCCAGGCAGGGACTTCGCCAACGTGGGTGCAGCTTCACAGCCAAAGGCTCCCTGTTCTGGGGAAGCTCGCACTTCCACCTACAGAGCAGCCCGTGAACATGAGACTGAGCTCCCAAAGCCCCCGGCCCGCTCAGCACCTGGTGCGGGAGCGGTGTGGTAGTGGGTTGAGGGTGGCCTCCCAAAGGTGATGTCGACCCGGAGCCTGTGAATGTGACCTCATTGGGAAAAGCGTCTTTGCAGATGTGATTAAGTTAAGGATCTCAAATTGAAGTCATCCTGCATTGGGGGGGCCCCAAGTCCAATGACAAGTGTCCTGAGAAGGGAAGAGAAGAGGAGAGGACAGACAGAGAGAAGTCACGTGAAGACGGAGGATCCCTGGGGCCACCAGAAGCTGGAAGAGGCCAGGAAGGGCTCCTTCCCTAGAGCCTTCAGAGGGAGAGAGGCTTTGCCAACAGCTTGACTTTGGACTCGGGCATCCAGAACTGTGAGAGGACAGATTTCTGGTGTTTCAAGCCACCCGGCTCGTGGTGCATTGTTGCATCAGACACGGGAAACAACTGCAGACGCTGTAAGCGGCAGTGACTATACTTAATCGCCCGTCTTGCCTTTGACTGCAGCCCCCCGTCCCCAGCTCAGGGTAGGCTGCCTGCAGATGCCCCAAGGCTGGAGATGCCCGAGGACGGACATCTTGCATTTATGGGCGTCCTCTCCGCTGGGTCGGCCCTGGGCCACTCCCTGGAGGGTGTAACGCCCGCTTCTCTCTACTGCTGTTGCTACATGATTTTTAGGAACCTTCTCTGACATCCTGCAATCTGACTTGGCCAATTTCCTTGCTGAAATCAGACCTGGGCACAACACTGAACCCCCAGCAGCCTGACTTCCTGGAGGCAGCACCTCCCCCACAGGCTCTTTGGAAACAGCAGGTTCAGGTGGATAGACGGGCGGAGGGCCCGGGCGTGTTGTTCTGGGGGAAGCGATTTCTTCCGATTTCAAGAAACCCTAAGTCCCAGGGACTTGCTTAAGGACAGCCTCCAGCTCTCACTGGCAGAGAAACCAGAGGGTGCAGGAGAATATTTAGCATCTTTTGAGGGGATTTGGATAAAAGTGAGTCCTCAGGGGAGGGGCCAGCTGGGTAGCAAGCATTTGTTCTGCAAGGAGACAGCTGGGCATGATTCCCCTCCACCTATACTTGCTGTTGACCAATGTGCAAGCCACACTACCTCTCTGAGCCTTATTCTCTTCAGCCGCAGAAGTGGGTAATGATGGTCCTGACAGCACAGATCAAGGAGATAAAGCTGACGTCCTCCAGAAGACCCCGTGTGGGTGCCCCTGGGGTTGTGCAACCTGCTGCTGCGGATGCACAGGGAAAGCATCTCAAGATGGTTCATCTTAAGAAGCGCCAACCCCGTGTGACTTAACGGGATGCCTCCTGGGACCAGCTTTGGGGAAGTTTGGGGAATTTTGGGGGAATAAACACCCAAACCAGGCATCCTCTCCTAGAGGTCTTGGTGCAGAGCTGGGCTGCCCTGGTTGGGGGGGGTCCCCGGAGCCCTGGGGTTCACAGCCAGGGCAGCACCCCAATGCAGCCCATCTGGGGAGCAGGTGTGCTGTTTGCAAACCACCTGGAGGCCAGGAAAGGAGACAGGGAGCCCAGCCCAGAGGGAGCCCTGGGTCTGTGGTTCCCAGTAACACACCTGGTGGGTCTGGCAATATTCAGGATATACTTCTGCTAAAAAAAAATGATTCCTTATTCATCAGAAATTCAAATTAAACTGGGCGTCCTGTGTTTTACCTGCAAGCCTGCTTCCTGGACCACCCCCTTTCTCTCTCCCCTTCCCTCCTTCATTATTTTATGTAAACTTTTTACTGAGATGTAAAATACACAAACAGAAAAGGGCACAAATCTTAACCGACCGGATGCATGAATCTTCACAAAGGGAATACACACGGGTAACAAGGACCCAGATCTAGAAAGATAGCCTGACCCCAGAAGCTCCCTCGTGCCCCTTGGTCCCTACTCCCCCCGCCCCTGGGGTCACCCGGGGTCCTTATTTTCAGCTCTATATGTTGACTTTTCCTGCCTTTGAATGACCTGTGCGCAGGAGTGCACAGTACGTTCTCACGGTCAGGGCTCTCTCTCACATGGACCGGTGCCTCATCTGTCCTCTGTGATCTGGAATATTCCACCATCATCCCTGTCTCCCAGGGTAACTCAGTTCAGGGTTCTCCAGGAGATAGTGTCCGTCAAGAGTTAAATTCCAGGCACAGAACTTGGATTTGCATGCACTTTGACTGAGGACCTGGGTAACTGGCATGCAAACGTTAGGAAAATTGGCCCCTAAGGCTGTGGGAGAGGAAGGGATGGAGCAGTTTGTGGAACAGGAACTTGCTTTCCCCCTGCAGGCTGCTGGCTTGGCTCCCACCTGCACAGGATGTCCTATTTACAGCCACCACCAGCGGCCTGGATCCCCCCAGATGTAGCCAGTGGGAACACTCCTGGGCTTCTCGACTGCCTCCAGTCACCCTGGGTCCAGCAGCTCAGAGCTGGATGATAAAGGCTGATAAAGGGCTCCAACCGCAACGCCGGGTGATCACACGGCGCCTTGGCCTTGTGCTGTCAGAGTCCTGCAGAACTCGCCTGCTTCTAGCTATTTTGGGTCCTGGAAAGACTGGGAGAGACACACTGTTTTGAGGAGAACCAAGAGGGAACCCAGAGCAGCTGAGAGGGGAGCTGGAGGCCCACAGGCAAACCCAGCTGCAGACAGCATTTTCCAGCAGATGGGAATGTTTCTAAAAATTGTAAATTAGCGCCCAATATGTCAGAATCATGGGCAATGTTCACATGAAGATATAGTTCCTGCCTCTCCCTCCTCACCCATTTGGGTGCCTGCCTGGCCCAGAAAACATTTGAATTGTGGCCCTGGGAGGACTTGGTCCCCTGGCCATTGCAGGGCAGGTCGTTCAGCGGAATGTCTCATTGTCCCCCGTGGGAACCCCGGCTGCCCTGAGGCTCAAGGCGGAGGTGTGAGGACCGTTTCAAAATCCTGTCATATCTCAGCTGAAAAGTTCTCCCTTCTGTTTAAACACCTCTCTCTTCAAATTAACTCAGTCTCAAAGTCTCTCTTTTTCTTCGTTAAAAAAAATGTTAAAAGCACATTTAAGGACATATTAATAAAGGAGGGGGCGCTCTAACCCCTCCCCGCCCCCACCAGCTCAGCTGCCTTTCATTTTGAATATTCCTTCCTGTGCCACCAGAGTTCAACCTGCCGCTGCTGAGTGGCTTCAAAGCACCAGGACAAATAATCGGTCTTGGCAACGTGGCTGCCTGGTCGGTGGCTGTCACTGTCCTGGGGTGCACGCATGGGCAGCAGCTGTTTTCCAAGGGGGTTTCAGCTTTGGTATCCACATCCTGGGTTCTCCGTCTTCTTTCTTCCACCGGTGAGCCTCAGCTTCTCCACCTGAGAAATGGGCGTGGCAGCCTACCTCACAGGTGGTTGTGTGGACCCTGGGTAGGCTGAACGGGGGGCAGAGTTAAGTGAGCCCGTCTGCAGGTGGTACCCTCAGCCCAGCATCCCTACCGCTCACTGTGCATGTTGTTTTGATGTTGCATTGCTCTCCTGCAATCTCGGTGCAGTCCTGCCCCCACCACCTTCCTCTCCTTTTCTTTCCTTCCTTCCCCTGCTCTCTCTCCTTCCTTCCTCAGGTGAGGTTCTTGGGAGCAAAGTAGCGCGACTGGGGCAGGCCTGGCTTCAAGGTCAAGCAGCCTTGTAGGCCAGGCTGAGTGTGAGGACAGATGGTTCTATGCTCGCCTCCTCGCAATGAAAGAGGAGGGTCATCTCACCGTGGGAGGCCCACCCTTCCCATCCCTTCTGATGGAATAATAAGGGGGACCCGACAGCCTGGGCTGTCCTTTCCAAAGGACGCCTCCAGGTGGAGAAATGCCAGGATTTACTCTAGAGAACGTGGGGTGCCACCAGAATGGAAGCCCTCCGGCCTCCTTGGCTGCCCAGCAAGCGGCTGGACCTCTGTGAGCCGCCCCGCCCCCAACAGGCTGTGGGACCCGTTTCCAGGGTGGCTATAGTGATGATGCTTATTAACTTGCAGGAGGTGCCAATCTATCCTTCAGCAGAGACAAAAATGAAACCTAGAGAGCCCACGTTTGAATGCCAGCTTAGAATCTCATCAGCTGAACTTGGTCTGGCTAGTCAGCCTTCTGGAGCCTCTTTGTAAAGTCAAGGTGATTGTGTCACCAACCTCAGGGTGTTGTCATGATGAGGGCATCAAGGGCATTGCTGCTCCCACCCCAGGGCCTTTGCGTGTGCTGTTTCCCCCCCTCCTGGCATCTCCCTCTCACATGGCTCACTCTCTCTTTGTTCAAATGTCAAACTCTTGGACCGCCTTTAGTAAAAGCGTATTGAATCCCTCCTTCCATCTCTAGCACTCCCAACCCCCACCCTTGCTGTATTTTTCTCCATAGCTTGGACCACCATCTGCCCACCAGGTGTTTAACATATTTCTTTACTTCCTGGGCTGTAAGCTTTGCCGAGGGCGAGGGTCTCAGTCTATTTTGTCCCCAGCACTTAGAGTAGTGTCCTGCACGCAGTAGATGCTCTGTACACATTTGTGGATGCAATCAGTACATTTAAGTAATGTTTGTCTCTTTCTCATCACTAGTAACGAGAACATCCTCTGATCTGGCATCTGAGTCACCGGGATGTTCAGATCCCGGGATGTTCTCCCAGAAGCGAAGCTGTGGCTCAGAGGTTTCTCTTCTCTGAAACAGGAGCAGTGAGGACTGTGGTCACTCAGAAAGCAGCCAGGAGGGGGCGCCAGGCGGCGTGAGACTAGAAGAAAAGGGAGCTAGTTTATCACACCCTGGTCAGAGAAGCCCGCCCCAGTCACTGTGAAGGATTGCCTGAGTGCTGGAAGCTTCTGGAAGGGTCCCTGCAGCCTTTCAGGGGTCTGTCCCAGGAGAGAGCAGACACGCGGGCAGCCAAGTCTCCCTGTCACAGTGCGCATTTCATCGATGGTTTCAGGACCTTCATGTCCGCCCTCTCTTCCTGTTTGTGGGAGGTGGGGGGGCGGCTGTGGGGGAGGTCTGCTCCACACCCTAGACTTCAGATCTCAATCTCTTTCTCCCTCTGAGTCGCCGAGATTTTGAGGTCGCCTGGGCTCTGACTCTCAGCGGGCGTCTGAAAATGCCCTGGTTATTGGCCGTGGCCGCCAGCTGGGATCCCTGGAGAGCTTCAGCCATCCTGAGCTGGACCCCACCGTGGAGGCTCTGGTCTAGATGCAGCTGCGACACTAGGGCTTTTTAAAAGTTCCCTAGGGAACTTTACTGCACGGCCAAACTTGCCCTGTGTTAAAGGATTCTGTGAATGGGATAATATTAACTCTCATTTATTCAGCAAGTGCCACAAACTGAGCTCACTCCAGAGGTCAGGCAGGTCATATAATTGAAGGAAGCAGACTGAGTGAGAGGCAGTAGGGGATGGTGGGGACAGTGGTGACCCAGGGACCCATGGCCCATCCTAAAGGGGCAGCCACAACTCGGTGCAGTTGATGGTCAACGTCCTAGGGAGCAAGCCGATGGGCGTGAGCCTCTGACGAGTCAAGAGAAACGGAATGAGCTAGTTTACAAACACCAGCAACTGATTCAGGTGAACAAAGGTGGGTGGGAGGTGGGTGGGGGAAGCAGTCGTGTCCGCTGGTTGGATGGAGCCTGTAGGCGGCCAGTTTGAGGTCTTGGCTTCATGTTTATAAGCTTTCTTCTTCATGGCAGAATCTGTGGGGGTTAGACATTATTGATCTTTTTAGAAATTTAGAGAAACAGATTCAGAGAGGTGAAATCGTTTACTTAAGTTTGCCGTACCCTGCTACCTCCATTAAAAAAATAAACCTAATTACCGCCCCCCACAACACAAAAAAAAATTTAAAAAGAAAAATATTCACTCGGCACTAAGTATCAGCTCTGTGCCAAGCACATTTCCCTGAATTATCTCATTTTACTGTCTCGGGAGTCCAAGAGGTGGCCTGTCCCTACAGAGAGGGAAACCGAGGCACAGAGAGGTTGAGTAAACTATTTCTCCGGTGAGGAAGTGAAGCTCAGATGCACTAATCGTTCTGCATCCCTTACAAATGGGAGGTGGGAGCTGGAATCCGAGCCAGGCTGGGCTTATTCAGAGCCTACGTTCTCTTTTCTGTCATCTGATTAAACAATGCTTCCCAACGTTTAATCTCTCCCCAAACGCTATCTTCCTCACAGACACCCGCTGAGCACGCTTGGAGGTGGGAGAGAGGGGGAAGAATTCAGCTTCCAGTTGGCGACTCCGATAGATGTCCTTGCAAAACCACATGGCTTTGAGGAGTTTAAACTTTAGTCCTGAAAGATAGATGTTTCGTTGTCGAAGTCAGATCTAGGAAGCCCCATGCTGTGAGCTGTGCTGCTTAGAAATATTGTTCCTTATTAGCTTGCTAGTGCCATTTGGTAAGGAATTTAAATCCCCCATCAAGTAAATGAATTGCTGTTAGTTTGAAAAGAATGGCCTTGGATTTCCACTTCTTTCTAAATAAAACCTCAGAAGGACAAAAGGGACAGGTGGAAGTTATAGGTTAATTTTTTTGTGCTTGCAGAATTCCAGGACGCAAGCAAATGAGGACAAACATGGTAATATGGATATTAACTGAAACACGCTGCAAGCGTGCCATTTCAAAACTCATTTTAAAAAATCACATGTATTAAAAAAATAAACTTTTCAACATTGCTGTGGCAAATGGAAACACTATTACTCACCAGAAACAGCAATACTTCTTGTCATTACCGTTAGTGACAGTCTGAGCATTTACTCTGTGGCAGGAACTGCCAGGATGCTGCCTGACAAACGGTGTGATGCGTTCATCCTCACAGATGTTCCTCTATGAGGCGGGGTCCATTATTCTCATTTTAAAGATGAAGAAACTGAGGTCAAATTCTTCTTGCAGTCTGTTCACAACAGGGGCCTCCAACGAAGATATGAAACTTACTTGGATTCATCTTCTTAATGCACCTGAATCGCCATGTTCCCCTCTCCTCTTCCCTCATTTCCCCTCGCTCCTATTCTTCCTGAAAAGTTGAGAAACTCGGTCCAGCATCACCACTCCCCTCCCAGGCCGAGAAGGATGAATGCCCTTCCCCTCTCCAGCACTGCGGCTCTGAAGCACCCACCGTAAGCACCCTCTCCACCACCAGACAGCACGTGGAGGGCAGAGACAGAGTCCCCCACGCAGCACACAGTAGGTGCTCAGGGAACACTTGCTGAATAGGTGAATGAGTGAATGAATGAAGCAGACGCAGGAAGCAAATTCAAGGTCCAGCTCAGCTGAGTCTCCCGGGCCACAGGCGCCAGCATGAAGAAGGCGGGCCCTGTCTTTGGCTTTGGTAGTGACACGTCCATCTGAAGGTGCTGCTGGTCTGAGCCTCTTTTTTCTCGTCTACGAGATGGGGTGACAGTAGAAAGGGGGCAACACCGCACCTCCCTTGGGGGCTGTCGTAAGGATTCAATGAGTTCCTATTTTAGGTGAGAACAGTGCCTGGCACAGAGCAAGTTCGCGATGATGTTAACAACAGCAACAGTATTACTTATCATCATGATGTGTGTTTCCCACTTCTCTGTATAACCATTTAAGCCATACTGGTTTTCTATTTACCGTAGTGTTGTGAAGTTTTATTTAAAAATAAATGTATTTGATTTTTTAAAAGTGAGCTGAAAATAAGTAAGTATCTGAGCAGTGGTACCCAGATACACTCCACATCCTGAGGTAGTACAGAAGGATGCGGTAACAGGACCAACAGGGAGGAGGTGACTTGACTGGGGGCAGCTTCTACAGTCCCCACGCTGGTCACTCGGAGACAGGCACACGGTGGCCTGGGACGCAGGCACTGGTGTAGAGAGGCCGAGGCTTTTTGAAGAAGCCCGAAGGTGCTCTGCCAAAGACCCCAGATGCATTGCCACCTCGGGCTTCCCCATCTTGTCTGTTCTGAATGTGAGGCCTCCACCCCACACCCGGGCTGCTATTTTTAGCACAGGCACCCTGCACAGCTTCATACACTCTGACCAAATTTAGAAATCTCAAGAGGTCTTTGTACTTCCACGCCCTCAATAGGAGCAATGAATGAAAAAGCCCCTGGTCGCCAGTCCAGCTAGAACCCACCCTAACGTTTGCTGGGCTCTATCTCCTGACTGGTAAACCTGAGATTTATCTCATAGTGAGAAAAAGCAAGTTGCAGAGTCACGTGTGTGGCCTGGGTCTACTTAGGCAAAAACAAAACAAGCCCCCGCGTGCAGGTGTGTCTGGACTGCATCGCCAGGAGGGGAGGGGGCACAGGCGGCCAGTGATGGGGACTGGGGGTAGCTTAGGTTAGGGGGTGGGGTCAGAGGCGGAGATATGAGTAACCCTGTCCTCAAGCAAAAGCTTTGTATTTACTGTAAAACAAGTACATATTCAGAAATTTGAAAACCTTGAGCCCCCAAAAGTTTAAGTATATCCCAATGTTGAAAAGTATATCCCAAGATTCAAACCGAATGCTCATTTAGGATTTTACAGTTAGACGAGGGCTTTTGAGGCTTTGGTGGACCCTCACTGTTTCTGACAACTAGACATCCGCTCTCCCTTCTCTAATGCCTCTCAGATGTCCCAGGGTCACAATTGCTCCTCACTCTGGTCCACTGGGTGCTGATTTGAACCCCAGCTCCAGGGGAGGGGCGTGGCCAAAGCTGGCCAATCAGAGCACTGCCAGTGCTTCCTCTGGTGCACTGGGTACTGACAACACCCAGTTCCAGGGAGGGGCGTGGCCAGGGTTGGCCAATCTGAGCGTTGCCATCCATCACTTCCTCCTCTGGTTCCCTGGGCACTGACTCCACTCCTAGTACTAGGGAGGTGCGTGGTCAGGGCTGGCCAATCAGAGCATCGCACGGCCCTGATTCTTCAGGGCTGGGTCTCACAGCTAACAGGGAGGTTACTGCAGACGTTGTCAGAATCGGAGAATCCAAGACCCTCTGCTGAAGAGCTACTGTGGAACTTTGTGGAACTGTGGAACTCTGTCACACAAACCAACTCATTCTCGTTGTCTGAGGCTCGTCTGAGTCGTGACTGGGTCTCTGCAAGCAAAGGAGGCATTCCCCCTAGGAACCCACACAAGCTGATGGCTGAATTATCAGGAATTTTGAGTATTGATTGTCAAACAAACATGGTCAATATTAAAATTAAGTATATAAACTTACAATTAAATAAGTTAAATTAAAAACAAAAGTACTCAATACTCAGCACTCACCACTAATCATTTCACTACACTTCACTGCACCTTTATCCATGCCTGTGGGGAAATATATCTCGATCCTCTCCGTAGAGTGGAAGAGCTCGAGTGTGCCCGAGTCTCTCCGCTCCGCACACAGTGAGTCACGCTGGTAGCTTGAAACCCGGCATGGTTGGCAGTGTTCACACCGTGGAAACTGGCAAACGCTGCAAATGAGTTTCCCCCGCCCAAAACTGTTGTTAAACAGTTACCAGCATGATGCTGAAGGGAGGCCTGATAGCACGTGCAGGGCCCGCCTGCTCTCCAGGAACCCCAAGCAACAGGAAGGAGAGACTGCAAGCATCCTCAGGGCAAGAACCACGCTTGATCTCTCTTGGCTTCCCCAGCATCTAGCAAGGGCATTCAGTTTACAGGTGCTGATTGACTAGAGCAAATCGGGGTCCAAGATGTCAAAGGTTTTGCCTGTCGCCTAGTGGTGGGGTAGGTCCTGAGCTCAGCTTTCATTTCACTCCAGACCCTGAGCCCCACCTTGGAACCAGCTCCTCTTGTACCATGATCTCTGACACCCACCCCTGGTGGCCTGAAAGGCCCTGCTGGCAGCCGGGCCCAAGGCTCTGCAGCCAGCCACGAAGGAGATGCCCCCTCCTCAGCAGCCTCGGGCTGTGCGCACTCATTTCTTAGCAGCTTGCAACTTTGCAAGGTGATTTTAGCAAGTGATGGGAACGGCATTTAATAACACAAGGTCCCAAGTTGAGGCCGATAAGTCTTTCCAAAATATATGAAGCAAAAACTGAGAGGATAAAATAGAGAAATCCGCAACCATAGCGAAGACCTCAACACTCGTCTCTGAGTGATTGAAAGAACAAATAGACAGAAATCAGTCAGAATGTAAAAGCTCTGGATGGCGCTGTCAGCGATGTGACCCGACTGACATTTTACAGCAGATCTGTAAATTCATCCCCTGCAAAATGTATTTTTGTCCAACCAGATGTACAAATGTGTACATATTTCATACAAATCGGCAAGGGAATTCGTCAAGTGAGACGGAGAGGCAGAGGATCTCGGAGAATCAGAACAATTTCAGGAAAGAAGAACAATGCTGGGGGACTCGCATTTTCTAATTTCGGTGCTTACTATAAAGCTACAGTAATCAAGGCAGCGTGGTACTGATGAAAGGCTGGATCAGTGGGACAGAACAGAATCCAGAAATAGATCCCCACACGTGTGGCCAATTTACTTTCAACACAGCTGCAAAGGGAATTCGATGGACAAAGGATAGTTTCTTCAACAAATGGTGCTGGAGCAATTGGCCATCCATATGTGAAAAAAGAAGCCTTGATCCACACCTCATATCGCAAACAAAACTTGACTCAAAATGGATCACCGACTTACGTGCGAAACGTAAAATTACAAAACTTCTAGAAGTAAACCTAGGAAAAAACCCTTTGTGACCTTGGGTTATGCAAAGATGTCTTAGGCAAGACACCAAGAGAATGATTCATCAAGAAAGAAAGGATAAACTAGCATCAAAATTTTTAAAAAATCTGCTCTTTGAAAAATGCTATTAAGAGACTGAAAAGAGAAGACAGAGTGAGAGAAATTACTTGCAAAACATATGTCTGGTAAAGAACTTGGGTCCAGAATCTATAAATAACTCTCAAACAATCCAATTTTTAAAAAATGATTAAAAGACTTGACCAGATAGTTCATCAAAGAACATGTGCAGATGGTAAGTAAGCCCACGGAAAGATTTTCAAACTGGCTAGTGTTTAGTGAAATGCAGACTAAAACCACGATGAGATATCACTACAGATCTACTAGCACAGCTGAAAACAAAACAAACCAAACCCTGACAATACCAAAGACTGGTGAGGACGTGGGCAATGCGCGTGCTCACGTCTGGCGGGTGGGAATACAGGTGTGTCCACTTGGGGAACCGGTTCGGCAGTTTCTTATCAAGTTCAACAAACCTCTATCTTATGACCCAGAGATCTCACCTCAAGTGAAATGGAAATAAATAAATATTGTACACAATGTTTATAAGCAGCTTTACGCATAATATGCCCAACGCGGGAACAACTTGAATGTCCTTGACCCGGTGAACGGATAGGCAAATTGTGGGATATAATTATGGAATATAATTATGGAATATTACTCCACGATAAAAAGAAGTGAACAAATGATCCAGGAAACAGCAGGGCTAGATCTCAAAGTCCTTACTTTGAATAAAAGACGCCAGATTCAAATATATAATGTATTTGATTGGAAACATACGATTCCATCTATATGACATTCTGGAAATTACGACTATAGGGACATAAACCAATGGTTATTTGGGGACAGGAGCAGGGTAGCAACTGGATACAAAGGAGCCCAGAGGGACTTGGGGTGGTAGTTACATGACCATTCGTTTATCAAAACTCATAGAATTGTATGCTTAAAAGGGGGAATTTTACTGTATGTAAGGTAGTCCTTTTAATACCAAATTAAAAATATGTAAGAAAAAGATATATTGTTGGAAATTCGCACCAAGAAGAATTCTAAACCCCGTTTCACTTAGATGAAAAGTTGTGATTAGTGCCCTCATTTCCATTTGGCCAACATTTGAAGGCCCCACATTCCCATGGCTAATTTCTGATTCTTCATGAAATTTTTTAAAAACAAAATTTTAGAAAAGTGAGCAAGTATCTATCTGTTCACATCCATCCATCCATCCGTCTGTCCGTCCGTCCGTCCGTCTGTCCCCATCCATCCATGCTGATGTTATCCTACCTGTTGCAGTAAATGGTAAGAACAATTTTAAAGAAGATCCATCTGTTTTTATTCTGAAATGGGTCTGTGTTATTCAAAGTGGACTATTCTCCTAAAACAGGACAAAACCAGTTTGCAAAGTCAGACAATTGCATTTCCAAATGGTTCGTGCTCTACGTGACACATTTACCATCATCCAGGGTAGGAACTCCTGTACAGTCGGCAGATCCGGAATCTTCCCGCTGTCTCCCTCCCCTTCCCGTGGGTTACGCTCTGCCACCGCCAAAGAACTGTCCCAGTTCACCAGAGTGTGGGCTCTCAGTGCCAAACCATGGAGGAGGCCCAGCAAATTCCAGAACACAGGTCACATGTTGCTTCCAGAGGCTCTGTCTTCTTCCATTCCCTCTGGGACAAAAAACCCAGAGAGATGCAGAGTTGCTCTTTGGGGTTGAACCACCCAGAATGAAATGCTTAGGTCCTGCCCACTGAGAGCATCTTCAATTTTTCTAACACTGGAGAAAACAGGGAAGAAACCCAGCCTGGAGGGCAGGTGACCCCGAGCTGACTTTGCAACAACACCACCCGTGGAAAAAGCAGATTCTCTGGTGCCACCTGGAGATGCTAATTCCGTGGGCCGGGGTGTCTGGTCCAGGAGTGTATGATTTTCACAAGCCCCTAGACAATCCCAACGCCCAGAGAGATTTCTGAACCACCTCAGCCAAAGGCCTTGAAGGAGCTGGGATTCCGCCTGCGCCCCCAGGACAGGATGAGATGATGGTCAGCTGTGTTGTGTGGTGGGGGCGGGAGAGAGGAGCCACGCTGGCCGAGGCCAGTGGGCAACCAGGTGACCAGTGCAGCGACAAGTACACACTCAGGTGAAGGGTGGTATTGCTCCAAGCAGGACCCAGGCACTCTGCACAGGCTGCCACTGGAGCAGAAGAACCCCAGAGAACTGGGGTGTCGCCTGCAGACGCACATGGCAGTGCCACGCTCTGGCTCCGGTCCAGGCTGGGCCCTCCGCTGTCCTCGCTGCCTTCCAGCAGCTCCAGCCACTCTGTCCATCCCTGAAGACATCCCACCCCATTTCCCCACCTCCACACAGGCGCCAGGCTGCACCCTGCAGCTCGTGAACAGTCCTGCTCTCTCAGGTGCTTAAAACATCACTTCCGTTTCGCTGTGGGGCTTCCGAGGGAATTCAGGAATCAGCCATAATGCGGGTTCCTGCACATGCTAGTGAGTACCAGCAGCTTTAGGACTGTGCTCTAAAATCCAGGCGCACAAAGTCGAGGAAGAGTGAAGTCAGCAACTGTGGTTACTTCTGGGGAGGACCGTCATGCCCACGCCGGGTGACACTGTGTTCTCCAGGGCTCATCCCAGTGAAGAATATTCTAGGGACCTCACTGCTAAGTTGGGCACATCCGTTAATAAAACTCAACTTCCTCCATCTCCTCTGAAAGACTCTTAACCTTCAAATATTAGCTTTTTTAATTTAAGGAGTTGGCATCAGGACTGCAGGCTTGCTAACGATCAGGACAGAAAAGGCGTATTTGTTCCTTTATTCCATTTAACAATGATTTTTGAATGCCTGGGGCAACTGTATAGAAATCTTTCTGTTCCAGTAGCATACCTGGGCGTGACTTTGTAGCGAAACTTTTATTTTCTGCTGAAGACAAATTATTTAACTGACAAAACATTTTTATCTCATAGAAAAATCCTGGAATCCCTCGGAACACCGCTGTGTCAGTGGCCACCGATGGTCCCAGTGCCGCAAGCACAGTCTTCTCGTTTTCAGGGGTGAAGTGGTTCTGAAGCTTTGAAATATGAGATGGGCTTCTCTCCACAAACAGAGAAGTTTAAAGTTTCCAAATGGCCGGTAAGTGAAAGGGTTACCTGGGAAAAGGTCAGACACTGCTGTTCCGATCAATTCAGCGGCCGATGCTGATCGATTTAAAGCGACGTGTCGTCTGGCGTGCCGTTTCCTGTTATTACTTTTCTGATGCTGACAGTTCAGGTCTCGGGACATAATTAGAATAATTATCAGGAGTCTTTTAATTGGCGACCTTTGGACTTGTCTGCAAACTCCACCAACAGGAAATGACACCACGAGCCGTGCCGGCTCCTCCTGCTGCTTCTGTGAGGAGTACTTCACCGGGAGGGCTATTTGCCGGCTTCCTATATGGTCCCTCGTGGCTGGCTCCCGGCCTCTGTGGCTCAGTTTAAGAGTTTTTTTTTTTCCCTTTACCACATTTTTTTTTGTCTCCACAAGCACATGAGCAAGCCATATAATGCTTATCTGCAGCTACTCAGAAAAACAAGCATCTGTGTCTTCTGACATCCTAAACTGTGCATTCTGTACAAGATGATGATTTACAGAAGCAAGGCTGACACTCACAGCCACATCTTGGAGATGGTGCAAAAGCTGTGTAAGTATCACCATAAACGAGGCTGCCACTTAAAATCTGTGTTTAATCTGATACGCTCCATTAAAAATAAACAAACCACAATGTGAGGATGGGGAGATGTAGAAACAGTTGGGGAGTTAAGCCAAAGGTCCTAAGGTTTTGGACTGAACACGTTTAGGTATAAATAGCACTGCCATCAGTGACTGATGGTCATAAGGGAGACATTCAAGGGGCGATTCAGTAAGATTATCAATTAGCCAAAAACATAACGTTTATACTGGAAATAACACCTAGAAAATAAGAAGTTCTGGCCATTTTCAAAAGGTTGTCGAACTTTATAACATAAACGGCTTAAGTTCCATCAGGACAGGACCCCCCCCCCCCGCCCTTGCTGAATCCACCCCCTTCAGTGACTGATCTCCAACAACAGAGACATGTGTCAAGCCTCAGGTTTGTTTAAAAAGCATCCTTTATATAGTAAAACTGTTGTCAAACAACTGTAATTTAAACACCCTTGTCCCAAAACAGAGATGTTAAATTATGCAAGAGGTGTGCATGCCAGAAGGAGCTCTTGCTGGATCTCAGAACTATTTTAAGCCAAAGTGTGTCAAAGATGGCTCGCTCTCCAAGCCCTCTGACCCCAAGCCCACAGTGTCTTCTCTCCCAGGTTCTTGGAAAGGCCCCTTTCACACTTAGCAGCCTTAAGTGCTAGAAATCCTCCTGTTACTATGAAAGATAAACAGTTTTTTATTCATCTTTCTGTGTGGTTCAGAAGTGATCAAACAGATTGCCAAGACTTTGTTGTAACTTGCGTTTTTTAACTGTCTCCAAGGTCTGGAGGAGTCTGTCCCCATGAAAGAAACCACTGCCCTCTTCTGGGGACGACTGTCATTGCTCCTGTCACAGCTGGCAGAGGCACTAACAAGAATTTCTCCTTTTATCCAGGTGTTGGAATTTGGGCACATACATGAATCAAAGCTGAGCATCTGAACCTGATTTTATCTAGTATCTCATCCAGGTGTCACACATGCAAAACACTGCAAATGACCTGTAAGAAATTGTTTCTAAGGAGTTTTGGTGGTGTTTAGATACCAACAGGGTTTACGTTTTGAAACATGTTTCTTACATTATCTGCTCTTTTTAAATTAAACAAATTTAAATTTTGGTAAGATATATGATATGAAATTTAGCATCTTAACCATTTTTACGTGCACAGTTCAGCAGTGTTAAGTCCATTCATTTTGCAACCTATCTCTAGAACCCTTTCTGTCTTCACAAACTGAAACTCTGTCCTCACTAGACAGTAACTCCCCACTCCCCCTTCCTCCCAGCCCCTGGCAATCACCCTTCTACTTTCTGTCTCTACGACTCTGACTACTCTAGGAACCTCATATAAGTGGAATCATACAGTATTTGTCCTTTTGTGTCTGGCATATTTCACTCAGCATAATATCCACAAGGTTCATCCATGTTGTAACATGCGGCAGCATTTCCTTTTCGAGGCTGAATACTATTCCATTGTACAGATAAACATGGTTTGTTTATCCATTCATCCATTCATGAACATTTGAGTTACTTCAACCTTTTGGCTATTGTGAATAACGCTTCGATGAACATGGGTGTACACATATCCCTTCAAGATCCACCTTTCAATTCTTTTGGATATATCCCCAAATTGCCAGATCACACAGTAATTTTCTGTTTAATTTTCTGAAGAACCGCCATACTGTTTCCACAGCGCCCACACCATTTTACACGCCCACCAACAACGCACAAGGGCTCCAGCTTGTCCCCGTCGTCACCAGGCAGAGAGGATACTTTTTAGAACCATCATTCACATAAAACAAAGACAGCAATTTTAAAGCATTTCATTTTATTGAGTTTTGCAAAACATCTCTAAACAACAGTCAAAGAATAAGAAACTATTACAAAACAGGCCCCATTACGGCACACAACAGACCACGGGATTTAAGTCTTATTGTGCCATTTCAATTAATTTGCTGTCATAAAAAGAATCTACTGCCTTTCCTGCTGAGAAATTACTTGCGTGTGTTCACCCTATACGGGCTTCCTAAACTTGGGCTATTTTTAACAGCAGATCCGCCTTTAAGACTTTGAATTCAGTTAGCTAGATGGCGAAAGTCCTTTCACAATGTACGCCTGTATCAAATTGTGTATCAAATCATCACAACCATGTGATTTGTCGACTATATATATCTCCATAAAGCTGAAAAAGGAAGAATCTGAATTTAGGACCTACTGATGGTATTAAAAGATGGGTGGAAAAGTTCACAGCAAAAGCAGCTGCTGAGATTAGAAAAGAAGGAAAATATGACTCAGGACAAAGACAGGTGGCCGTTCATTTTAAGTCCTGAAGAGGCCGTTTCATGTGCTGCTTGAATGTGGGGAAATCTTTGCAATTGGCAAGAGAAAAATACTCACTCATTACAGGGGCTTCTAAAAAAGTACAAATCCTTTACAATTACATGTTTTCATTATCAGATTTTTAGGTTTCTTCTCACTTTGCCAATTATTTAAAAAATATAAACAAAGGCGTTTCAGCAAAGCAGAAGGGTGAGGAACTGATACACTAATACACAAGAATGGAATGCAATGGGGGGGGGGTTCATACCTGCTGAAGAACATAATCAAAAACATAATCCAAAATCCAAAAGTGACCTTTGCTCATCTACCAAAGTAGAAAAAAAAAAACCTCAGTTTTCTTGTGTAATTCAAGTTTTTCATTTTCTACTCAGTTTGAAAAAAAAATAACATTAGAATCTTTTGTGCCGAATTTGGAACTAATTAAAAGTATTATGGTAGCTGTACATTTCATGGAAAATTCATTTGTATAAAAAAAGGACATAAAATTAGCCTTCTGTGTTTACAACTCATAGGATTAGAGATACGATGGGTGTGTCCAATTCAACACAGTCTCCCAGCTTTGTCTGCTGAAGTACTGAACAGTCTCTACGATGGAAACAACCAATTGTCCCCAAATCACTGCTCACTGCCTGTGGGCCAGCTTGCCGGTATCAAGTGAATAAAGTCATCGGTTTGAGGTTTTATCTTTCAACTTGGGATTTGGGCTCTTTATCAAATACCTGCAATGTTTTCAAAACATCCAGTTGAAAACAGGCAAACAATTCTAGACACTACTGCAAGCTCTGGAAAAACCTCGACTATCCACTGTCAAGAATCTGACTGTTTCAAAGGCGGTGCTGAAATTAACCCCCTGCAATGTGCTTTAGGAATTACGTGCTGCGAGGACGCGCCCTGAGCCCCGTCACTTGTCCATCAGGTCGAGGATCATCTCACAGGTCATGCCTTCACCCAGGTCCTCGCTTTCCGCCAAGGCCGCTCCGAAGTCCATGGGAAGCGCCCCTCCTGGGCACTGCTCTCCGCTTATCAGGGAGGCCTCCTCAGCTGCGGCTTCTTGGGGGAAAAAGGCACAGGGTTGGCAAGGTTAAAATAAACCCAAGAAATAAGAATTGATAAGCGGTGCAACTGCATTTTGGAAACAATCACTGCATTTTTAACACCACAGCAAGCGTTTTAGGAAACAATCCTCCCATTTATAGGACGGTACACACATTCTGATCTCCACTCTGTGCTTTAAGGCAGGGTCTCCCGACCTCGCTCTGCAGACATTTAGGGCTGGATCCTTCTCTGCCATGGAGGCCAGCCTGAGCACTGGAGGGTGGTTAGCCGCTCCCCGGCCTTGACCCATGGGATGCCAGAAGCACGCTCCTCCCCTGTTGTGACAACCAGAAATGTCTCCAGACCTTGCTACCTGTCCCCTGGGGGGTAAAAGTCACTCCTGGTTGAGAACCGCTGCTGTAAGTTGAACACAGATCCCGTGGACCGAGTGGCTGAGCTGCTCCCATGAGGCCTGTCTCGGTGCCCATGGAATGACACTGATGAAACGAAAAAGGCCAGCTGCTCTCAGGGCATCTGTCCCTTTGGCCAATCAGCATATCCTGAGTCACCTCTGGGTCAAGCATCATGCTAGGTCCACACTGTGAGCCACACTCAGACTGGCAACCATCCCCACCCGCTCACCCGCAGGTTCTAGATAATCAGCTTGACTTTGAGAGCCTAAAAACAGAGGCTCACTGTAAACCTATCTGTCTTCAACCCTCTACCCAGTTTCTAAATTCCTTCCCTAGAAAACCCATGGAATGTCACCACCGGGCCATGGGGAAAGCGAGACGGAGGACCCCACAGGGAAGGCAGCTTCTACCTCGTGTGAGTTCAATCTTGTTGCAAGATACTTTTTCCAGTTTTTGTTTTTTGGAGGGGAGGTAATTAGGTTTATTTATTTATTTAATGGTGGCACTGGGGATTGAACCCAGGACGTCGTGCATGCTAAGCACACACTCTACCACTGAGCTACACCCTTCCTCCTATAAGATACTTTTGCTTGAGATTCCTTGAAGCATCTTGGGGGTGGGGGGAAGAGCAGTAAGACCCGGTATATGCAGGAAGATGGACACGAGGCCCCAGAATCGGTGCACCTGACAGTCACTTGCAGAACCTCCTAAGGACCCGGTAGGGGACATGCTGCCCCACTAATGCTGCAAAAGGAGAAGTGAGACAATTCTCTGGATGACACAGATTAAAAAAAAAACAAACCCTGAAATGCACATTAAGTTTTGGCTAATTTAAATCAGCTTACTTGTCTCAATTCACACTTTGAATACACAACTGACTGTCTTCAATACGCAAAGCATCTTAACATAACTGGTTTTCTCATCCCCAAAGTTTAAACCTGCAAGAGTTTTCCCATGTCTGCATCTGGCACATGGAAGCCGATGCCAGCGGCATCTCCGGGGCCCTTCCCTGACGGTCCTGTTTCAAAGACTAGTGTTAAGTCACGGGGGGACAACGCTCAGCCCGACCCACTGTGCATCATTAAAACAAATTTTTTTTTTCATTTCTTTCAACATCAGCGTCCAGGAGGCATGTTGGGGAGAGGTCAGCTCAGGCTCACGAGGATGAGGGCCGCCCTCCGACAGCTGAGGCCACTGCTTGGGCTGGAGACCCTTGTGCTTCAACTCTGCTCCTCAGCAGAGACGTCACCAACCGGGGGGACGGTTTCAGGGGTCTCTATGCCCCCTCCCCTTCGGCTTCTAGTGTAGGCTACCCTCATCCAGGTAGAATTGTGCCATTTGAGGGGCCTTATTTAATAGATAATTAAAAGAAGATACTGTGTTTGGGTGTCAGGAGGACGCCCTCAGGCACCCGACTAGCTGGGAAGCCGCACGTTTATACGGGCGTCTCGGGGTCCCACCCACGTGGGGAGAGGAGTCCTGGGAACCTGGCCTCGGGAGCTCTTTACTATGGCTGAAGGATTTGGGTCCACTTCACCTGCTTGTCTTTGCCAGCAAAGGGCTGTGCTCATTATTCGCTGGCTTATTTAACATGTGGTGGATGGGCTGACACTAAAGCAGGCCTGGTGGGAGGCGCCGGGGACAGACCTGCCGGCCAGGCCCGCCTCCGAGGAGAGCCCGGCACAGGTGGGCAGGGTGACTCCCTGCAGGATCGGAGTAACGCAAGGCCCAGCACAGGGTGAGGGGCTGCGAGGTGCATGTGAAGGGGGCCGACCCTGTCAGGAATCCGAGCTGAGATATCAGGGAGGCCCAGGTGAGATTCTGGGGACCCGGGGCACAGTCACCCAGGAGAGGCGTTCCAGGCAGAGGAAAGGGTGAGCCTGGCCTGGTGGGGATGGGGGGACCAGCGTGGCTGGGTGTCGGGTGGGCAGGCTGTGCCTGGGTCCTGGGCTTTGGGCAGCAGGTGGCCAAGGAACGGGCTGCAGGTGGTGTGGGTAGTGAGGATGGAGGGGCCTGATGTGTGTGTGCAAAAGGCCCTTTGTTGGTTCAGGAGTGGCGTCCCAGAGCAGGTGGAGACAGGAGGACTCGGCATGAGCAGGGGCGGAAGTGTCGGGCGGCTTCAGATGTGAGCGAGAGGGAGTCTGCCAGTTCACGGGCCCAGACATCGGTGTGGGTCAGGGTTGCAGGAGAGAACTGGCTAAGGGTGGGAGGGATGGCGCAGTGAGGGGGTGGGGGGTGACAAGACTTCAGCTTTGGATGGACTGAGCTGGAGACAACCGCAGGGAGATGCTCTAAATGTTCAGGCAGCTGACTACTTGCTCCCCATCTGCAGAGGTTCTGGGGGCTGCAGTCCCAGATCAGCAGGGACCTGGGCTGGAGGAATGAAGCCACATGAGAGGGCGGGGCCTGGGCGTGGCTGCAGGTCTGAGTGTGGGCGCAGGTGTGGACGAGGGGCAGGCGCAGGCGTGGAGGCGTGGCTGTGGGTACAGGTGTGCACTCGGGCGCAGGTGTGGACGGGGAGGCCGGCCCTCTGTGGACAGCAGGCCCACTGCAGGGGAGGAGACGGGGCGGGAGGAGCTGAGGTCAGAAGAGGAGGAGGAAGAAGGGCGGCTCGAGAGGCGGGAGAGACGCCAGGAGGACGTGTGTCGGGCAAGGCGGGCTGGGAGGTGGAGAGGACAGCGGGCCAGCGGAGCGAGGACTGTGGGGGCAGGGAAGGCCGGTCCGCCAGAGGGAGCGCGGCTCAGCCGATGCCCTGACTGAGGGCCTCTGCCTCCAGAACTGTGAGAAGACAAACCCCTAAACCTCCCAGTTTGTGGTCAGTTGTTGCTGCCGCCCCAGGAAATGGACACAGTCCCCAGCAGCTCCACTAGGCCCGGGGACGGTCCACCAGCGCCACCCCGGAGAGCGGGGCCGTGTGCAGTGCCGCCGCCGTGCCCACGCGTCCCACCAGGACCCCGTGTGACGGGGAATGCGGACCTGCCAGGCTCCTGTGCTCCCCTCCTCACCACGTCCTCACGGCCGTCACTCCCACCCCACCACCCTGCCCCACCACTCTGCCCCGTGGGGCAGAAGCAGGGCAGCCGGGGGACCAGGCGCCCTCTGGGGTCAGGCACTCAGGGTCTCTGGGGGCGTCCCCTGCCCAGCGACGCTCCGCACCCAGGAGAACGCACAGGGAGACACCCACTGTCACATTAAAACCCAGCTCATTTAAAATGAGGTACCGTCTTCCTTGGCTGCTGCTTTGGGGACGGCCGGCTTTCTCTTCTTTGTTCTTCTTCTCTTTTTGGAGGTGGACGGCTTTTCTTGCCCTGAGCCACACTTCTCCGCGTGTCTCTGCAAGTTACTCTGTCGGAGAAATGACACGGAGCACATGAGGACCAGCGTTTAAAACCCACGGTTAGAGAGATGGGGCTCTGGGGAACAGGGAGTGACACTGTACCTTGTAAAATCCTGTACAAAACAGATGACTTTTAAAGGTGACCCTTTCTGTTGTGTTTAGGTCTAGCCAAAAGCTAGCTTATTTTTAAATATATTTTTACTATTGTGGATGTCAATGAAGAAAAGTTCATTTTTCAGACTGCTTCTACTCTCCAAAGTGAGGCTTGATATTTACACCAAAAATTCAATATGTCATCAGTTTTATGAAAATCAACAACGTACCACAGAAACTGTACTGCTCTGCCAGCTTCTCTCCTGACCTACTGTGCACAGAGGTATTAAAACTGCAATGTTACACCAGGAATTGACACAACACTGTAAACTGACTATACATCAATGAAAAAAGTGAACAGCATTTAGAATTAAAAAGGCAGCTCAGAGATTTCCTGGTCAAGCCTGTTAATGATATAACCTCACATATGGACCCTCAGGGTGATTTAAAGTAGGACAGAACACTTACACTGTTTGAAAAAGTTCACATGCCATAGAAAGATACCAGTGGCATGTCATTAAATTTGCCGATTATATAAAACGTGCCCCCTGCTTCCCCTTTTGACTTCAGGACTGCTTGGTGTGTGGGTGGAGGAGGAAGGATTCACAGAGAAAGGCAGGGGGAACATTACTCAAACTTCTTCCATTTTAAGCCTATCCACAGGGGTTGCAAACTACAGCCTGCGGGACAGGTCTGGCTGGCCAGCTGTCCTTGTAAAGCACGTTTCGTGCGACACAGGCATGTCCACCAAGATGCTTTGGTGCGACAATCACAGACTTCAGACTGGGGCAGAAACTGGTCAGTGAAGCTGGAAATAATTACTATCTGGTCCTTTCCAGAAAAAAGTGTGCCAACCTCTGGTTCATGTCGTGATTATGTAGAAACCAAGCCTTTGGGAGTCAGGGATTCCCTTGTGAATATGACAAAAAGCAGTGGTGCCTGTGTATCGCCAAGCACAGTCTCCCTACAGCTTCAGGAAATTCATGGCTGAGAACTCCTGTTACCAGTTTTGGATGAATGAACAAAACCAACAAAACCACATCCAGCCTTTAAAAACGAAGTGGGGTAAGGTTTTAAGTAAACATATGGACATTCAGGGCCCAGAGGGCAGAGTAATAATGTAGCAAACCTCTGGGTCGGGGAAGTGTTTCTCAAGAGAGGAGGTGCACTCAGAGCAGGGGTCCCTCCTGGGGAGGAAGCGGGTGGCCCTGCGGCATCCTGGTATAGAGATGCACTGGGACTACTGTGTGGACAGAATGGAGGTTTGTGAATAATTTACCCTGAAAAAATTAAATTGAATTTGAGTGCCCGGATCTGCTTTCATTTATTTGTTTATTTTTAAACACTTTTTTTTTTTAAGAGCAAGTTTTAGGTTCACAGCGAAACTGAGAGGGAGATAGAGGCGCCCTAAAAATCCTCTGTTCTCTGTTTATTCATTCACCCCCCCAATCCCAGCCCCTGGCAACCACTGGTCTTTCTACTGTCTCCATAGTTTTGTCTTTTCCAGAATGTTATCTAGTTGGAATCATACAGTACATTGCCTTTCCAGACTGGCTTCTTTCCCTAACACACATTTAAAGTTCCTCCAGTCTTTTTGTGGCTTGACAGCTCATTCCTTTTTAGCACTGAATAATATTCCACTGGCTGGAGGCACCACGGTTTGTTTATCTATTCACCTTCTCAAGGAAAGTCTTGGTTGCTTCCAAGTTTGGGAAATTATGAGTAAAGCTGCTATGAGCACCTGTGAGCAGGATTTTGTGTGGATGTAAGCTTTCAGCTTTTCTGGGTGAATACCAAAGAGCAGAGTACTGGATTGTATGGTGCGAGCATGTTTAGTTTTGTAAGAAATTTCCAGTCTTCTAAAGCATCTGCACCATCTTGCACTCCCACCAGCACTGAGTGAGAGTTCCCAGTGCCTCACATCCTCACCAGCACGTGGTGGTGTCAGTGTTCTGGATTCTGGCCATTCCAGGAGGTGCTGGGGTATCTCGGTGTGTTTCTTTGCATTTCCCTGATGCCACGTGATGTGGAACAAGTTTCGTATGCTTGTCTGCCATCGGCAGACCTTCTCTGGTGAGGTGTCAAAGTCTCTGGCCCAGTTTTCAGCTGGGTTGTTAGCTTATCACTGAGTCTTGAGTTCTTTACGTTTTGGAGAAGTCTCTTATCAGATGTGACTCTTGCATGTATTTTCTCCTAGTTTGCAGCTTGTCTTCTCATTCTTTTGACACCGTCTCTCGCAGAACAATAGTGTTTAATTTTACTGAAGCTCAGCTTACCAGTTACTTCCTTCATGGATCACGTCTTTGGTGTTTCATTCAAAGTCATCGCCACACCCCAGGTCGTCTAGATTTATTCCTATGTTATCTCCTAGGACTTTGAGTTTTGTGTTTCACATTTAGGTCTGGGACCGATTTTGAGTTAATTTTTGTGACTGCTGTAAGGTCTCCATCTAGGTTCTGTTTCTTCTCCCTCTGGCACGTGGGTGTCCAGTTGTTCCAGCCCCGTTACCTGAGAAGATAACCTCTTCTCTGTTGCCCCGCCTTTGCCCCTTTCTCAGAGACCCACTGACGGCATTTGCGGGGGCCTGTTTCTGGGCTCTCTGTTCTGTTCCCCTGGTCCAGCTACCTGTTCTTTCACCAGCATCGCGCCGCCTTGATCACCGTAGCTTTATAGTAAGTCTTGAGGTTGGATCACGTCAGTCCTCCCGCTTTACTCTCCTTCAATATCGTGTCGGCTCTTCTGGGTCTTTTGCTCTGTCAGCCTCTGAATCAGTCTGTCGATGTCTGCAAATAACTTGCTGAGATTCTGAGAGGCATCACGATGAATCTTCCATGACATCTTGACGGTACCGAGTTTCCTCCTCCGCGAACATGGGACATCTCTCCACTTCCTCAGCTCTTCTCGGCTCTCCCGCCTCAGAGCGTTCTTCATTTCTGTTACAACGCTGACCTCTGGCATTTCTTTTTGGTTCTTTCTTAAGATTTCCAGTTCTGCTCGCACTGCCGGTTCGTTCTTGCGTTGCTGCCTACGTTTTCCCTCAGAGCTCCCCACGTATAAATCACAGTTGTTTTAAACTCCTGGTCTGACAACTGTAACACCCCTGCCCCTTCTGTTTCTGATGTTTGCTCTGTCTCTTCAAATTGTGTTTAACACGCCTTGCAATTTTTTTTCCCACAGCTGGACATGCTGTACTGGGTAAGCAGCTCCTGTGAACAGGCCTTTAGTAGTGGGGGGGGGGGATGGATCTACGCCTGGGACTAGGTCTAGTCCTCAGTGAGCCTATGCCTCTGCACTGGGAACTGCAGGCGTGCTTCTCAGGTGTGTCCCCTCCGCGCCAGAAGAAGGTGGAGCTGCGTTATCTCCCTTCACCAGGTCAGGCAGACGCTGATAAACCCCGGCAGGTTAGGCGCCGGTTAACTGGCTTCCCCAAGGGCAGGCCCCGTGAAGAGCACAGGGCTCCGGGCCAGCTCAGGGCCTTTTCCGCCCCCTGGCAGGACGCAGGAGATCCAGTAAGTTGTCTGAGTTCTTCATGTATTCTAGATGCAAGTCCAAATATGCCTTCGTGAATGGAAGAAAAAGCTTCAGAACTCCCGACTTTATGTTCTGAGGGATTCTGAGGCTGAATTCTTCTCTTCCCAGCTGTCTTGTTTCTCGTGCCAAAGAGCAGCTTCTTGACCATTTACACTCAGTGCGAATGACATTGGTTTTTGGAGCACTGCTGCCACTTTTATTTGAAATTTTGAACTAACAGCACTAACGCTCCAGAAGGGAGCCACCACCCAAAATACACAACCACCCTGCGTCTTCTTTCAAGAGAAAAGATAGGTTCCCCCATAAAAACAGTCAGATTCAGAAAATTTAAAACCTTCACAAAGTTAAGGCGGACGCACATTGTCTAGGGGTCTAGCTAGTCATCCGCAGTGGCTTTAAAATGTCCCAAAATTCTTTGACACTCTTTCTTTCAAAGGGGACTTCAGCCCCCACCCCTTGAGTGTGGCTGGACTTTGTGGTTTGTTTCTAATGAACAGAAGGAATCTTGCGTTGCTTCCGAGACGAGGAGACGACAGGCACTGTGGCTCCCTCCCCGTTCTCTCCCACTTGCCCTGGGTCACGAGGACACCTGAGCAGCCCGGGGGGAGGCCCACATGCTGAGGAACTGACGCCTCCTGCCAGCAGCCATGCCGGGTGCGCCACATTGGATGTGGGCCCGGCGGCCCGGCCAGTGGCTGCAGCCCCTGACAATGCTCTGACCGTAACGTCGAGAGCGACCCTGGGCCAGGACCACGCGGCCAAGCCGCTTCCAGCTTCCTGACCCACGGAAACTGTGCGATAATAGATGTTTGTTGTTTGAAGCCACTAAGTTTTGAGGCACTTTGTTATGCAGCAATAGAGAAGTAATACAACACCTAAAAAATAAAATAAAGTTGAGGGGTAAATGTATTTCTCTGCACAGTACCAAGAGCATATTCTAAGAATTTCTATAGAACATACTAAAAATTAAGTTACCTCTGTGAAGTAGCCTAAATCTAATCCACAGGGACAATTTAAAAATGCTACACTAAAAACAGGAGTTCTTTGTCTGTGGATTGCTGGGAGTCTGAGAACTGCCTGAAACCATTAGGAGCTTTTGTCTGCAGGATTGTCTTTTACACAGAAAGTAGACCACGCGTTTATAAGATTTTCAAGAGTTTTGTGACTCCAAAAAGACTGCTGACCACTTTCCTGGCATGACAGATGCTACCGTAAGTCCTGGCAAGTTTCTATAACCAGGTTTAACTCCCCAAGTGTGACACGTGCCTGGAGGAGGGCGGGGCCTTTTCAAGGAGGATTTGCCGTGAGCGAGCTTACCCAGCGGGAAAAGCCTCTGCCACATCGGGGGCATTCGTGAACGGTCGGGGTGAAGTTGGTGTCATGGCATTTCCTGACGTGCACATTCAGCAGCTGCTTCTGCCGGAAACACTGATTGCAGGAGAGGCAGGCAAACGGCTTCTCTCCAGTGTGGGTACGGATGTGAACTGTCATATGGCGTTCCTGGGAGGGGAGGGGACGAAAACAAATGGCTTAGCTATTTATAGGAATTTTTTCTTCTCAGACATTATTTATTGAGTAATACCTTTTTCCCCTCCCCAAAGATATATGCATTTTTAAGGAAAAAACAAAGTAAATGCACCCTCAGCACAGCACTACGTGGAAGTTCGGCCTGGGTCCCAGGAGACAAACTCGCACACGGTCCCTGCCATCGGGTCTGCAAGTTCTCACGACTGACCCAGCTGCTCCTGCAGTCCCACAGCGGGTGCAGCAGAACACAGCTCGGGAGGGGGCCCCATAATCAATCTCCCCTCCAAAAGGCCTCATGTGCTTGCAGCCTGACTTCTAGAATTATTTGTCATGACCTGAACTGACAAAGGGCAGATGGAACCTGCAAACTTGAAAATCTATCACTTGGGTTTCAATTCGTTGGACATCTGAGGCTGGAAGGACAGTAAGCATCTAAGTGTTTTCCCGCCCACTTCCTGAGAGGATTATAACCATCTTAACAATGATTCAAAAGCACGGTGGTGAAAATAATTGTTCTCAGCAAAGAAACCCCCAGAAGTTTTGACTAAGATTTATATGAGTAAGTCACTGGTGAGTCAGGACAAACGTATACATGAAGTCAAGCAAAGCCCAGGCCAAAGCCCTGCCTGACACTCTTTCTTCCAGCCTTTCTCTCATGAACATCCTCCACCTCCCCATACACCTTTCTTCTCCTCCCTCCTCTCAGGAGAGCATCACCTGGTCTCTTGCCAGGAGTCAGGGTCCAGCGGGAAGGTAGGTCAGCGCCCCCGGCAGTGCTCCGGCCTCATCTCCTGCCTCCAGGTACTCCAGGTCTGCTCCCCAAACCCCGGGGGCTTCACCCTCCCTGGAACCATCCCCCAGGCTTCATCCAGCTTCCGGGGAGCCCTCCTAGTTCATCGGGACAGATGTTCTGTGCTCGGGGCACCCGACCATCCTAATGCTCAAAGTCTACAAGGAAAACTCTGACTCCTTTATTCAAAGCATTTCCTATTTCTAGCCCGCACTCTGGAACACCGCAAGCACTAGCTTCCACCTCTGGTGACCTGCAGTGAAATATTCACAGTAGCACACGACGCTTCGAAGCAGCCGTTAAGCTCTTCAATTTCTGGTCTTAGGACCCGTTATGTTCTTAAACAGTCCCTGATGACTCCAGGGGGCTTGTGTTTATGGGGGTGACAGCTGTCACTACCGACCGGATTAGAAATCGACGGAGAAATGAAGAAAGTGTAAAAACACTTTAAATTCATTTAAAAATAACTACAAACATATTCAATATGTTTCTGTAAACATCCATTATCTATTTCTTAAAACAAACGAAAATTAACGTCTGGCCTCATGCTAAAATTCAGGCTGCACTCTGGAACATACTTATATATGAAAGTGTTCGCTGTTTATCTGAAATTCAAACTTAACTGGTCATTCTCTATTTTTATTTCTAAGTCTGGCAACTTTATTAAAAGAAAACAGCTTCTGCCCTCAGCCTGCTGGAGCGTGCCGTCGTGGCTGGCACAGGGAAAGGGAGTCTGCTCTCCCAGATACACAGCTGGGACATGGAGCAGAATTTTTATAGCTTTTTTCAAATAATTACAGATGTTCTCTGATACTGTACTGAAACTCAAGACGTGGTAATTTCTCCAAAGTGGGTTAAAACGTTGAGCCTGAAACCACACCAATGAACTCGTGATGCTCTGTTACATTAAAATCTGTTGACTTATCTCATACTTTGAATAGATCCTTTACCCATGCGTGATTTTGCAAAATAATAGATAGGTCATTTGGAAAATATCAGTTTACTGAGTTATGAAGAGCTTCTAAATGTTGAATATATGCTGTAAGAAACTGCTGTCTTAAAATCACTCCAGTCTCATTAGAAACATCTTTTAAGTATTAGAAAGCCGCCAAGCTCATGCTGGGGGGTAGAAGTGCTCCAAAATTTGAATTCTAATTTCCTCTTGAAAGTGGAAATCGTATGCTTAGCAATACACCTGCCCTGAAGTGGCGGGCTCGCTTCATAAGTTCTCAAGGAAATGTCTAACAACTATCATCAGTAGTGGAACAAGCAGAGGCTGTAACTTGTTCTTTCAAGTAAAAAAAGGGATTCATAAAAAAGTGGCTTGTTGAGCTGGCAACTCAGAAACCCAGTGGGTGTGTCCCCCTCCAGAGGACCGCAAGTGTACTTTATGACGGCTTCCTAGCTCACCACACGGACAGTTACAGAGGTGAGCATCCAGGCTCAAGAGTGAATAAAGTGAGTAACTTCCATGCTTTGTCAAGGATGTTCTTAAGGAAAACTGCCCTTCCTTTGTGCTCCGGGAGATGAAGGTGAGGAGCACCGCGGGCCAGCCTGGCGTGGCCACCTGGGTCCCGTGAAGGCAGCCCCAGTGCTGCTGCACCTCCAGTGCCAGGGCCACACAGGCAGAAGGTGTTATAACTAGTTCGTGACAGTAATTCTGACCTTCTGATCCTGGTCGGTCTCAAGGACCTCTAGGGCTCCGTGAGCCACACTTCAAGAACAATTGCTTTAAGGGGGGAGGGGATAGCTCAGTGGTAGGGCATGTGCTTAGCATGCATGAGGCCCTGGGTTCCATCCTCAGTCCCTCCATTAAAATAAATAAATAGAAAATCTAATTATCTCACCCCTCAAAAAACCAAAACAAGAACGGTTTCTTTAAACTCTCGGCTTGTGGCTACTTTTTGGTTATTCTAAATAGTCTCTTTTTTTAAAGCATGGCTTTAAAAAAATTTTTTCCAAGTGACAGAGCATCTCATTCCAACCCCCCATCCACGCGCCGCCAGCGCCCAGCGCGTCCCACGGTGCACCTGTCTGCAGGCGTAGCCGCAGTGCTCACACTTGAACCTCTTCTCGTTCTTGTGCGTTTTCTGGTGCTGAACGAGGGTGTAGCGGTCGTGGAAGGCAGCGGGGCAGTAGCGGCACTCCATCGCCGTGGCTCTGTAAGTGTGCAGGTTGCGCAGATGGACACCTGGAACAGTTACAGACCGTCACAGGCGAGAAGAGGACTGTTTCCATGAGGTTGCCTCTCCCTACCCACCAAACAGGGGTTCCCAGCCTGGGCTCCACGGGCAGACCGCAGAGACACCGCAGGGTCAGCTCCAGCTGTGTATAAAATTCACGTTTACGCTATACTGCAGTCTGTTATGCGTGCAACAAACAGCATTACGTCTAAAAACAACGTACGTACTCTAATCTAAAAATACTTCATTGCTAAAAAATGCTAATCATCATCTGAGCCTTCAGCCAGTCGTAGTCTTTTTGCTGGTGGAGGATTTGAAATATTGTGGGATTTATCCAAACGTGACACAGAGACAAGAAGTGAACAAACGCCATTGGAGAAATGGACTTGCTCCAGGCAGGGCTGCCACAAACTCCTTCTGTAAAAAATGCAGTACCTGAGCAGCGAAGCAAAGCAAAGTGCAGTAAAACGAGATGCGCCGGTGTTAACGCTGGAGGCGCGCTAACTCCTCCGCGGGTGGGCAGGTCCTGTGCGGGGCTGGACATCAGCAGCAGTCACCTGCTGGGGCCAGCAGCGCCCCGGCCTCCCCGCTTTGTGACAGCCACAGTGCCTCCAGACAGTGTGACGTCTCTCCTGGGGGGAAAATCATTCCCAGCTAAAAACTGCTGCTCTGGACGAACAGCATAAGGACATCTCATTTTATTGCCCTTTCACGGGGAGTCACGCGTTGCATGAGGCAGGGCACGCTGGACCTGACTGGCTCCTTCAGCAGAGCACGTTGAGAGCCTCACGGTGCAGGTGGACCTTTAGGATAACGTAAGATGGTTTTACATGACAAACACAGAACCCCTGCATTCTAACTTAAAGCCCGGACGTTCCGTTAGAAGTCAGTGCTGTTTGTCCTGCATCATAATCGACAGACATGCTCCAGGGTGACTTCTGCTCAGCTGGGTCTAGAGCACGGCGGTTTTGTGATCCTTTGAATAAGAGGCCAAACAAAAACTGACAAGTGCAGGGCAGAGGTGCAGCCCAGATGCGCTGACTCAGTCATTCAAAGAGCTCTATTTCTCACACACAGGAGGGGACACTTCGCTTGTTTATAAAGCATCTTATGGGGTACACGGGGTGTGCTGCCTACTCAGGTGGGACGTAACCTGTGCTTCTTTGCTGTGGTGTGAAAAATGTCCTTTCTTGGAGGGGAGGGTCTAGCTCAGTGGTAGAGCATGTGCTTAGCACGCACGAGGTCCTGGGTCCCCAGTGCCTCCATTAAATAAATAAATAAACCTAATTACCTCCTGCCCTCGCTCCACCTGCCTCCCGCCCCCAAAAGTCCTTTCTTGGCAACTGGCTCTCGACCCTTGTGCCCTACCAGGTCCCACTGGACTGTGTTTTGCAACTGACACATGTTCCAGATAAAACAAAAAGTTAAGGT
This sequence comes from Camelus bactrianus, assembly GCF_048773025.1. Lineage (NCBI taxonomy): Eukaryota > Metazoa > Chordata > Mammalia > Artiodactyla > Camelidae > Camelus > Camelus bactrianus. The sequence goes on from NC_133557.1 coordinate 28,530,651, forward strand.
TTGAGTAAACATCTATACCCTTTCAGAAAAGTTCTCAAAACAGTGCCTTACATCTCTAGAATTTCTCTGGGCAAACTGGGGACTCTATTTTTTTGACATATTTTGAATATCATAGCATTATGTATTTTGGAAAGAGAAAAGAGATCATGGAAAATGGGAGGCCAGGAACCCTGGAACAAAGGAGAGAGGCTGGTTCACCCACCGTCACCCCCACCACTGCCCACTGCTACGCACAGGCAGACTTTCCCTGCAGGCGGGATGCGACCCCAGCTCCTAACGTGGCACCTGGACTCGCTCACAGTGACATCCATTCTTGATCCGCGGCGCCTCGTACTGTTTGTTAGGGGGCTCACCACATCACAGTGTGGGTTTCATGTCACCTGGGCTCTAAGACCGAAGCAAGCTCCTTATGGGAAGAACCACGTCTTGCTTCTTACAAGGGAACATTAATAAAGAATCAGAACCTGCGGTCCTGGGCACCGTGGGGCAGCTCGCTTTCTGTCTCTGATCCCCTTCGTCATCCATAAAAACAGGCCCAACAGGGAATAAAATAACATCCACCCGTGAAAGTGCTTTATGAGCTCAAGTGCCCCCGAGAGCTCATCTGCGCACCTGGACTGGCCGGGGCGGACTCGGAACCTGCACTTACACTATCCAGCCACAAGATGGCACCACAGGACCTGTGGACAAAAACCCAGGCCCAGGCGCCCAGTTCCCCGAAGAGCCAGCACCCAGTGCCGCTCAAGGAGCTCACTCAGCCGGACACTCACGCAGGTCGCTCTTCCTCGCGATGATGGCGGCACAGTGCGGGCACTCGTACTTGGGCAAGTTCTCGCTGTGCTTCTGCAGGACGTGGATCTTCATGGTCCCGCTCTGGGTGAAGCGTGCGTGGCAGACTTGGCACTCGTAGGGCTTCTCACCTGGGACACGGGCGACAGCAGTGACCCTCTGCCCCGGGCTCCTCCCCGAGAGCCTGACGCTCCCCCAGAGGCCCCTGGAGCCAAAAGCAGTTCTTTCCCCCAAGACTCCTTCGTCAGCCCCTTTCTCATGCGTCTAACCCCCCAGTTAGAGCCAGGTGCCTAAATCAAGCTCGGACAAGGGGCCGTCCGGCTGCGTGGACAGCGGCCGGTGGGCGCCTCCCCCAACACCTGCGGGCTCCTCACAGCTCACCACCGACACCTAGCTCCTCGCCCTGGCGTCGAGAGCCCAGAAGCGCACGTAACACGTGGCTCCTTACACAACCAAATGTGTGTGCGTGTAAAACCAGCACACTTTATGTTTTGCCTTAAAGGGTGAGTTCAGGGGTCGGCTTTTAAATGCCTGGAAAACCTATGGAACCAAACAGCTGACGATGTCCGCTCATCCTGGTGGGGTCTCCACGTGGTATTTACATGTGTTTATGTGCTGAGTTATGCTCCCTTAATGCTAGGTACACGCAAGGGCACGGATCAGCGTCCCTGAGTCAAAACTTTGTTTTGACAAACTCCAACTTTGCACCAGAGGTAAGTTTCACGAGGCCACTTGTAAAGACGCACCTGTGCTTCCCCTGTTCGGTGCGCGAGATGCCTTTACCTGAATGTGTCCTCATGTGTCGCTTCAGCTTGTAGGTGTCTTTGCTGGCGTAGCTGCAGAGGTGGCACTGAAAAGGGCGTTCTCCCGTGTGCGAGCGGATGTGGCGCTTCAACTTACTTGCCTAGTCAATGAGCGAAAGGTAGTTATTGCAATGGAAGCATCAAGCTTGTGGAGCCTGCAATAAAGCAGCCTTGAAAAAGAGATTTAAATGAGTCCGACTTTATCATCAGAGTCTATTTCACACCCCGAGAAACAGGCTGAGCAGTGGCCTTTCCTGCCCTGTGGTGGAGGGTGTTTTCCATTTGGTGCGCGTGCGTGCGGGACCCTCTGGTGACAACGAGCAGGTTAAGAGACTCTCGTCTCCGGCTTCACTTTGCAAGGGAGGATGGAGATCTCGCTGCTCAGCGCCATTCACGGTTTTATGCTCATTTCTAAGGCAACTTCCTCCCCAGAGCTGGGAAGTTCAGGCCGTGCCGCAGAACCAGCAGCCTTGTGTTTGCATGAACAGGGAAACACGAGCTCTTCCGTGGGCTGACGGCCGTCTGAGGCACGTCACACCCCAAGTCCCGCGGACCCGATGGCACAGGGATCGGGGAGGCCTGCCTTGACGTTAAGGACAGGGTCTCTGCGCTGGCACTGCCTTCCTAAGGAGTACTTTTAAGTAGAAGAAAATACATTCTAATTTGATTAACTATGTATCCCAGGCAATTCATTAAAAGGCAAACGTCCCACCCACTTGATCCCTTTTTGGCTGTTTTTGGACCTTCCAGAACTGCTTTTACTCTGCGTCACTCAATCCAGGCCCTGATCTACCGTGGGCAGAACAGCAGGGACCCCACCAGGCTCGGGCCGCCGAGGACGGAAAGCCCGCCGGGCTCTCAGCCAACGCTACACTCGGCCTGGTTCCCTCGTGGGTGGCCAGGTGCCCGGAAGCCTAAAGAACATTCAAGAACAAAAGAAGATGTGGAATGGAAAACAGGATTCAAACCAAAACATTTCACTTAAGACTTTTAGGGCAAAAAATAAAAAGGGTATCTGAGTTTATCAGAAAGCAAAATACAAAGAATTCTTTAAATTACAGCATGGAAGGTCGGGTGAGTCGAGCATGTGCCCGGGCGGTGTGGGAACCTGCTCTGGACGCTCTGGAAGGGAGGGCGGGGAGGAGCTGGTGAGGTCTGCACCCAGCTTCCTGTGTTCCTGCCGGCGCCTGTGTGAAGGGAGGGCACCAATGGGAGATTAGGCTCCTCCCCCTCAGACCAGATCAGCAAGACCCGGAGACTGCAAAGACGGGGCGATGGCAGCTGTAGAGGGTCCATATGTTGGGGCCGCACCCCCTACAGGCTGTGGGCAACTCAGGGCCCCAGAGAAGGGTCTCAGCGAGCTCCGAAGTTGGCACTAAGAATGGGCAGGACCCCAACAGAAAGTCCATCCCGGGCTTGGGGTTCTCAGATGGCTCTGCTCTTTGAAACTCGCATCCTGTGTTTCCATGTTATAATCACAACCTTTAACTCAGATGAGAAATCATTTTTAAAAATAGTAATGGCAGAAAAAAAAATTCTTGGAAGCAAATCCTGACCCTGTCTGTGAAATCTACTGATGAAACATGGTTGCATCACTACTGTACTTAAACTTCAGCCGCCCCCTTCAACTCACTGCCATTCGTGTGTCGTCCTTCCCGGGCAGGGGGCGGGCCTCAAAAATCAGGACCCAGCAGGTGTCCTACTACAGAGTGGAGTCCTTAAAAGTTAACTGCAGAAAACTGACACTGGCAAGTGAATGCACTGTTCTCCTGCCATTTCCCTGAGGGTGTGCTAAACCTGCCGGAAGGTATAAATAAAAAATCTAGTTGAAATGACCATGACACACAACTGAAGACTGAAAAAGGTGGTCGAGGTCACAAGGAGTAGGAACGGCCACGTTTGCATCTTCTTTGCACCTAACCAAGTGCCCCTGGGGAAAGCAAACATTTCAGCAAAGTTCACTGCATCTGGGTTCTACGCTAGTGCAAATACATTTTGAGTTTTGTGGAAAGAGTACTGCATAAAACGCTGGGCAGAACATTTTACCAAACTTGAGAATTATTTCTCAAGGACCACGAATACTATTATTTGTGATGTATACATCTTTACATATAGCTCTCACTAGCTGGTAATCAAAGAAAAAAGAAATCCTGTTTTCTATTTTCAATTCAGAAAACTGAGTACTGTTTACCACATAGAGGTATGACCAGTGTCCTCAGTAAGATCTGTTTTGTAAGAGATTCTCCTCCCAGTTTAACTTACATAACTTTCACAGCAACATCTTAACAAGCCGCCATGAAACTCTGAGTACAAAGGTCCACTTACTTCCACACTAGCATACTTGCACAGGGAGCACTTAAAGGGCTTCTCGTGAGTGTGTTTGTAACGTCTGTGTCGGACAAGTTCTCCACTGGTGACAAACGCCATGTCACAATCGCCACACTTGTAGGGCCTGGTTCCTGTAAAAAATCACGTGGTTTATTCTTTTAAACGAGATTTAGCTACAAGTTTTCCTAGGAAATTATAACTTACAAATTATAGCCTCAAAATTCTTTAAGAATTGAGAAGAGGCTTTTTCAACCATAAACACGCCAGAGAGACACGTGAAAAGTCTTTGCAACATCCAATGTTTTCAACCAAAACTAAAGTCTAAGAAAATTGCATTATTTAAAGATAGAAGCAGGTGGACTGGCATGCATACGCAGGCCTCCACACACATCACTGAAGGCAACATCCCTCCCCATGGCTCACCTGTATGGGTGTTGACATGATTCCGCAGAAGAGTAACAGTCCGGAAAGCCTTCAGGCAGAGGTGACACACGTGGGGCTTTTCACCGGTGTGAGTTTTCAGATGACGATTAAAGCTCGAGATTCTAGAAGAGGTGAACACGCAGGCGTCACAGCGGAAGGTCTGTTTTACTTCTGCAGGAGGAACAAAGTTTATATATTTGTAAAGATCTTTCTGTAGGTGTTCAAACTTCATATAAACACATCAAAGTAACTTGGTGCGTCATTTTTTTAACCGAATGTGGAAACTTGACAAAAGCTATTCCATGCAAATGGTAACTGAGAGAGTGCTGGCTGGCTATACTAATAGATAGAAGAGGCTCGGACAAAAACTGTTGCCAAAAAAAAAAACCAAGAACAAAACAAGACCACTATGTAATGATAAAAGAGTTAAACCATCACCAAGCTATAACAAGTACAAACACACATGCACCTAATAACAGATCCCCCAAACACTTGAAGCAAAAACTGAAAGACTTGAAGGTGGAAAGAGATGCTTCAGTAACAGCGACTGCAACGCTTCACTCTCAACAATGGGCAGAACTAGACAGAGTATCATCAGGGCAAGTGAAGACTTAAACAACGTTACAAACTAACCGGACAACCGATGTAACACTGCACTCCAAAACAGCAGAATGTACATTCTTCTCAGGTGCACAGAGGACCTTCTCCGGGAAAGACCATATATTAAGCCAGAAAACCAGTGTCAATTAATTTAAACAGACAGAAGTCACTTGCCCTCTGGCCATCATGGAATGAAATCAAAAACTGACAACAGAAGGAAATCTGGAAAATTCACAAACATGTGGAAGTTAAACCACAGACTCCTCAAGGACCAATGGTCAAAGAAGAAATCCCAAAGAAACTGTAAAATGCTGTGAGGTGAAGGAACGTGAAAACACAGGACACCAAGGCTTACGGGATGTACCGAAAGCAGTGATCTGTGGGAAATTTTTAGCTGTAAACACCTACATAAAAAGGAAAAAATATTTCAGATCAATAACCTAACTTTATATCTTGAGAAACTAGAGAAATAAGAGAACTCTAGACCCAAAGCTAGGAGAAGGAAGAAAATAATGAGGTCTAGAGCGGAGGGACATGGGGCAGAAAATAAAAAGGCGAGACAGAGATAAACAGTGAAACTGAAAGTTGGTTCTTTTAAAAGATCAGCATTAACACTTTATCTAGACTTGAAACCAAGCAAAAAAAAGGTAAAAGTTAAATAACTAAAACCAGGAAGCAAAGTGGGGGCATTACTGCCAACCACACAGACATGAAAAGGATTATAAAAGAATACTACAAACACGTGTGTGCCAATAAACTAGGTAAGCGAGGTAAAATGGACAATTCTTAGAAACACACAAAGTACCAAAACTAACTCGAGAAGCAGCAGAAAACCCAAACAGTCCTGCAACCAATAAAGAGATTGAATCATTCATCAAAAACCTTCCAACAGAAACCCCCCCAGGACCAGACAGCTTCACTGGAGAATTCTAACAGCTGCCTAAAGAAGGAGCATCAATTCTTCTCAAACGCTTCAAAAAAGAAAAAAAAGAAGAAGAAAAGAGTAGGAAACACTTGCCAACTCGTTTCACGAGGCTGGTTATTACTCTGATACCAAAGAAATAAAACACCAAAACAAAACTAGACGTCAATATCCCTTATGAATACAGATGCAAAAATCTTCAACAAAACATTAGCAAACCAAAGCCAGTGGCATATTAAAACGACTATGCATCTTGACCAAGTGGAATTTATCACAGGAACGGAAGGGAAGTTCTGTACATGAAAACCCCTCCGTGTAATACAATGTATTAACAAAAGAAAAAGAAAAAACTCACATGGTATCTCAATAGGAACAGAAAAAGCATTCCCCAAATTCCAACACCATTTCATGATAAAACACTCAACAAACTTGGAATAGAAGATTCTGGGGTTGAACTGTGTGCCCCCAAAGATACGCTGAAGTCCTAATGGCAAACATCTATAACGTGACCTCAGTTGCAAACAGGGTCTCTGCAGATTGATCTGTTCAGATGGTCACACTGGATAAGGGTGGGTCCTAATCCAACGGCACTGCTGTCCTTATAGGAAGAGAGACACAGAAAGAGACACACAGAGAACGTTGTGTGACAACAGAGGCAGAGACTGAAGGATGCACGCACAGCCCGAGGAAAGCTGGGCCTGCGGCCACACCACAGGCTCCGAGAAAGGCACGGAACTTACTCTCTTCCAGAGCCTTCCAAGGGAGCAGGGCTGTACCCACGCTGTGATTTCGGGCTTCCAGTTTCCAGAACTGCGAGAGAATACATTTCTGCTGTTTTAAGCCACCCAGTTTGTGGTGTTTTGTTATGGCAGCCCTGGGGAGCTAACACAGGCACCAATTTGCCAATGGGCAAAGGCTTGGAATAGACATTTTTCAAAGAGGACACACACACGGCCAACAAGCACAAGGAGAGATAGTCAACGTCGTTAGTCATCAGGGACAGGCAAACGGAAAACACGGGCTCGATACCTCATCACACTCTCTGGGACGGCTGCGATTTTTTAAAACAATTTTTATAATCCTGTGATTTTAGCAGTTCATCAAAAAAGTGAAACAGAGTACCCATACGACCCAGCGATTCCACTCCTAGGTGTGCACTCGAACCGAAAACAGGTGTTCAGACAGAAACCGATACCTGAGTGTTCACAGCAGCACCATTTCCAATAGCTAAAGGGCAAAAACACCCTACACGCTGACTAATGGATGACCCGATAAAACACGGTGTACCCACACCATGGGACCTTATTCGGGGGGAACGAATGAAGTGCTCACACAAGCCACAACACGGTGAGCCCTGAGAACATCATGCTCAGTGAGGGAATCCAGACACAAAGGCCCCAGGTGACCTGTGCGCGACTGTTTAAACGACATGCCCAGAGGAGACTATTTAATGGGTACACTTTTCTTTTCAGGGTGATAAAAGTATTCTGGAATTAGTGGAGGTGGTTGCCCAAAACTGTAAATATATTAAAAACCTGAAGATGAGCGAGGAGTTGGGAATTTGCGGGTCGGATCTCTTGACTGAAGTATATGAAAAACTAACGTTCAGCAAAGGCAACAGATGCCAGCAGCCACTGAAGCCAGAGGCAGGCAGCCTAAATGGCCAACTCTAACCACATGTAAGAAGGGACAGCGGTGGCAGTGTGGCTCTCTAGACTGGGTCACTTTCCAGCCCTGGCCACCCGCTGCTAGGAGCGGGAAACAGAGCCAGGGCTGCCACATACGACTTTTTATAAATGAGCTAGAAGTTGAGATTTTGGAGTTGAACTCTCTTGATTTAATTAAGTGACAAACTAGTATTTTTTAAAAAGCCAAACAGGTAACGTTTGAGGGTGCAGATTCATCCTCTTTTCTTTCCTGGCCTCACCTAAACATCTCTTCCCCTGAAGGTGCCTCTGCTGCCTTCTGGACACCTGCCTTCTCCTGGCCCTGAAGCACCTGCTCTGTCTCCATCAGACACCCAACCCCCCGGGGCTGCAAACTGGGAAGCAGATCAGGACCCAACCTTCTACTTAGGTGCACGGCGCTTTGCGGGAGCATCTTTACCACGCTTTTAAAACATTTCTGCACAAAAAGCAAAACTCCCTTGGATCTGATTCACAATACAGAACATTAGTTCAAAATGTCTCCCATTTCCTGACATTTTGTGAGCAACTAAGTCAACCACTTAAAATTTCAATGACCATCTCCCCTCCCCTAAAGACAAACCACAGCCTGTTGTTTGCAGAGTATTTTATATCAAATGAACTGGCCTACCCTTTGTCTTTTTTTGATTTTCTGTAGTGTTGGCTTTTTCAATAGGTGCTTGACAGGGGACCGGTTTATCTTCTTCTTCCATATTCAAGTTGGAAATTGTCAGAACAATTTCATCGCTTCCTTCATCTCCTGGCCTCGCTTCCACAAGAAAAAACTGCTCTTCTCTTTTTTCACTGACTCCTTCTTCGGCCAGCAGCTGTTCCTCCTTCTGAGCTTTCTCAAGCTAATCAACAAAAAGTATTCAAACAAGTGCAATTCTATCAATGAGTCTGGTTCAACTCTTTGCCTTAATGAAACCATTGAATCCATAAAAAAAACAAACCCAAATTAAAGATGCACAGGGGATTGTCTATTGCAACCAAAATGCTTAAGTTGTAATTACTGAGCATCAAGGGTTTGGGTGGTGAAACAAAATGCTATTTAAAAAACCCAGTGCTCCTTCTAGTATTCTAACTAGTGTAACTTTTTAAACTCTTAAAAAAACAACAGGAAGTCCCCCAGAATTTCCCTGAGGAATATTTTTAGTGCATTTAATATTTAAACTGCAAATTTTAAACTGCTTGTCCATACCATGCCCTGTTCAAAGGGCAACTCTACAAAACAGTTTCCTGGCTCTCCCCTTCCTCCTTTTTATGAAAATGAGCTGTACCTTAATCAGTTCAGTGCTTTCTGCCAGGCTCACTGCTAGCTCACTGTCCTCACTGGCCACGGTCACACTCTCCTGCAGGACGTGAAACTGCATCACCTCCGTTTCCTGCATCGAGTACACCTCTTCCTGAAAGCTAATGGCCACACACTGGTGCAGGCTCGGAGGGGACCCCTCGCCGAGCCACACCAGGGACTGTAGACCGCCGCCGGCCCGCTGCAGCAGCAACTGCACCTCCCCCTCGTGCGGCGGCTCCACATCTCCCGAGGTGAAGTGCACTGCCTGCAGGGTCAGGATGAGCTGCTCGCTCTCCTCCGTGGTGGCCGGCACCAGCTCCTGCTCTCCCTCCGGGATCTTGGCCTGGAGGGCCCCATGGGTGCTCTGGGCCTCCAACTCTCCAGAGCCTGAGTGTTCCTTCACTCTGCACACGCCATCTTCCTCCTCCTTCTCCTCCAGGGCTTCTTCTGGCATTAACTCCAGTTCTTTGATTTTGGTGAACTGCTCGGAAGGAATTAAGAACTCCATCCCTGCCACTGTGACCTGGCCTGTCAGAGAAAAAAGCAAGCCGTCTGGGTGGCCATAGTGGGGGTTGGGGCTGGCGGGCATCAGGGCTGACCAAGGTCTGACAAGTTTCCAGCCCCAAAAGGCTTTGGGCCTCGTTGGGGTCAGGATGAAGTTGACTCAGCCTAGGCCTAGGAGGGGCTGAGCCTTAGCAGGATTTAGGCCAAAGCAGGTGTTTGTCCAGAACATTCTAGAACCAACAGGCTTGTGGCAAATCCACAGTCTAGGCTTAGCAAAGTGTGGCCTGTGCAGGGTTCGGGCCAGTGCACAGTTCCAGGCCTAGAAGGCTTGAGCTTGAACCGGCTTTCAGCAAATGCACACTGCAGGCCTAGAAGCGGGGCCTGAACACGATTCCCACCAGAGCGCATTTCTAGACTGCGCACCCTTTGAGCCACGGAGGCTTTGGCCCAGAGCCTGTACCCACGCAGCCTTGGCCTCAAGGCGATCACGCGCCCTCTCTGGGCCTGAGGCACCCGCTCTGGACCGGGAGAGCCCCCACCCTCCTGGCCCCTCCCTGGCCCCCTCCTCCGCGCCGCCTGCCGGGGCCTTACGCGCCAGCCCGCCCACGCCCACGCCCACGCGGAGCAGCTGGTGCTCAGCGGGAGACGCGAGTCTGGACCCTGGGGAGGCCCCTCACCCTGGAGGCGTGGCCTGGGCGCCAACCCGCCCAGTCCTGGTGGGCTCCGCCTTGCGCCGCGCGGTCCAGGCCTCCGCCCGCCGCCGCCAGCCGCCTGGGCACGAGGGTCAAGGATAGCAGTGCGCAGGCGCAGGGCGGGAAGTGGGGTGGTGTGCGAGGGGCGGGGCCCTGGGGGGAGGGGGCAATGGACGGCAAGGGAGGTAGACGAGGGGGTCGAGAGCTGCACCGGGAGCTGCAGGGAACGATGAGAGACCATGGTGAGTGGGGATGGGTGACGAGGGGAGCTGGGGGGGCTTGTAGGAGGCGCTGAGACCTGGGGGTTGGTGGGATGGATGAGGAGGGGAGTAGGGGGCCTGCAGGAGGCGCTGAGACCTGGGGGTGGGGATGGATGAGGAGGGGAGTGGGGGGGGCCTGCAGGGGGCGCTGAGACCTGGGGGGTGGGGATGGATGAGGAGGGGAGTGGGGGGGGGCCTGCAGGGGGCGCTGAGACCTGGGGGGTGGGGATGGATGAGGAGGGGGGTGGGGGTCCTTGCAGGAGGCGCTGAGACCTGGGGGGTGGGGATGGATGAGGAGGGGAGTGGGGGGCCTGCAGGGGGCGCTGAGACCTGGGGGGTGGGGATGGATGAGGATAGTAGGGGTAGGAGAGAACTAACTAAAAAGGGTTTTGAGAGATGGTAGTGGTGGAAGAGGGACAAGGGAGCCTATAGGTAGGATGCTCTAGAGACCTGAGCAGGAGGTAGGTGGTGGAGGGAAAAGGCAGGAGACAAGGAGGGAATGGGAAACACAGTGGTTATGGTCATGATGGAGAAAGGGAGGGAGCCCAGCTAATGGTCAGGGGGTGAGCAACGAAAGTGAATGGAATTAAAGAACCTGAAGGGCAGAAGGTGGGGGGGTGGGGGCGTTGGGGAGACTAGGAGGCTGGAAGGAAGAAACCGGGAGGTCAAAGTGGAGACAGTGATGAGAAGGTGGGAGGGGGCTGGACCACCCGTGCAGCTTTACATCTTTCCCAGCTCTTTAGAAGTCCTAGAATTCATTCCAGACTATCTTCTGTAAGGCAGGTGGGAGGGAGAGGGAGAGTGAAGAAACAGAGAAAGGGATTTGGGGGTGGGCAGTTAAAACTCAGGAGCCATGACATGAACGCACTACCTGTCACTGAATTGTTCGTTTTAAAGGGGTTACTTTCTGTTGTATAAGTTTCATCTCAATAAATTCTTTTTAATGGAGATTAATTTAAAGCTGATTTTGATGGTCTTCAGAAAGAGTTGAGTCTCCAACTAGATACAAGATAAATACAACTTTGGAGCCAACAGATGATTAAAATCTTTTGCAGTTCCCTGAGATTTTTTTTTAAAGGTATGGTTAACAACATTCCAGGAAATTTCATTTTGTTTCCACTTTTTAATTAAAAAAAAAAAGTTGATGAAAATTTAACAGAATTTTCTTGTTTGCTGATTGTGAATAAATACATTTGGATGCTGGAAAACAAACCAAAACATAACTCGAAGAAGAAGGCGGTCTTGAGGACTAGGTTGGGATGGGCTTCTGGAACCTCAGTGGAGACACGGCCTTCACTTGGCCTCCTTTTGTTTGAGCACACCTTCCAGCAGCGGGGGATGGCGTTTCTGTCCCACCTCTGTACCTTCTGTACGTCTGCTCATTCGTTCTCCGCAGCCCCTTCTTGTAGCTCTTTGTATTTTATCTCACATTCTGGTGCTTAGTGTGGACTCAAATATTTTTCTTTCATTTTCAAATTCACTTTTCAAAGAAACTCACGTGCCAGCAGGGATGTGCTTGTTGGTTAAGTTCTTGGGTCGCTACCTTTCACAGTGTGTCTAGGTGTCTGTTGCAGTGTGTGTGCTGCAAGGGAGGAGAGAAGTATTTGAAGGTCCCCAGGAAAATAGTGTTATAATAACTTCCCTTAAATCATGTAAATGAGTTTCTCTGCCTGAACCACCACCTCTGTTTAGTGCCCTCTCGGGTAATTCTGTGTTACGGTTCCAAAACTCCTGCAACGAGGAAGCTTTGTATTATAAATTCGTGTACTTATAGTATATTATATTTATATTATAAAATTGTGCTTAGAAATTTCAACTACAGATTGAAAAAGTATTATTTAAAGGAGAGGTGGGACATAGAAAGGGGAAACTGTGGTAGACGTGGAGGGAAAAGCAGGGGCCTAAGAGGAGAGAGGGAGAGATGGGAGAGGAGGGGTGAGCAGGAGGGGAGAGAGGGCGACGTGGATGGGGGACTGGAAGGAGGTGAAGCCGGGAAGAACCGTGCAGTGTTCCAAACTTTGTTTCGGAGGTGAGGAGTCCACCACAGTTCACAGGTTTCCTTTCCTCTTTCAGAATGTTCCTGGGATTGACTGGACAATTTCCCACTGGAGGATGTGTCACCTTGGACCCTCTGTGGGTCCTTCTCTCAGGAGGTAGAGGTAAGAGGGGAACCCCAGAAGGCTGTCTTCCTTCCAGAGTGCCCTGGCAGCCCCACTGACCAGGAGAAGGGGAGGAGCCTTTACGTGTGGGTGAAGGGCGCATAGGGCCCATGTGGGGGCTGACGCTGTGGGAGCTGTCCGGGGCCAGGCTGCTACCCTGGCCGTGCCTGTGGGTGGCTTCAAAAGCTGGGTGGTATTTGGAGCCCACCTGTGGGCCAGACTCAATCCCAAGGCAGTGGGCTTGTCTGGCAGCCTCTGGAAGAGTCCGGAGTGTCAGAGCCTCACCTCAGCAGTGCTGGCTCCTTTGGGGGTGCAGGTTCTGTGGGACCTGAAGTGGCCCTTCCCTTTTGACCCTGCAAACCTCCCTGTGTTCTTAGATAAAACAATATTTGGGGAGACACCTCAAAAAAGAGGTGCTAAATTTTCCTAAAAGGCCTGGGGAGTGCAGAAGACTAAAAAAGTAAGAGATGCGATTCTGTTTCACCCCGAGTGTGCAGAGCAGTTTCTGCCTGTTGAAGGCGCAACCCCTGTTAATTAGGGGGTTGAGGGAGAGCAGAGGCCGGTTGCTTGCCTTTAGTTTTGAATGAAAAGAGCAATTAACTCCTGGGCCCACCACTGTCTTGTAAAGTCTGAACTCCTCTTACTCACTTCAGTTCCGCCCTTTATCTACCCTCATATATCTTCCCAAACGCTTTTTTTCTGCCGCTTCCTGTCCCTGCTCCATCCAGACCCACCTCCTACTTACTGCAGGTGGCCGCTCCACGTGTGACCTGAGCCCCGTGTCTGTTCTGAGACCCAGAGCTTTGACCTGGCTTGGCTTTGCTGTCGTAGGTGTCCCTGGGAACGCTGATGGCCACAGCTTAGTCGGACTGAGACCCGGAGACACAGCATCCTCTCCTGGAGTCAAATGCTGCTTCATCTCCTAAAGATGCCCCGGGTTGTGGCGGGCCAGCCTCCAGTTCTCCCGATGCCGGTGGTACAGTGTTGGTCACCTGCCTCCTCCAGGCGACAGTGATGCTTACTATGCCTTTTGCCCAGGATGTCAAGGGACTTGTGCGTGGTTGACAGCTACTCACCAGGCACGTCCCTGGGAGACACTCCCAGGCCTGCAGCGCTGGCATTTCAGCCTTGCGGGGGCAGTGTTGCTCCTTGGCACGCTCACATTATCAGCTTTTGATCTGTCAAAGGGGCTCAAAGAAAGAAGAGGTCCCGGCCAGGTATGTGGTGCTTCCCACGCAAAAAGGAACAAGGGTAGGAGGCCACGAGAGCGCTTGGTTGCAAAAAGCAAGTGTTCAAGTACCTTCTACTTAGATAGCTCTTTGGCCACAGGCTTTATTTGCCTCCAGGGCCTGCTTTTGACCCAGTAGGCATAGGATGTCTGTGGGGCAGGCATGATATATAATGCTATTTGGAAATGTAATAGCTTTACGCAGAGATATAAAGTGATCAATGTAAAAATATTTTGAAACAAAAAAATAAAATAGATGAGTGTCTTGCAGAATAGCAGCGAATGATGCAGGCCAGCAGGCTTGGTCATCATTTTTTAAAATTATTCTCAGTCTGCTCACTGCTTCCAAAGTAAGTGTCACGAGTCTTACCACGTTATGAGTCCCCGGCCGTCTAACTTGAGTGCCACATCTTTACAAGGCACGTGGTCAGCACTTAAGTTTTTGAGGTTTCCGAGTAAAAAAGGAGGTTGATAATGAAATGAGGCATGAAGGCTGGAATTGCCAGAAAATCTGCGGCAAGGGGTCTTTGTCAGTTTTGCTGATGTTGGATCCAAGGTGCTCGGGACAGAGAGGGTCCCCCGGCAACTCTCTGTTGAATTTATATATGCTGGTGTCCATCCTTAACCATTCATTTTTTTTACCTCTCTAGCATCCAGGAAGGGTGAATTTGATTTTTATGTCCTGGAGTCTTACATAAATAAACGTTGGGGTGATTTCCTCCTGTTGCTCTGCAGTGATATTTACCTGAACAGTTGGATGACATCTCTGACCGCTTCATTTTAAGGAGCCTTCCTAGAGCCTTTTGCTTTATTCAGCAGTTGTTCGTTCGTGCAGGAGGTGTTCACCATTAACTCAGGTAGCTCCATTGTTGGGAAACGGGGTGCTCAGACGGCTTTCCTGAAAGCTAATGTGGCACCCAGAATTTCCACACTGATGCTGGAGGTACCATTTCCCAAGTTGGACAATGTGCCTGCTTACAGGTGAAGAGCGTTTAACACATGATGGGTTAGCAGGTAGCTCTGTACTAAGACGTGTTGGTGCTGCCTCAGCTGTGCATGTTTCTATGATCAGCTCCATTCTAAGGAAGAAAAGCTGGACAGTTAATTTCTCCTTAGTGGACCATTATAATTGCCGAGAGATACCAGGTTTTTGTCCTGCACAGGTGGTGGTTTCTGTGTTTGTTTATTTTGTTCTGAAGCCTGACTAGCAACTAGTCGTAAACTATTGTTTAATTCACTCTTACAGTGATAAGATTGGCTACTCTCAGGGTCATAAAGGTAATTTGCATCCCCCCAAAATACATAAAACAGCCTTGCTCTTTTGTCCGGAATGTTATTACCGTCATTGTACTTCAACCAATGAGTTGCCAAAGGAGTGTCCATTTTCGAACATGCCAGTTAACCTGTCGGGCAAACGTTGTTTTTATACAGATCATTATCGTTTGAACTTTGGTATGAACACAGAGCAAATGCATTTTTATTTGGTGAGCAATTCAGCATTGCCCGTGGACTTGGCCACAGGGGTGAAGAGTTTGGGGGCAAAGGAGGCACAGGGGAGAGTTCTTAAAGCCATGTGGAATGCTTATGGGACAGGAAGAGGCAGGGTCCAAGCATGGGAATTTGATGACTAAGCAAAAGGGTACTTAGGTGTTCCAGAGCTCTCCGGAACGCTATCATTATAATCTCTACTTCCTCCTGCTTATACATGAAGAAACATTTAGGAAATAAACAGATAAATAAATAATAAAAGCTTTATTGCATTTAGTCTGATTAAGTGGAGTCTGAACACTAGCCTCTTGGGGGGAAAGTCTGGAAATGTACTTTAGCCCATTAATGGTAGTTAATTTGGGGACTGGGGATACTGAAGGGGCCAATGCGAAGGACCCCCTTTTTTCTGTGCATGATATCTTTAAATAGCACACAGAACTGGTGCAAAAGAAAAGGTGATCTCCTCTTCCGTTGTTGGAAAAAAAAAATCCTGGAGGATCAAAAATCTGAAATAAATACCGGGGGTTTATGGGGTGCATTCTGTTTGTCTCTGTCTCCCAAGCCTCTGGCTACTAGTCAGTGTCCAGAAGAATCATAACATGGCAGTAAAAGTGGGACACAGCTTCCCTGCTGTGTGACCTTCCACCGGTTACTCACCCTATCTGAGTCTGTTCTCTCACCTGAACCTTGAGCCCTGCTATAGTACCTTCCAAATTTTCTTATAATGAAGAAGGCATGAACTAATCGATGTCAAGGGCTTAAAAATAATGCTGGGCTGGGGCTAGTAAATGCCAAGTAAATGTTAGCTCGTGTATTATTTTCACTCCCTTATGCAACAGTTGTTATTTATAATGAAAGTTTTTTGATGTCGTTGGAATTCTGCAAGTCTTTTGAACTTCACTTTTTAGCTTTCTTTTGCTAGTTCTAAAATTAAATCTGCCTTTAAAAAAAAATGACATCCCTAAATCTTCTGGCGCAGAGCAGATAAAGAAGTGTTATGTTACATTTTTGTATTTCTCCAGTAGGTTTAGCATTAGAAAGAGGTCTCAGTTCAGTGGCATGGTTAGATCATACCTCCTTAGACACTAATTCGAGGCTGATAACTCTACTCTAAAATCTAAAAAGAGTGATACCCGTTGTTGTCTGGTACCGAGGACATTTTGGGATGTGCTGCTTTTTGCAGAAGCTGCTCCATTCTTGCTCTGGTCGAGGGTAACAGTAACCACGCTGGTGGGTGTATGCTCAGTTCTGACGCTAATTCGACCTCTCAGAGGCATTTGTCAGTCACTCCTCTTTCATGTACTTTCTTCACTTGTGCGGTAGGCAGAATAATGGGTCCCCAGATAAGTCTACATCCTAATCCCTGGAACCTGTGAACATGCTCAGATACAAGGCCAAAGGGACCTTGCCGATGTGGTTAAGGTGAGGGTGTGAGACGGGAAGCTTTTGCTGTATTATCTGAACAGGCCCCGTGTAAACACAGGGATCCGTATAAGAGGGAGGCGGGGGTGTCAGGGTCAGAAGAAGGCAATAGGGTGACGGGAGCAGAGAGAGGCATTGGAAGATGTTGGCTTTGGAGGATGGGGCCACGAGCCCAGGAAGGCAGCCTCTGGACATTGGAAAAGACAAAGAAATAGATTCTCCTCTCGAGCCTTCAGAAGGAATGCAGCTCTGCTGATTCCTCTTAGACTTCTGACATCCAGAACCATAAGAGAATAAATCTGTGTCGCTGTAAGTTGCTGGGTTGTGGGAATTTGTTGCGATGGTAACAAGAAACACAACTTGCATTGAGGTGACTCCACACCTCTGGTCCTCTCCTTCGCTGTGGCCACATCTTCGTCTTCTGTGCTGCTTCCTTCCTCCCTCTTCGGACCTCTTAGCAAGAGACGGGGTCGCTGGGCAGAGTCCTTGGACCCTCCCTCTCTGCATCCTCTTTAGGGGTCTCACCAGTCTCTACGTTTCTGATGCACCGTGCGTGCGTGATGGCTGCCAAATGTTGTTCTCCAGCGGAGGACTCCGTTACCCACTGCCTTCTCTCTGTCCCTGTCAGGGCACCTGCTGGGCAAACGTAATTTGTCCAAAGCAGAATTCTTGGTCCCCTTCCCCCCAAATCCCGTTTCACTCAGTCTTCCCATTGCAGTCAGTGGGGATTCTTCCAGACGCTCCAGCCAAACACCTTTGAGGGCCCTCTCTCTCACAGCTGCATGCATGCTTTCACGAGCAAATCCTGTTGGCCTTACCTCAGAATACTTCCCGAATCTGACCACCTCCACCCTCCCCTGCGCCCACTCGAACCCAGGCCACTAGTGTCGCATCTCTTTCTAAAACACCAACCATGCCCCACGCAGAGCCCTCCAGGCACCGCGGGAGCTGGGGGCCCCCTTCTCCTCGCAGACTTCAGCCAGGCGACCACGTTTCCCCGCTCTGCTCCCTCCGCACGCCCCCTGCTGCTCCTCACACGCCCCAGGCAGGTTGTCCCGCAGGGACTTTGCACTTTGAGGGGAGGCAGAACATGCACCCCAAATACCCTGCTTTGGCATAAGGATATTTTGGGCTAAAGGCACTTGGGAAAGAGCATGTGCAGGACGGGCCCTCTGACCCCCCTTTTCTTCTCGAGAGCAGGAGACAAAACCCCTTTGTGGACGGTGCCCTCCCTGTACCAGCAGGAAGCGGTCTTGTCACCAGAGACGGGGTGGAGGCCAAGAGAACTCCGCACGGACACACTGGCTGAGATAACCCAGTCTTCCTTGAGGTTCCCCGTGTATTGTTACCTTTCTACAGCTTCTGGTCTTTGCTCAATTTGCTGCCTAAACCCCAGGCCTGGCCCCTTCCCTGGGTCTCCCTGTTTTCTGGGGACACCCATGTCCACCTAACAGTCTGCATGCGTTTCTCCTGTGAATGTGTTTTAGGTCAATTTACTTCTCAGCCGGAGACCCTAAGAGGCCGAGGAAGAGTTGTGCCTCCGGTACAATCCAGTGATTCCTCCCCCCACGGTGTGTGGCTCTTTTACCTCCTGCAAATCTATGTTCTGCTGTCCCTTCTCTGAGGCCTTCCTGGCCTCCCTGTTTAAAACTGAAACCCCATACTACTCAGCCATAAAAAAGAATAAAGTCCTGCCATTTGCCGCAACGTGGTTGGACCTGGAGACCGCCATTTTAAGTGAAGTCAGCCAGAAAGAGAAAGAAAGACCACAGGATAGCACTTATGTGCAGACTCTTTAAAAAACCATACACACAATTGAACTTGTTTACAAAACAGAAACAGACTCACACACATAGAAAACAAACTGATGGTTACTGGGTGGGGCGGGGGAAGAGGGGTGGGAAGGGATAAATTGGGAGTTTGAGATTTGCAGATACACACTACTATGTATAGAATAGATAAACAACAAGGTCTCACTGTACAGCACAGGGGACTACATTCAATATCTTGTAGTAACCTAGAATGAAAATGAACATGCAAAGGAATATGTGTATGTATATGTATGACTGAAATATTATGCTGAAATGATACAACATTGTAAACTGACTATACTTCAATTTTTTAAAAAATGGTAAAGAAAATCCTTTAAAAAAAAACCCAGAACCTCCAGTATCCCTCATCAGCTTCGTGTTCCTCAGGATTTAACGTTGCTGGCATCCCCTCCAAAAATGAAAAGCTCGCGGTGTCACCAAAATGCACACTCCCCCAGGGCAAGGTCCTTCCTGTGTTTTCTATGCTGTTTGTTTGTTTTTTCCTTCCCGGTACTAGATCACGCCTGCCCCACGCAGGGCCCTCAGCAAACATCTGTTGAATGAATGAACCTGAATGAACAGTTGTGGAATAAATAACCTTACCCGGTTCTGAGGGCTGCGTGTTCAAAACAAATGTGTAGTGGGTTCGTCTCACCTTTGGCGGTTAGTGGTGCGTCTCGCTTGAACATGCCACATGCCCAGTGGTTTTTAGCTTCTCTGCTTGTGGGAGTCGTGGAGGCTGCCTGCTGAGACTCAGCGACACGAATGGACTCCCCAGACAGAGGCTGAGAGTGGGCTCATGGTTTACTTCTTCTGCCCAAGGCACCTCTGGCTTTCCGTTGACACGTGTTCCAAAGTAGATGCTCTATGCAGTTAAGATTCAGAATCATTACTTTGGAAAGGGGAAGGGGCGGTTTTCATTTGGAACAAGGGCTGCATTTAGGGTGTCAGAGGGCTCAGGAGAGAACCCCTGTTTGTGGGATGCCCGCTGAGATGCAGGGCAAATGATCTTCTCTTTGATTTTGGGTCGTCAGGGCTGGGCTTAGGAGGGGCCAACTGAGTATTTGTGCAGGGAAGGAAGGGGTTGGAAAGCAGTCTAGAAGCCCCGATGACTGAGAGGGAGGCTGGCGGATAAGCCAGGTTTCCCAGAGGCTGCTATTCAAGCCGGATGCCCCTCCGGCCCGGCCGCGTGGAGGGACAGAAGTTGTCTAAAGCAGCCGGCCTCCTCGTATCTCTGGAGAGCAGGGCTGTCCTCGATGTGGGAAACCACCTTGATAAGTTGCCTGCGGGTGGAAGGGGACCCCGGCCAACACCCTAACAGAGATAAGGAAACCGCTGTAAGCTGGAGATGGAGAATTCGCCTCTATCGAGTTTGCTTTTTCTTGTCTGTTTGTTTTTGAGGGAGTGGGGCAGGGAGGGAAAAGAGCAGGAAGGGAGGGGGCAAGGGGCGGCCACACTATACAGTTGACCCTTGAACGACCTGGGGGGTTGGGGCGCCAACCCTCCGCAAACAAAAATGCCCATGTAAGTGGTAGTTGGGCCCCCCGCATCCGCTGGTCCTCCGCGTCCACATCCAGGGATGCAGCCACCGTGGACCTGGCTGCATAGTGGTATTTACCACTGAAAACATCCTTGTGTAAGCGGACCTGCCCAGTTCAAACCCATGCTGTTCAAGGGTCAACTGTACTGTGTGAAAAATGGCTAATGCATTGCCGGGAGGTGTATCTTGGTAAACAGTAAGGTGTGTGTATCTCCCTCCAACCGTCAGCGAGCTGGCGGCACACACAAAGCCCTTGGTCTGGGGGTGGGGTGGGGGTGTGGTACCTGTAAAAGTCAAGCAAAGGGCGGGGTTCCCTGTCTGCAAGTGTGCAGTGCAGGCCAGCATCCGCCCCGGGGCAAGCGCCACACATGGAATTAACCCAGTCCTGGGGCTTAGATGCAGGGGCCACCAGAAGGATGTAGGTTTTGTTTTTAAACTTTCTGTTTTGAAAATAATTGTAAATTCACAGGAGGTTGCACAATGAGACTGTACAGGGAGGTCTCGTGGACCCTTTACCAGGTCTCCCCTGGTGGTTATGTCTGATCTGTAGGGCACTAGCAGAACCAGGAAACAGACATGGGTACAATCCAGAGTTTATTTAGATTTTTGCACATACTCCTCTGTGCGTGTGAGTGTGTTGTCCTATCACACATCTAGATTTGTGTAGCCAACCCCACAATCAGGACACCAACAGTTCCATCACCCCCCCCCCCCCGGACCCTTCGAGCTCCCCCTTGATAGCCACGCCCACTCTCCTCCCCCACCCCATCCCTATGACCATAAGAAGTTAAGCCCCTTGGGAACTGGCAGAAATCGTGGGAAGGACAGTGTATTTTTCCACAATACTTGCTGGGGAGGCTCATGCCTTTCTTATCTAGACATTAAGGGCCGTGTTGGTTACTGTTCCATCAATCTGGAACTATGCTGATGTTGCAAACCAGCACTGATTTTCATCCTAAATAGCTCACACTCCGAAGTCCTCTCGTTCGCAAAGTCAGGGTGTGGACGGTCTCTGACAAGGGAGTGGGGATGGCGTATAAGAGCTAGAAGTTACGAGTTGGATCCTCAAGTGCCAGAGGGATCCATGGAGAGTGGGGAACAAGACCTCAGGGAGGCCGGAGGCACTGGGACCACATTTTGTCAGATGGTTGCTCTGCGGCCCTGGAGTCCTGCTCGGTGCCCCGTGGCAGCGGTTGCTTACATGAAGCGTCCCATAGTGCCCGTATTACGGACAAATGATACATTTTAAAATCTAGGACAGAGGCTGCAAAGCCATTTGCCTTTAGAGACTAGGCATGGCGGTGACTCTGGCAGCTGGAGACGGGTGGGTGTCCTCTCCCAGGGGACAGTGCTCCCAGCTCTGCTCAGGTGCAGCCTCAGAGGGATAGCTGCAGCTCATCTTGGACAAGCCAGACCCTAAGTGTATAAGTAAATTCCTTCGACTTCCGAACACTGGCAATGAATTAAAAGAAGTTGTAAGTCCTCTTGTCAACCAAACAGAATAGATGCAGGGACCAGACTGGCCCAAGCCAAGTGGGATGTTTTCACATTGGTTCCCAAGACTTAGTCACAGAACAAGAAAACACAGAAGGAGGGGACTGGATGTGGGCACAGTGGATCCTTCTGAGAGTGCTTGTAAGCACTTCCTGAACTTGTGAAGGCATTGTTTTTCTGAAAAGAGAGCTCTGGAAGTGATAGTAATTAAAGTCTGTCCAGTGCTTACCGAACCAATGCCGATGTGTGCTTCCTCGGTTTCCCTCCCGGTGCAGTGGGTACCTGGATGGCTTGTCTGAGGTTGCAGGGCTGGGAGCCCAAGCACGGCCTGAACACCTGAACCAGGGGTGTGCCAAAATCAGGATGGGTGAGGGGCACCCAGGGGCTCCTACCAGAGCCCCCACGTGCGTGACAGTTACTCCAGTGGGAGTCACCAGAGAGACAGTGACCTTTTCCAACTTGAGAGGAGAAGCTGGCAATGTTGGACCTGTTGTGTTGAAAGTGAGAGGTTATTGCTGCTGCTTGAGGCGCTTTCGTGTGGAATTTAGGTGACATCTGCTTGAGACTGTGTTGAGAACCTGACCCCTAGTTTTTCTTACCACCACCACACACATCTGTCATCATCCTGCACACACCACACACACCACACACACACACACACACGGGCTCCCTGCATGTCTTCTCGCTTGCTTGTCTTTCACAAGTCCAGCTCTGAAGCATCCCTCAAGACTCCTTCACATCTGCCTTCTCGTGGGTCTTCCTGGGCCACACGGCCCCATCTGGGCCCCTGCTGCCCCGTTCCCTGTTCTCAGCACCCCTGTGAGGCGGAAAAGGGCCGGACCGGCTCCTGCAGGGCTGTGGTGATAGTCTGCGGTCAGGAGCTGGACTCTATTTGGGCTCCACAGAAAGAGACCGGCGGGGTTTGCCCCGGGGAGTGACTGATCCAGTTTATGCTTTAGGAAGTTCTCTTCTTTCCGTACCCCTTGTCTCCTGGCTCTTGGTACCCTGGGGATACCTAGGTCCATGCTTTTGGCTTCAAAGCTGTAACTGTGCTCTTTGCTGATGGGCACGTGTGTCTTATTTCCACTGACGTTGAAGGTGAGAGGCAATAAAGGTGTCATTCTGTTGAGGGAAATGGGTGAAATGGCCACGTGGAAGGGGGGCCAGCCCCTGCCTGCACCTCAACTTCTCATGAAGCTGTAATTATTTTCTTACAGCCATAAAGGTCACAAGCGTGACCCTCTCCCTTGAGTGACATGTCCGTTCCTACAGCCAAAGCATTTTTCTCAGCAGGTTACTGTTCGTGGAGGTGCTCATCTGGGACCTGATTAATCTTTAGTGTTTTAAACAGCCTGGGCTGGGGCGTGAGGAAATTAGTCTTCAGTTTGTTGACCTTGAAAACTTGATCTCGAAAGAGGCCGAAATGTTGGCTCCTTCTTTTCAGGTTGGAACACTTCACCCAGGCCTGCACGTTCCTCCCACCCAGCTCCTGCCAGCGGCTCCTTGGCCCGCAGACACCTGCCTCCCTGCCCCACAGCTTCTGCGCTGAGGCCTCCGAGGCCCCAGAAGTGCCGCACGCTTGCTCACTTTCAGGGTCTCCTCCTCCGATGTAAATGTGGGCACCCTTTCTCATCAGAAGCGTCCGGTCCCCAAATCAGTGCTGTCCGGAATGCTCCCCTCCCCGGCATAGTATTTCTGTCACCGTCCTGCATTTTATTATCTCATTTATCTGGATTCTTGTCTTGTGTTTGCCTGTTTATTGTTTGTCCCCCCTTAGGATGCGACTCGGGGAGAGCAGGGCTGTCCGGGTCCCCTCTGTCCCACAGAGCCTTGAACAGGGCCTGGCGTTCATCTGCTGGGTGAACCTGAAGATCAAACGTCGACCTCCTCTTTTTTTTTTCCTTTTTAAACTTTGTAAGTCTATCAGCTACTTTTTATTTTTATTGAAGTAGGGTGAGTATGGTGCACTTGTGCGTCCCGCGTTCCTGCAGCGGATGGCGTGAGGGCAGTGCGGATGGTCTTGACCTTGACAGCAGCAGGCCCAGCGTAGGCCCTTCCCCAGACTCAGCCTTTTCATTCACCCTGTGCAAGCCCTTCGCTCTTGCAAACGAGCTCTCCATGGCACAGAATATTCCAGAGGATGGAGGCGGAGGGCGCCGTAGTGAATGTGTACCAACCCACCTCTCCTCCTGCTGTTTGCTTTGGCACCAGAGGCCTGCTTTCTTCCTGAGAACTCCGTCTGGCTTCTTTCCAGGAATCTGTCAGGAAGTTATAGACTAAGCACCCTTCCGCGGTTCAGCCGGACTTCAGTTGTTTTTGAAAGATGAATTTGGAGGTAATTTTCCAGTTACCAGCAGTCGTCACATAAACTGAGACAAAAGACTGCCAGATCTTTGCCTTGGCACGAACGGGCCCTCGCTCCGGCGGGAACCGGTTGTTGTGTCTTGGTGATGAATGCAGAGAATCCGCAGCTTAAAAACCAATTAGCTTTCTGCTTCTTTTGCTAATGAGGGGACAGAGCTGGGCAGAGTTTGGCTGCCTGAGAACAGAGTTCAGACAGGGCCAGCTGCGGAAGTTAAGCTAGCAGAACTGATGAAGGGAACACACTTCAAGGACGTCTGTGTTCTTAGCGATATCAAAATGTTCGTCTTCATTTGATGGAACTCCTCCGAGTCTGAATTGTCAGTACAAACGCTAAGGATGTAACAGCTGTTGACACCTGTTCTCGATAATAATGCTTAAAGATACCACTCGGGCGTTTTTCATTGGAGCTTTAATCTGTGAGTGGAAGTTTTCCTGGAGGGCTGCTGTCTGCAAAAACGTCAAGCTTATACACGCTAATATTTATAAGGTGGCATTTGTGTTCTTCTCTGCAATTGTTTGTGTGACGTTTTGCTTTGTTAATTAACGTGTTGGGTCATGGGTTGATGTCACAGGGCGATCGATGGCACAGGGTGATGGGGGGGTCAGCTTGAGGCTGTTGCTTGGGCTCAGGGTCTGTATTGCCGCTGTGAAGGTCTAGAAATTTCGTTCTGTCTGGACTTCACAGTGAAACCACCAGGCTCGGAAGGTACTTGTGTGCCAGTTTCTTAATTTACAACAAAACACTGCCTTTCTAGAAAGATAGACCCCAACTCTGCCACTCAGGGTTCCTCACAGTAGCTACTGTGATTAGAGACTTTGTGATGAGGTGGAAAGACAGACCTGGTGCAGAATCTCAGCTCCACTAATGACCCCCAGCAAGCTCGACCCTTTCTGATAAGATAACCACCCTGCCTTCAACTCTCAGGGTAGTTGGGAAGGTTAAAGGAAAGTACACATATAAACTGTTGGGTCCCCAAAGAAGCACTGAGTGATTTTAACAAGACAGCCAAATGCAATGGGTGAGTCTAGACTTTGGAGCCCATGAGTGGATTGCCGTTCCAGCCATGGTCACCTAGAATAAGCTGCTTCATTTCTCTGAGGTTCAGTCTTCTCATCAACTAGATGAGGACAGAATTTTATCTGTCGCATAGATTTGTCATTGTGTTGAATGAGAGATCGAACGGTGGTATTTACAGACACTGTGAGGGCTGCAGTGAACGGAAGCTGCCCCTGCTATTCGGAGTCTTAGCAGTTGTGATGGTGGAAATCCATTGTGGTACCATCAGCCACACAAGCAGAACAAGCCAGGAGGTGAAGGTGGCTTGGGGAGCACAAAATCGAACGAAGAGGTGGCACTGCTGCTGTTTCAGGCTGGATGACTCTCTGATGTGGGGCTGTCCTGTGCATTGCCAGGGGTTTAGTTGCATCTCTGGCTTCTACCCCCAGATGCCAGTAGCGCCACCCAATTGTGACAACCAAAGATGTCTCTGGATGTCCCCAGGGAGGGGGCAGAATCACCCCACTCGAGAAGCTTTAGTCTGGGGGACTCCTGCACCCAGACCCAGGAGAAGCCTGTGGCTCTCCGTGGCCTGTGTCATTGCCTGCACCTGTACAGACTCCTACCTGCCCAGTGTGTTCCTTTGATTTTCCCTTTTCTAGACTAATCTGTGCTATCTTTTGTCTGTTTGATGACAAATACTAAATGGCTACTGTGGTCCAAGTACCTGGGAGATAATCTACTGGGGAACAAAGCTCAGCCTCTGCCCTCGGGGACACTCCCACAGACCTTCCACCTTCACCCCATTTGTCCTCACACTCCTTGCTCACCTGGTCCTTAATGCCATCAACTGGATCACAGCTTCTGAACCTCACTGTAGCCTGGAGCAGAACATCTCCCGGATCCTCGGTGACAAACCTTCTCTGCAGAGAATTACTTCTTTGGAAGGCCCTTTTCCCTTTTCCTTCAGTATTTACGAGCATTATAATCTTGGGGGTGTGAGTTAGCCGTGCTGGATCACAGGCTCCTGTGCAAAATGAGGACAGTGCCATGTTCCCCAAGTGGTCCTGGGGGGCGTACCGAGATTCTTCCCTCTTCTTGCTGCTTTCTGATGATAACCTCCTTCTAAAGGGGACCTCCCCTGGCCTCTGGATATTTGCCTCAAAGTGGTTTTTCAGGACAGAGTTTAACTTAAAGTATCTTAGCTTCAGTTTTTGTTCAGTTATCCCAAAGTCTATATCTGCCTGCTTTACTATCTGATTTAAAATGTTCCTTACCAGTGGCACTCAGTGGTTTGTGAATCCCTATATCATGACCAGGGTCCTTTGTCCCATTGTAATTTGGACTAATGTCTTAGAAGGCCTGGCTGCATGAGTAAAAGTTTACATTATTTACCAATTAAAAAAAAATATATTTTATTATTTTCAAACCAAGTAAGAACTGGGCTAGAAAACTATGACTGAAGAAGATTCTTTAGGGGAATAGTAAGTGGGCATTAAGATGCCTTGGAACCTCATTTTCTGTGTTGCTCGCTCGTTTCCTGTCCTGGTGTAATACCCGCCGCGAGATCAGCGCGTATTTAATCTCCGCTCTGCTTAACGTGCGGGGTAGCAGCTTGGACACTTAAGTAGCTTCAACAGTCACTGGATATCTTGTTGACACTGTTGGTTTGCTTAGCAAAGGCTTTCTTAAAAGATCTTAAGAGGCAAACTTTAACCCGGCCTCTGTCAGAAGTGCTGTTAGAGGGACAGAACTGATGAGGTTTCTTAGCTCATTTCCATTTTTGCTGCACTTAACAGGGCCACCGTTCCATACTTCTGAGATCCAGAATGTTCGTGTCATGACACTGTTTTCATAGCTGCTTCACACAGTTTAATTTGGGGCACCCAGTTTTAATTGTGTGTGTCCTGTTTTACCTCCTGATTTTTTTTCAGAGAGAAATAAACAATTTTTAAAAGGAAATGTGAATTCCTGCTCACCCACACTAGCCCCCTGTCTTTGGTAATTTGAGTCGTTGCCGAGAGGTCTTCCGGGGAGCTTGCAGGGCTAGCCTTCAGCAGGCCTGGGCCAGATTCAGGTTTTGTTTCTAACAAGCTGTGTTAATTTCTTCAGCATTTGGTTTCAGTATTTTGGAATAGTCTTCAGTTTTCCTGTCTCTCAGAATTGTGAAGATCAGCTTTGGGAGATGAGGGGGTCTAAAGACAGAAAGCAGAAAGGTTTCACACAGAAACCTGGCAGCAGGGTCTGTTAGATCTGCAAAATGAAAATGGATGGGTTGGCATATCAAAATTCTAAAAAGATCCTCAGGAGAGCGTTTAGAAAGGGAGCCGGGGAGACAAGCGGAAATGTCACAAGGGACATTTCACAGAACACATTGCCATTTAGAGATAATGTCAAGTTTCAGGCAGGAGAGGCAGTGCCTGCTAAGGAGGAGGTGGGGCGGGCCCAGGGACATTTGATCTTTAGATTACACTATGACTTTGGGCCACAGGCAAGGTGAGGAGAAGGGTGGGCTGCCACAGTCACCAAGGAAGTGCATATGGCATTGTTACAAGGTAGAAGAGAAGGGCCAGCAACTTTATCCATAATATCCCCAAAGGGAGACAACCCAAATGTCCACCAACAGAGGAATAGATAGACAAAAGAGCATAAACACACGATGGAATACTATGCAGCCATAAAAAGGGCTGAAGTGCTGATAGATGTTCCAGTGTGGATGAACCTTAAAATACTGTGCTAAGTGATAGAACTTCCCTAAGGCCACATAGTATATGATCCATTTATATGAAATTCACAGACTAGGCAAATCCATAGAGATGGAAAGTGAATTGGTGGTTACCAAGGGGCCAGGAGGTGGGAATGGGGAGTGACTGCTAAGTGCATTCTTTCTGGGGTGATGAAATGTACTAAGAATGATTGGGGTGACGTTTGCACAATTCTGTGAATGTATTAACAGCCACTGAATTGAATACTTTTAAAGGATGAATTATTTTAGAGTGTGTGAATTGTATCTTAACAAAGCTGTTATGGAGAAAGAGAGAGAGGAGGTGATGATCATAAAAACTTGAAACAGGATTTTAAAAAATGATTATTTCTGTTTATAAAAATGATGTTTCCAAGTGCTGAGTTGCTGGGAAGAGTTTGGGTTTTGGAGTCAAGAGACCTGCGCCGAGTCCTTGGGTCTCTTAACCTCCCAGGGCCTCGGTGTTTCCTCATCTAAACATTAGAGAGTTGGAGAAAATGAGCCACGTGTTTCTTTCCAGCTGTAAAAAACCTGTGATTTCCAAGATTCTCTTCCTGTCTTCTTTCTTCCCGTCACCCCAGAAAATTCCACCTGACATCTCCTTGCCAGTACTGATGTGAAGAGAGTTTATGCTGTTAAATGAGTTCTGATGTTTTATATTGGGTTTCCTTTGAATGGAGCATCCTTAAAACAAGAAGTTCCTAATTCTTCTTAAACTGTCCCACACGATTCTAAAAACACGTAGAAACTTCGTGCACAGATCATTGGAATTGTGACCGTTTACCTATGTTTATGTAACCTCCTGGTTACACAATCAAGCAAGTTGAGGTTAGAAAGAAGTGTCTTGACTTTTGTCTGGGGCCCAATACCTGCCCATGGAACCAATTTATCACCTTATTTTCTTTCTTGATTCCTGTTTCTCTCTCCTGATCTTATTCAAAAGGACTTGAAAACATTAAGTGCAGCTCTCGATTTGATTAAACTGATTGCTCTAAGTGAAAAACAAGACTGTCAACCTGGAGCTGCAGATAAGATGATTTTCCAGGGACAGGACGACACCAGACTTTACCTGAAACTGACATCTGAAAGTTTAAGGTTGAGGGGGCTGGTGGGGAGGAAACAAAGAAAGGCAAAGGAGTTATGTTACAGTCAGTAAAGGTTAGAAATGAATCACAAGATCAGGGTAGAAAACCAAGTAATAAAATAAGTGCATACGAGTGGGCTGCCAGGCAGACAGTGGGCTAATGCTGAAGTGACAACGGAATACAGCGAGGGGCGGGGGGCTGAGCAACAGAGTAGAGTGGGTGAGATGGAAAAATAAAGGAAGAAATAATAAAAGCCACCACTGAAGGGAAGAGCAGTCTGTCACTTTGTCTTAGGAGAAATTAAGAAGCCAGACAAATTATAAGTGTACTTTCCCTGGGAAGTGTGATCAGATGGTCAGATTGGCCCTCCTGGCAGGGTGGTGAGTGGTGCTAATGGGTCCTGTGGGTTGCCTTCTCTAACTCGACGTGGGGACGTTCGGGACTTGACAAAGTTTGCAGGTGTCTGTGATGCAGGAGCGGGGCCAGGCGATGTTTGAGGGTCCTGCTGGATCTCCTCAATTGTTCTGTTCAGAAAGGGAATAGCAGGTAAAGGTAAAGATGTGTCCCATCATCGGGACCGAGTGTCCGGCCGTGGGCTGCCGCGCACTCTCCCGTCTCATCCTCCCTGTGGCCCTGTGCCGCGGGTACTACTCCTGTCCCTCTGTCCCGGACAAGGACGCCAAGGCGGCTTGCTCGCTCACACCCAGCAGGGACTCCGTGCTTCTCCCCTCCTTGACGTCCCCCTCCCCGGCTTGCTTCTGGAGTCACTTCATAAATGGTTAAATGTGCCTCTCCCAGGGAGGGCTGGAGGGAGGGGTCTTCGGGGACCACCTAGGCTTGGACGGACGTGGAGTTCATTTGTCCTGTCACCACAAAGGAAATGGACGGGGCCACTCTGAACATTTGATCATCTTTGCATTTGGTTGTCTTTTTCTTCTCTTCATTGGCGATGGCTGCATCAGGCTCCCAGAACAAGGCCTTAAAAAGAGTGTGTCTTGATATGTCTCGGGAACAAGCTGCCCGGAAGCCCCGCACACTCACGCACGGGCGGAGCCTGTCCAGCCTGTGCATCTGGCAAAGACGGCGGGTTCCGGTCGGCTTTCGCGTTCACGGAGCAGCTCAGCACAGGTGTCCAGGCGAGAGTCGGGTCTCGGAGGGAAGGGGCGCCTCACCCCCATCTCTCTAGA